>NC_044384.1:28343927-28649927 GCF_006542625.1 Nomascus leucogenys | reverse complement strand
TAATGTCTCACTGTTCTGCAAAGGCGGCAATGCTTAAACTAAATAATGAATAAACTGAATATTTTGGAAACTGCTAAATTCTATGTTAAATACTGTGCAGAATAATGGAAACATTACAGTTCATAATAGGTAGTTTGGATATTTTTGTACTTGATTTGATGTGACTTTTTTTGGTATAATGTTTAAATCATGTATGTTATGATATTGTTTAAAATTCAGTTTTTGTATCTTGGGGCAAGACTGCAAACTTTTTTATATCTTTTGGTTATTCTAAGCCCTTTGACATCAATGATCATATCAATTGGCAGTGACTTTGTATAGAGAATTTAAGTAGAAAAGTTGCAGATGTATTGACTGTACCACAGACACAATATGTATGCTTTTTACCTAGCTGGTAGCATAAATAAAACTGAATCTCAACATACAAAGTTGAATTCTAGGTTTGATTTTTAAGATTTTTTTTTTCTTTTGCACTTTTGAGTCCAATCTCAGTGGTGAGGTACCTTCTACTAAATGACAGGCAACAGCCAGTTCTATTGGGCAGCTTTGTTTTTTTCCCTCACACTCTACCAGGACTTCCCCATGGACATTGTGTATCATGTGTAGAGTTGGTTTTTTTTTGAATTTTTATTTTACTATAGCAGAAATAGGCCTGATTGTCCACAAGATGATAAATAGATTGTCTACAGGATAAACAGTATGAAATAAAATCAAGGATTATCTTTCAGATGCTTTTACTTTTGCCTGGAGGACTTTTAGCTATAGAAACACTTGTGTGATGATAGTCCTCATATTGCCTGGAATGAACACAGCTTCTACTGCCTTGCTCAGAAGGTCTTTTAAATAGACCATCCTAGAAACCACTGAGTTTGCTTATTTCTGTGATTTAAACATAGATCTTGATCCAAGCTATATGACTTTTGTCTTTAAATAGCTTATCTACCAACTCATTTGTACTCTTGATTACTTACAGATTCTTTCAGTAAAAACCTAACTTTCTTCTGTAAAAGTTTGGTGATTTAAGTTTTATTGGCAGTTTTATAAAAAGACATCTTCTCTAGAAAGTGCTAACTTTAGGTCCATTTAACTGTGAATGAGGAATAGGAGTGAGTTTTAGAATAACAGATTTTTAAAAATCCAGATGATTTGATTAAAACCTTAATCATACATTGACATAATTCATTGCTTCTTTTTTTTTTTTTTTTTTTTTTGAGATGGAGTCTTGCTGTGTTGCCCGGGCAGGAGTGCAGTGGTATGATCTCAGCTCACTGCAACCTCTGCCTCCCGGGTTCAACTGATTCTCCTGCCTCAGCCTCCCTGGTGGCTGGGATTACAGGTGCCCGCCACCATGCCTGGCTAATTTTTGTAGTTTTAGTAGAGACGGGGTTTTGCCTGTTGGCCAGGCTGGTCTTGAACTCCTGACCTCAAGTGATCCGCCCACCTTGGCCTCCCAGAGTGCTGGGATTACAGGCGTGAGCCACTGTACCTGGCCTCATTGTTCCCTTTTCTACTTTAAGGAATGTTTTCATGTTTAATCATCTGGGGAAAGTATGTGGAAAATATTTGTTAAGAAGTATCTCTTTGGAGCCAAGCCACCTGTCTTGGTTTCTTTCTACTAAGAGCCATAAAGTATAGAAATACTTCTAGTTGTTAAGTGCTTATATTTGTACCTAGATTTAGTCACATGCTTTTGAGAAAACATCTAGTATGTTATGATCAGCTGTTCCTGAGAACTTGGTTGTTAATCTATATTTCTATTTCTTAGTGGTAGTCATCTTTGATGAATAAGACTAGAGATTCTCACAGGTTTAAAATTTTATGCCTACTTTAAGGGTAAAATTATGAGGTTATGGTTCTGGGTGGGTTTTCTCTAGCTAATTCGTATCTCAAAGACTCTCAAAATGTTGAATTTCAGTGCAAGCTGAATGAGAGATGAGCCATGTACACCCACCGTAAGACCTCATTCCATGTTTGTCCAGTGCCTTTCAGTGCATTATCAAAGGGAATCCTTCATGGTGTTGCCTTTATTTTCCGGGGAGTAGATCGTGGGATATAGTCTATCTCATTTTTAATAGTTTACCGCCCCTGGTATACAAAGATAATGACAATAAATCACTGCCATATAACCTTGCTTTTTCCAGAAATATGGCTCTTTTGTATTGCTGTAACCACTAAATAGGTTGCCTGTCCTATTCCTCCTGCGAACAGTGCAGATTTACAGGTTGCATGGTCTGGCTTAAGGAGAGCCATACTTGAGACATCCGAGTAAACAACTCATATTAGCTGTGCTGCATTTCAGACTTAAAATCCATTTTTGTGGGGCAGGGTGTGGTGTGTAAAGGGGGGTGTTTGTAATACAAGTTTTGAAGGCAAAATAAAATGTCCTGTCTCCCAGATGATATACATCTTATTATTTTTAAAGTTTATTGCTAATTGTAGGAAGGTGAGTTGCAGGTACCTTTGACTGTGGTCATCTGAGGAAGGAAAATTTTACATTTTGCTATAATGCTCCTTAAGTGTCTATGGAGGTTAAAGAATAAAATGGTCAAGAAATGTTTCTGTGCCTGGTTTGATGGTAACTGGTTAATAGTTACTCACTATTTTTTGCAGAGTCACATTAGTTCACACCCTTTCTGAGAGCCTTTTGGGAGAAGCAGTTTTATTCTCAGTGGAACAGAGTTCTTTTTGTTGATAATTTCTAGTTTGCTCCCTTCATTATTGCCAACTTTATTGGCATTTTATTTAATGATAGCAGATTGGGAAAATGGTAAATTTAGGTTACGGAGGTAAATGAGTATATGAAAGCAATTACCTCTAAAGCCAGTTAACAATTATTTTGTAGGTGGGGTACACTCAGCTTAAAGTAATGCATTTTTTTTTTTTTCCGTAAAGGCAGAATCCATCTTGTTGCAGATAGCTATCTAAATAATCTTATATTTTCTTTTGCAAAGACTATACAGAATAGGTTGTGACAATCTTGTGCAAGCCTTTCCATTTTTTTCCCTGATAACTAAGTAATTTCTTTGAACATACCAAGAAGTACATAAAAAGTCCATGGCTTTATTCATCCACAAAGCGGCATCCTAGGACCAGCCTTATCCCTAGCAGTTGTCCCAATGCTGCTAGGTTGCTTATCTTGTTTATCTGGAATCACCGTGGAATGAAATTTTCCACATCATCCAGAATTGCCTTATTTAAGCAGTAAAACGTTTTAATTTTTAGCCTTTTTTTGGTGGAGTTATTTAATACGTATATCAGAGGATATACTAGATGGTAACATTTCTTTTTGTGCTTGGCTATCTTTGTGGACTTCAGGGGCTTCTAAAACAGGCAGGACTGTGTTGCCTTTACTAAATGGCCTCAGACAGCTATGGTTTTGAATTTTTAGGTTTTTTTTTTAAAAAAAGGCGCTTCTCGCCTCCTGGTCTCTTCCCTCTCTGACAGCTACCATTCATATGTGAGTGTTAGTGTTCTCCTTTTAGCATTTTCTTCTTCTCTTTCTGATTCTTCATCTCTGACTGCTTAGGCAAGGAAACCAGATAACCAAACTTACTAGAACGTTCTTTAAAACACAACTACAAACTCTGGGACAGGACCCAAGACACTTTCCTGTGAAGTGCTGAAAAAGACCTCATTACATTGGCATTTGATATCAGTTTGATGTAGCTTAGAGTGCTTCCTGATTCCTGCTGAGTTTCAGGTAGTTGAGATAGAAGTGAGTCATATTCATATTTTCCCCCTTAGAATAATATTTTGAAAGGTTTCATTGCTTCCACTTGAATGCTGCTCTTACAAAAACTGGGGTTACAGGGGTTACTAAATTAGCATCAGTAGCCAGAGGCAATACCATTGCCTGGAGGACACCAGCAAACAACACACAACAAAACACACCTTGGGAAACTAAGGCCATTTGTTTTGTTTTGGTGTTCCCTTTGAAGCCCTGCCTTCTGGCCTTACTCCTGTACAGATATTTTTGACCTATAGGTGCCTTTATGAGAATTGAGGGTCTGACATCCTGCCCCAAGGAGTAGCTAAAGTAATTGCTAGTGTTTTCAGGGATTTTAACATCAGACTTGAATGAATGAATGAAACTTTTTGTCCTTTTTTTTTTTTTTTATGTAGTAAGGACTAAGGAAAACCTTTGGTGAAGACAATCATTTCTCTCTGTTGATGTGATACTTTTCACACCGTTTATTTAAATGCTTTCTCAATAGGTCCAGAGCCAGTGTTCTTGTTCAACCTGAAAGTAATGGCTCTGGGTTGGGCCAGACAGTTGCACTCTCTAGTTTGCCCTCTGCCACGAATTTGATGTGTGACCTTTGGGCAAGTAATTTATCTTCTCTGGGCCTTAGTTGCCTCATCTGTAAAATGAGGGAGTTGGAGTAGATTAATTATTCCAGCTTTGAAATTCTAAGTGACCTTGGCTACCTTGCAGCAGTTTTGGATTTCTTCCTTATCTTTGTTCTGCTGTTTGAGGGGGCTTTTTACTTATTTCCATGTTATTCAAAGGAGACTAGGCTTGATATTTTATTACTGTTCTTTTATGGACAAAAGGTTATATAGTATGCCCTTAAGACTTAATTTTAACCAAAGGCCTAGCACTACCTTAGGGGCTGCAGTAAACCCTGAAACACACACATACACACACACACACACATACACCCCTGAGAGGGAAAACTAGGGGCTGCAATAAACACTGAAACACATACACACACACACCCCCCTGAGAGGGAAACACACACACACACACACACACACACACACACACACACCCACCCACCCCTGAGAGGGAAAAGCCTTCATTTTTTCTGGTCAGAGTTTATTAAGGCTTTCGAGTCATGACATTCTAGCTTTTGAGTTGGTGTGTGTGATACCACCCTCCTAAGTGGTGTGTGCTTGTAATTTTTTTTTTTTTCAGTGAAAATGGATTGAAAACCTGTTGTTAATGCCTAGTGATATTATGCTCTAAACAAGGAAATTCACCTGAACCGTGTCAATTAAACTGGTTTATATGACTCAAGAAAACAATACCAGTAGATGATTATTAACTTTATTCTTGGCTCTTTTTAGGTCCATTTTGATTAAGTGACTTTTGGCTGGATCATTCAGAGCTCTCTTTTAGCCTACCCTTGGATGAGTACAATTAATGAACTTCATATTTTCAAGGGCCTGGGAGCCTTCCTTGGGGCTGGGTTGAGGGTGGGGGGTTGGGGAGTCCTGGTAGAGACCAGCTTTGTGGTAGCTGGAGAGGAAGGGATGAAACCAGCTGCTGTTGCAAAGGCTGCTTGTCATTGATAGAAGGACTCACGGGCTTGGATTGATTAAGACTAAACATGGAGTTGGCAGACTTTCGTCAAGTATTGAGTTCTGTTCAATGCATTGGACATGTGATTTAAGGGAAAAGTGAATGCTTATAGATGATGAAAACCTGGTGGGCTGCAGAGCCCAGTTTAGAAGAAGTGAGTTGGGGGTTGGGGACAGATTTGGTGGTGGTATTTCCCAACTGTTTCCTCCCCTAAATTCAGAGGAATGCAGCTATGCCAGAAGCCAGAGAAGAGCCACTCTTAGCTTCTGCTTTTGGGACAACTGGTCAGTTGAAAGTCCCAGGAGTTCCTTTGTGGCCTTCTGTATACTTTTGCCTGGTTAAAGTCTGTGGCTAAAAAATAGTTGAACCTTTCTTGAGAACTCTGTAACAAAGTATGTTTTTGATTAAAAGAGAAAGCCAACTAAATCATGTGCTCATTCTTTTTCTTAAGCTTGTGCATGTCTTGGATCTAGAAAGGGTTTCTAATCACTTAGAGAATTTTCAAACTTTAGGTCAACATTTTCCTTTATTGCCTTGTGGCCACTGAAATGGGAAATGTGACATTTAAAATATGACCCTGGAATAACAGTCCCCATTCTTTTCTCATTTTTAAAAGGAGAAGGTGGAGTGATGGTGATCAGAGAGATGGGTGCTAGGGGATTATAAGAACCAGGATGCTTAAAGGAGAGGTACAAATTGGAAATTGGAGACCCTTTCATTGCCCAGCTAAGGGATAAGGAAAGCTATTTCTCTCCCATTTGCCTTCTCTCTGAAATAGGGGTCAATGGGAGGGGAGTGGTGGTCAGGTAAGTAGATTCTGTGGCAAAGGCTTGTATATAACATGCACATCAACATTTTATTTCTAAGCTTGCTGACATGAGTTTCGGAGAGTTTATAGGGCTAAGAGATTTGTTCTCACCTGTTTGCTAACCTGAAATTTATAGTATTTTAGGCTAGAACTTGAAGAGGATAGTAGGTTAGCATTCAGTTGAGAAAAAGGAAAAACAAACATTGTGGAGCACTTCAGGTGAAAGGGCAGTTGTGTGTCTCTCTGCTTTCTGCTCTCGACCCTTAATTCTTTGTGCTTAATTCCATCTCCTCCCACATCACAAGTCTCTCAGAAATGGCAGTCTCAAAGCTTAGGACATCTCCATCACTTCTTCAAACCTTTCCCACCTGTGTTGTCTTACTGATAAATTGTAATGCCCTTTCTCCTCAGCCCTTTGTATTCTAAAAGAATAATTCTGTTAGTTCTGGCCTACTTTTGGAGTGGCATCCACATCTATATTTTGATAGTTTTGTTGGGCCACCACTAGGTCTCAGACAGATGGACAGGAGGGGTTCAGGGAGAGCAGACGATCCATTGCCAGCAGACCTACCTTAATCGAATGGTAGTAAAGGAAGTTCCCTAAGCAGAGAGGAAATAATGATAGAAGGAAAGTTGGAACATCAGGAAGGAGAAAACAAAAACCCCCAAAAAACATGGTAAGCAAAAATACGGGTAAGTAGGATTTCCTTCTCATCTTGAGTTTTCTAAATTACATTTGATAGTTGAAACAAAAATTATAACACTGCCTGAGGTGGTTCAAAATGCATATAGAGGAAATATTTAAAACAATTATAAACAGGTAAGAGTAAAGGAACCTATAGGAATATAGGTTTTCTACATTTCACTCAAACTGGTAAAGTGACAGTAGTAGACTGTGATGTTATGAATATATAATGAAATTCCTAGTACAAGTACTGAAAAAAGTATACAAAGATGTATACACAAAATCATTACAGATAAATCAAAATGAAATTCTCAAAAATGTTGAGAATTCTCAAAAAGTAACTCAGGATAAGGCAGGAAAAAGAACACAGAAACAACAGAACAAAGGTAAATGGAAAATGGGAGACTTAGATGCTAACATATCAATAATTACATTATTATAAATGGTCTATACTAATTAAAAGAAATGCTTGCAGAATGGATCAAGAAAACATGACCCAACTGTATACTGTCTACAAGAAACTCACTTCACATAACAATAAAGGCAAGCTGAAAGAAGTATGGAAAGATACATATCAGCTAAACATTAAAAGAAAACAGTAATGGGCTATACTAGTATCAAAATAGATTTCAGAGCAAAGAAAATATCAAAGGAACATATAATGATGAAAGGGTCAGTCCATGAGGAAGACATAGGAATCCTAAATATGTATGCACCAAACAACAGAGCAGTAAAATATGTGAAGAAAAATAAAATTGATAAATCCATAACTATATTTGAGGACTACAATATTTCTCTTTCAGCAATCAACAGAATTAAACATAAAATCAAGAATATAGAAGAACTCACTACTATCGGCCAATAAGATCTAATTTACATTTATAGGATAAGCCATCCAATAATAGCAACATTCATATACCTTTCAAATGCTAACAACATAAACCAAGATAGGTCATATCATGGGCCATAAAACAAAACTCAAAAAGTGTAAAAGAAGTCAAAGTTTTCTCTGACTACAATATAATCAAACTAGGAATCATCAGCAGAAAGATAACAGGAAAATCTCCAAACACTTAAAACAATGTAAATAATCTATGGGTCAAAGAAGTCTCAAGGAAAATTAAAACCATGAACTGAATGAGAATGAAAATAAAACACCAATGTTTGTGGAATATGGCAAAAGCAGTGCTGAAAGAGAACTTTATAGCACTAAATGCAAACCTTAGGAAAAGGAAAATCTCAATACCCTAAGCCCCCACTTCAAGCACTTAGAAAAAGGAGAGCGAGGCTGGGTGCGGTGGCTCATGCCTGTAATCCCAGCACTTTGGGAGGCTGAGGGAGGCGGATCACCTGAAATCGGGAGTTTGAGACCAGCTTGGCCAACATGGTGAAACCCCATCTCTAGTAAAAATACAAAAATTAGCCATGTGTGGTTGCACATGCCTGTAATCCCAGCTACTTGGGAGGCTGAGGCATGAGAATCACTTGAACCTGGGAGGCGGAGGTCACGGTGAGCTGAGATTGCACCACTGCACTTGCCTGGGTGACAGAGTGAAACTCTCAGAAAAAAAAACAAAAAAAAAAACAAAATTAACTGAAAGCAGCCCAAAAGATGGAAATAAAGATAGGAGCAGAAATCAATAAAATTGAAGCAAAAACATTAGAGAAAACCAATGAAGTAGCTTATTTGGAAAAATTAAAATTGGAAAAACCTTTAGTAAGACTCACAAAGAAGACAAATTTCCAATATGAGGAATGAAGCAGGAGATCACTAGACTCTGCAGACATCAAAAGGATAATAAGAGGATGCTGCAAACAACTCTACACACATAAATTGACAAACTAGTTGAAACAGACCAATTTCTTAAACCTACCACAACTCAAACAATATGAAATAGATCATTTGAGTAAGTCTATAGCTATTAAGGAAGTAAGATTCTTAAAATCCCAAAAATATCAGGCCTAGGTGGTTTTACTGGAGAATTCTTACCAAATAACACTGATTCTGTAGTCTTCCAGGAAACAGAAGAGAAGGAAACACTTCCCAAGTCATTTTATGATACTTGTATTACCTTAATACAAACTCAATACAAAAAAAGAAAATTACAGATCAATATCCCTTGTGAATATTCACACAAAAATCCGTAACAAAACATTAGCAAATGGAATTCAGCAACCTATAAAAAAAAATACATCATGAGCAAGTGGGGTTTATTCTAGGAATCCCAGACTTCATGTTTGAAAATCAATCTAACCCATCACATTGTCAGACTAAAGGAGAAAAATGTTGTCATATCAGTTGATGCAGGCAAAGCACATGACAAAATCCAACAACCATTCATGATAAAAACTCAGAAAAATAGGAATGGGGGAGACTTCCTCAACTTGATAAAGAGCATCTAGCAAACACCTGCACCTAACATTTTATTACTAATGGTGAAAAACTGAATGCTTTCTGCCTAAGATTGAGAACAAGTCAAGGATGTCTGATTTTACCACTCTTCAAAATAATGCTGAAAGTTCTAGCCAGTGTGATAAGGCATGAAAAGGAAATACAGATTGGAAAGGAAGAAACAAAATGGTTCCTATTTGCAGATGATGTGATTATCAATGTAGAAAATTCCAAGGAAAGTATTTTTAAACAAGTAACTAATAAATGAGTCCAGCAAGGACACAAGATACAAGCTCTACAGACAAAAATTTTATTATTAGCAATGAATGTGTGAACACAAATTAGAAATACAATACCAATTACAACCACTTAAAAAAAGAAATAGGTGTCAGTCTAAAAAACATGTATAGGACTTACATGCTAAGAACTACACAATGCTGTTAAAGATCTAAATAAATGGAGAAACATACCATGTTCATGGATTGAGACACAACGTGGTAAAGCTGTTGCTTCTCCCTCAATTTTATTAAAATTGACAGGCTTAATGCAATTTCTATCAAAATCTCAACAAGATATATTTGTGTACAAACAAGCTTATTCTAAAGTTTATGTGTAAAGAAAAACTAGAATAGTTAAAACAATGTTGAAAAAAAGAATAAAGTGGGAGGGATCAGTCTACCTGATTTTAAGATATTATAGCTACAGTAATCAAGACTGTGTGTTATTGGTAGAGGGATAGACACATAGACCAATGGAACAAAAGAGAACACAGAAATTGATCCATACAAATAGACACAGCTGATTTTTGACAAAGATGCAAAAGCGATTCAGTGGAGGAAAGCTAGCCTTTTTACCAAATGGTGATGGAGAAACTGGACACACATAAAAATGAATGTTGACCCAAGTCTTATACCTTGTACAAAAATGAACTAAAAATGCACTATATACTTAAAATGTAAAATTATAAAACTTTTAGAAAATAACCAAAATCTTTGGGATCTAGAATTAAGCAAGAAGTTCTTAGACCTGACACCAAAAGCTCAATTCAGAAATGGGAAAACTGATCAATTGGATTTCATCAAAATTGAAAACTTTTGCTCTGTGAATGACCCTAGTAAGAGGATAAAAAGACAAATTTTGGACGGGGAGAAAATATTTACAAGCCATATATCCAATTAAGGCCTCATGTCTAGAATGTATAAAGAATTCTCAAAACTCAACAATAAAAAAAAATCCAATTAGAAAATGGACAAAAGACATTTCACCAAAAAGGATATACAAATGGCAAATAAGCACATGAAAAGATGTTCAACATCACTAGCTATTAGAAAAATGCAAATTAAAACCACAGTGACGTATCACCGCACATAAATCAGGAAGGCTAAAATAAAAAATAGTGACAGCACCAACTGCTAGTGGAGATACAGAGAAAATGGACCACATATGCACATTGCTAGTGGGCATGTAAAATGGTACATCCACCTGAAGAACACGTTGGCAGTTCCTTTTAAAGAAACTAAACATGTACTTACCATATAACCCACCAACTGTAATCCGGGGCATTTATCCCAGAGAAGTATGAAGACGTACCTGAATGTTTATAGCAGCTTTATTTATACCAACTTAAAAACTAGAAACAGCACAGATGTCCTTCACAGATGAAAGGTTGAATAAACTGTAATACACACATGGAATACTACTCAGCAATAAAAAGGATCAAATTATTAATACATGCAGTAACCTTGATGAACCCCTTTAGAGAATTATGTTGAGTGAAAAAAGCCATTCCCGAAAGATGGATTATTCTATTTACAAAATGTTCTTGAAATGACAAAATTACAAAAATGGAAAACAGATCAGTAGTTGCCAAGGGAGGGCATGGGATGGGAGGTAAGTGGGTATGAATCTAAAAGGGTAACAGATTCTTCTAGGGATGGAAATGTTGTCTGTCTTGACTCTATTAATGTGGATACCCTGGTGTGATATTGTACTAGCATTTAGCAAGATGTTACTGTTGGGGGAAACTGTTAAGGGTACATGGGATTGCTCTGTGTCATTTCTTAGAACTGCATGTGAATCTATAATTACCTCAAAGTTTTAATTTTAAAAAGTCATTACTATGAGGCTTATGATGAAAGACAACAGTCTCTTACCTCCGCATTTTCCACTCCCATTCCTGTTTCTTAGCTGTTTTTTCTGGGTTTACCCACATCTTTCTAAATAGCATACTCATATTGCCATATCTTCCTTTTATTATTAAATGTAGACATCTACTGACTTCTTACTGTGGAAAATGATGAGTTAGCTCTCTCATACCACTACTACCACCATTATTACCCATTCACCGAAGAAAGTAAATCACAACTTTTGATTAATTCGTTATTCACAGCTGGGCCACTCTGTCAGTTTTCTTTCTTATACAAGTTTTTTGCCTTTTTCTGGAAGTTAATTGCCTCAATATGTTTATTTGCTTGTTTTTCTGTGTAGCTCTTATTTGAGCCCCCAACTTTGCAACAGAATAATAAAATTCCTTCATTATGGTCAGTCACATCAGACAACCTTTCAGTTCTATTAATTAATTGACTCTTCTGGAGGTGGCCCTCTGTCTTAGAGCTCCAATTAGGACTAGCATTTCTCTAGGGCTGCCTCCTAGTTGTCATCTATGGACATCTCTTCACCATCAGTGATAATATTCTTGAGGTTTCTTCTTTGGGACCAAAAAGGTGAAAGTGAGAGTTGGAGGATGTGAACTTAGTGAGTTGCCAGTGAAAACATATAGAAATGGGCAAATCTAAAAACATCCCTGAAACAAATGTAACAGCAGGCATGGTAAGAGTAGGGAATTTAAATTAGGGAAGGCAGCAAAGCCTCTCCACAAGTATCTACTGATGGGCCCAGGAAGCAGGAGTTCAGCAGGGACAGAATCTGTCTCACTCGTCCTGGCATCACCATCATCTAACTCAGGCTACACGCAGGAGTCAATTGACAGGCAGGAGGATCAGCCACGAGAGCTCCAGTGCTAACAGTATCCTTTGCAAAATTCCTTAGAACTTTGCAACAACTCCTTTGGCTATAGTTATTGGCATTTAAAACAATTTTAAACAATTAAAACAATACTGGGACGGGTGTGGTGGTGGCTTACACCTGGAATCCCAACACTCTGGGAGGCCAAGGCATGTGGATTGCTTGGGACCAGGAGTTTGAGACCAGCCTGGCCAACATAGTGAAACCGCTGTCTACAAAAAACACACAAAAAATAGCTAGGTGTGGTGGTGTGCTCCTGTAATCCCAGCTACTTGAGAGGCTGAGGCAGGACAATCGCTTGAACTTGAGAGGTGGAGGTTGCAGTGAGCTGAGATCATGCCACTGCACTCCCGCCTGAGCAACAGAGTGAGACTCCCCTCTCAAAATACATACATACATACTGTGTAATGCTTGATAAATAAAAATGAATATAATATATAAGATATGCAGTGTAATGGTAAAATGAGCACCCGAAAACCCACTCCCCACCTTCAGAACTAGAATGGTTGTGACAGTAACAACCTTTTACAAATACCCTGTGGGTTTGGGGACCTAGGGCTGCTGGGCCACTGGGGAAGCCTTTACTTGAAGAAAACCTGCAGAGCTGCCATGGTCCACAGCAGCTGCCACAGTTGCTGCTTCAGGCAGAAATCAGGGGCAGTGCAGGTCATGGAAGCATAGGAAGAGGGCAGGGCTGGGGAAACCTGTGACTGCTGCTGTGCCTGTGGTGTCCTTATACAACTCTGGGAAAGTCCATGTCGACCATGAAGCAGCCTGTAGGGCTCTTCAGAGCCTCCTTTAACTCCTGTTTTGTATAGTGGGCTTGTTAGGTAAACCACCTCTCTCTCCAACCCATGAGTTCTCAGAGAGGATGGAGTATACTTTACATTTCATGTTAAAATAAAAAACTTTTTTTTTTCTTCGAGACAGGGGCTCACTCTGTTGCCCAGGCTGGAGTGTAGTGAGCAATCACAGCTCACTGCAGCCTTGACTTCCCAGGCTCAAGTGATCCTATCTATCTCATTCTCCCACGTAGCTGGGATTACAAGTTTGTACCACCTTGCCCGGCTAATATTTTGTATTTTTTGTGAGGACAAGGTTTTGCCATGTTGCCCAGGCCAGGTTTTTTTTTGTTTTTGTTTTTGAGACAGTCTCGCTTTGTCACCAAGGCTGGAGTGCAGTGTTGCAACCTCTGCCTCCCGGGTTCAAGCAATTCTCCTACCTCAGCCTCCTGAGTAGCTGGGATGACAGGTGTGCACCACCATGCCTGGCTAATTTTTTTTTTTAATGCTTTTAAGTTCTGGGATACATGTGCAGAATGTGCAGGTTTGTTACATAGGTATACACGTGTCATGCTGGTTTGCTGCACCCATCAATCCGTCATTGTATTCCTCCTAATGCTATCCCTCCCCCAGGTCCCCACCCCCTGACAGGTCCCAGTGTGTGATGTTCCCCTCCCTGCATCCATGTGTTCTCATTGTTCAACTCCCACTTATGAGTGAGAACATGCAGTGTTAGTTTGCTGAGAATGATGGTTCCCAGCATCATCCATGTCCCTGCAAAGGACATGAACTCATCCTTTTTTATGGCTGCATAGTATTCCATGGTGTATATGTGCCACATTTTCTTTATCCAGTTTATCATTGATGGGCATTTGGGTTGGTTCCAAATCTTTGCTATTGTGAACAGTGCCACAATAAACACATGTGTGCATGTGTCTTTATAGTAGAATGATTTATAATCCTTTGGGTATATACCCAGTAATGGGATGGCTGGGTGAAATGGTATTTCTGGTTCTAGATCCTGGGTAGTTTCTCCAGCCCTGCCCTCTTCCTATGCTTCCATGACCTGCACTGCCCCTGATTTCTGCCTGCCTTGAGGAATCGCCACAGCGTCTTCCACAATGGTTGAAGTAATTTACACTCCCACCAACAGTGTAAAAGCATTCCTATTTCTCCACATCCTCTCCACCATCTGTTGTTTCCTGGCTTTTTAATGATCGCCATTCTAACTGGTGTGAGATGGTATCTCATTGTGGTTTTGATTTGCATTTCTCTAATGACCAGTGATAATCAGCTTTTTTTCGTATGTTTGTTGGCTGCATAAATGTCTTCTTTTGAGAAGTGTCTGTTCATATCCTTCACCCACTTTTTGATGTGTTTTTTTTTTTTCGTAAATTTGTTTAAGTTCCTTGTAGATTCTGGATATTAGCCCTTTGTCAGATGGATAGATTGCAAAAATTTTATCTGTAGGTTGCCTGTTCACTCTGATGATAGTTTCTTTTGCTGTGCAGAAGCTCTTTGGTTTAATTAGATCCCATTTATCTATTTTGGCTTTTGTTGCCATTGCTTTTGGTGTTTTAGACATGAAGTCCTTGCCCATGCCTATGTCCTGAATGGTATTGCCTAGGTTTTCTTCTAGGGTTTTTATGGTTTTAGGTCTTACATTTAAGTCTTTAATCCATCTTGAGTTAATTTTTGTATAAGGTGTAAGGAAGGGGTCCAGTTTCAGTTTTCTGCATATGGCTAGCCAGTTTTACCACCACCATTATTTACTAAGTAGCGAATCCTTTCCCCATTGCTTGTTTCTGTCAAGTTTGTCAAAGATCAGATGGTTGTAGGTGTGTGGTGTTATTTCTGAGGGCTCTGTTCTGTTCCATTGGTCTATATATCTGTTTTGGTACCAGTACCATGTTGTTTTGGTTACTGTAGCCTTGTAGTATAGTTTGAAGTCAGGTAGCATGATGTCTCCAGATTTGTTCTTTTTGCTTATGATTATCTTGGCTCTGCATGCTCTTTTTTAGTTCCATATGAAATTTAAAGTAGTTTTTTCTAATTCTGTGAAGAAAGTCAATGGTAGCTTGATGGGGATAGCACTGAATCTATAAATTACTTTGGGCATTATGGCCATTTTCATGATATTAATTCTTCCTAACCGTGAGCATGGATTGTTTTTCCATTTGTTTGTGCCCTCTCTTATTTCCATGAGCAGTGGTTTGTAGTTCTCCTTGAAGAGGTCCTTCACATCCCTTGTAAGTTGTATTCCTAGGTATTTTATCCTCTTGGTAGCAATTGTAAATGGGAGTTGGCTCATGATTTTGCTCTCTATTATTGGTGTATAGGAATGCTTGTGATTTTTGCACATTGATTTTGTATCCTGAGACTTTGCTGAGTGAGGTTGCTTATCAGCTTAAGGAGATTTTGAGCTGAGACAATGGGGTTTTCTAAATATACAATCATGTCATCTGTAAACAGAGACAAATCTGACTTCCTCCTCTCTTCCTGTTTGAATACCCTTTATTTCTTTCTCTTGCCTGATTGCCCTGGCCAGAACTTCCAATACTATGTTGAATAGCAATGGTGAGAGAGGGCATCCTTCTCTTGTGCCGGTTTTCAAAGGGAATGCTTCCAGTTTTTGCCCTCAGTATGATATTGGCTGTGGAGTTGTCATAAATAGCTCTTATTATTTTAAGATACGTTCCATCAATACCTAGTATATTGAGAGTTTTTAGCATGAAGGGGTGTTGAATTTTGTCAAAGGCCTTTTCTGCATCTATTGAGATAATTATATGGGTTTTGTCATTGGTTCTGTTTATGTGATGGATTACATTTATTGATTTGTGTATGTTAAACCAGCCTGGCATCCCAGGGATGAAGCTGACTTGATCATGGTGGATAAGCTTTTCGATGTGCTGCTGGATTTGGTTTGCCAGTATTTTATTGAGGATTTTCGCATCCATGTTCATCAGAGATATTGGCCTGAAATTTTCATTTTTTGTTGTGTCTCTGCCAGGTTTTGGTATCAGGATGATGCTGGCCTCATAAAATGAGGGAGGATTCCCTCTTTTTCTACTGTTTGGAATCGTTTCAGAAGGAATGGTACCAGCTCCTCTTTGTACCTCTGGTAGAATTCGGCTGTGAATCCATCTGGTCCTGGACTTTTTTTGGTTGGTAGGCTATTAATTACTGCCTCAATTTCAGAACTTGTTATTGGTTTATTCAGGGATTCGACTTCTTCCTGGTTAAGACTTGGGAGGGTGTATGTGTCCAGGAATTTATCCATTTCTTCTAGATTTTCTAGTTTATTTGCATGGATTGTTCTCAGTGTTTTCAAATAACTTATTTATTTCTGCCTTAATTTTGTTATTTACCCAGTAGTCATTCAGGAGCAGGTTGTTCAGTTTCTATATAGTTGTGTGGTTTTGAGTGAGTTTCTTAATCCTAAGTTCTAATTTGATTGCATTGTGGTCTGAGAGACTGTTATGATTTCTGTTCTTATGCATTTGCTAAGGAATGTTTTACTTCCAATTATGTGATCAATTTTAGAATAAGTGCGATGTGGTGCTGAGAAGAATGTATATTCTGTTGATTTGAGGTGGAGAGTTCTGTAGATGTCTATTAGGTCCGCTTGGTCCAGAGCTGAGTTCAAGTCCCAAATATCCTTGTTAAATTTCTGTCTCAATTGATCTGTCTAATATTGACAGTGGGATGTTAAAGTCTCCCACTATTATTGTGTGGGAGTCTAAGTCTCTTTGTAGTCTCTAAGAACTTGCTTTATGAATCTGGGTGCTCCTGTATTGGGTGCATATATATTTAGGATAGCTCTTCTTGTTGCATTGATCTCTTTACCATTGTGTAATGATGCCTGGCTAATTTTTGTATATTTTGGTAGAGACAGGGTTTCACCATGTTGGCCAGGCTGGTCTCAAACTCCTGACCTCAAGTGATCCACCCTCCTTGGCCTCCCAAAGTGCTGGGATTACAGGCATTAGCCACTGCACCCAGCTGGAGGCTGGTCTTGAGTTCCTGAGCACAAGCAATCCTCCCTCCTCCTGCCTTTCCCTTCCAAAGTGCTGGTATTATAGGCTAAAATTTAAAAAAAACTTTATCTTTACCTACTCACACAACTCTCCTGGCACCAAACCCTGTTCTTCAGGGTTTTTACCAAGGCTTCGTTACAAAGGCATGATTGATGAAATCATTGACCATGGGTAATTAAGTAAATCTCCAGCCCTGGAGGTGGAGGGGGAAACTAAATCCAATCCTCTAATCATGTGGTTGGTTCCCCTGGCAACCAGCTCCCCCATCCTTAGGGGCTTCCCAAAAATCATTTCATTAATGTAAACTCAGCTGTGGTTGAAAATAACAAGACACTCTTCTCACTTTTATCACCCTGGAGCTATTTCAGGAACTGGAGACAAAGCCAAATATAACATAAGATGCTTCTTCCACTTTCAGCACTTAGAAAATTATAAGGGTTTTAGAAACTCTGACCAGGAGCTGGAAAGGAAGATCTAATATCTATTTCTAATTATTTCACATCATCACAACATTCCACACATGAAATCTAGCATGTGCTTGCTTGTTGTATGTACTCCAAGAGATGTGTTGATGGGTGGACTGGAAACTTTCTCTTCGAGGAGCTTGTGTCCCTCTCAGTGCTGTGCTGCTTTCATACCAGGCTGATCTCTAGGAAACAGACACATCTGAGAAGAACTTGCTCTGGGTAGGGGGCTGTGCTCCCTCGAATGATGAAATTGGCAGGTTCTCCAGATCACAGTAGCACTGCTTAGTGAGTGAGCCCTAAGAAGCTTCCCAGAGTGAACCCCAGCTCATCCCAGCACTGCCGAGGAAGCTCTGGCTCTGAAGAGCAATGGATGCTCTGGTGTTGTTCTTCTGGACCCTCAGGGAAAGGGTGGTCCTTGGGCCTGCAGGTCTCACAGCCATGTGGCCATGGGAAGGAGCCAGGCTCACTTCCTACTTGGATAATGGCTCATCCACACCAAGCCTTTCTCAAAATCCCTGGATCACCTTATGATCCCTCTTGCTTCCAGTTTGTTCTACCCAGTTTACTTGTGTAATTACTCTTTTTTGTTTCCTTTTCTTTCAGGGAGTCTGTGTTATGCTTCTTGTCTAGAATATGAATTCCTTAAGGACATGATTTATCTAGTAAGCAAAGAAACCAACTTTAGCTAATTTAAGCAGATAAGAAATTTATGTCAAGGATACAGCTTAGTAATCAGAATCTCCACTAGAGTAGGACACCCAGGCTTAGCATCCACAGAGTCAGGAAGGAACTGCCCCACATCCCATTGCAGAGTTGGTCTAGCGGAGTCCTCACTACTGTTGCTGGGCTCGGGCTTGAACTTAGACTCACACTGAGCTTTTCCCACACTGCCCACTCTGGGGCCTGGATGCTATTGCTAGGTCACTGTCCTTGCTGCCTCTGGAGCCTGGAGGCAACTGCCCTGCCAAAGGCCCAGATTCTTTACAGTCCCCACTTCTTTCTGTTGATTACAAAGCAAAGTGCATCAGGTAAACGTGGGTGGAGAGCATAGATCATGTGTCCCTGTCTTGGCCTCAAGAGAGGCTGGGAAAGCGGAGATTTGGCATATTTGGGTTCTGTAGCAGGAGCTGGGCTCTGCTTAGGAAGGTGGGGATTCCATAAGACGGAACTTAGGCTACAGCAGGAATACTCTGTATTTTCTGTAGTGCCTAAACAATACTTAGCATAGACAATAAGCAGGTTGTTTCCAATTTGTGACTGGGGCATGACTCAGCTAAAATCTTGCTGATTAAGGATCCACAAAATAACAGATGTCTGCGTATTCGTCACTATTTCTGGTTTTCAACTTAATTTGTTCTTTTTTTTTTTTTTTGAGACCGAGTTTTGCTCTTGTTGCCCAGGCTGGAGTGCAGTGGCATGGTCTCGGCTCACTGCAACCTACACCTCCCAGGTTCAAGTGATTCTCCTGTCTCAGCCTCCCAAGTAGCTGGGATTACAGGCATGCATCACCACGCCCAGCATTTTTGTATTTTTAGTAGAGATGGGGTTTCACTCTGTTGGCCAGGCTGGTCTTGAACTCCTGATCTCAGATGATCCACCACCTCGGCCTCCCAAAGTGCTGGGATTACGGGCATAAGCCACCTCACCCAGCCAACTTAATTGGTTCTTACTGAACCAGTCTACCTGGACACAATTAAGAATGTCAGAAACCGGCCGGGCGCGGTGGCTCACGCTTGTAATCCCAGCACTTTGGGAGGCCGAGGCGGGCGGATCACGAGGTCAGGAGATCGAGACCACGGTGAAACCCCGTCTCTACTAAAAAATACAAAAAATTAGCCGGGCGTGGTGGCGGGCGCCTGTAGTCCCAGCTACTCGGAGAGGCTAAGGCAGGAGAATGGCGTGAACCCGGCAGGCGGAGCTTGCAGTGAGCCGAGACTGCGCCACTGCATTCCAGCCCAGGCGACACAGCGAGACTCTGTCTCAAAAAAAAAGAATGTCAGAAACCTAGTATTTCAGTAAAATGCCTATCCCAGTAAAATATATCAATCTATTTTATTCATTTCCTTGTAACTCATTTATTCATAACTCATTTATTCAACCAATATTATGGAGTTTCCCTACTCCATATGTCTTCTCACCTTTTTCCATTGCAACAGAACTCCAATCTTATTCTGGGCAGAAGAAGATCCAGTTAAAAGATGACATTTGTCAGCCTTTTTTGCAGCTAGGATACTAACTCAGGATTTTTTTCTTTACTTGGTTTTATAAAAGTTACTTGGCTCTCTGGATCTGTGTTGAGCAGTCTAGGGCTCTGGTGCTCATGCAATGCCAACAGGAGGGCTGCCATAATCTCAGGACTAAAGACCCTTTCATAGTCCTCAGGTTTTCATCACTGCTTCCCATTATGCTGCCATTTGAGATTTATAGATTTGCTGTCCAGGTCTTATTTGACTTCACTTCTATTTTTCATTGATACCCCCGTTTAAGGTAGTAGCATCCTGCACTGGATGAGAGGGGCTGGGTGTGAACTGGATCAGAGTTTGTAATGGTTTCCAGACAGTGGATGTGGGGGTTGGCAGCAGTGCTGGTGCAGGGCTGGTGGCACTCGAATGTCCCAGGAGTTCGGGGAGCTTTATACAACTGCAGATTTCCTGGTATCCCAACAGACTTACTAAATCAGACTCTCTGGGGCCTAATAATATGTATTATTTGAAGTTCCTTGGGGGATTATGTTGCACAGCCTGGTTACAGAACCCTGAACTAGGTGATCTATTTATAAGATTTGTTTAAACTTTATATTTGGCTGATGTCATCTTCATTTTATTTATCCAAAACAAACTTACCTCACTGCAGATAATAAACAGAATCTTGGGCACACTCCTGTTATAGGATTTGGTGAATGTGGTTGATTTTACTGTTGTTTAAAAAATCCACTACCCATCCATGGGGGGAATGATATGGGAGGGGGACAGGGAAGTGCTGGGTATAGAAAGGCAAGGTCCTTAGTGAGGGCTCCGCCCTCGGGACTGTGCCCATGGACCTGAGTGAGAACAGCCACTCCTGTTTTTGCGCCCAAATGTTGCATTTTCCAAGACCACTCTGACCTGCCACACCCCCCTTCCTGTGCCCATATAAACCCAAGAGCTCAGCGGGCACACACAAGTGGCTGAATGTCAAGACCAGCAGACCAGTGATGGTAGAACGACACAGCAGAGAAAGAGAAGAGGAGGGATATTTGGACACCAAGGGGAGTTTGGCTGAGGGCGGCTGGAGAAGAGTCCAGCTGCTGGGTGGCCTGACTCCAGGGGAAGACCACTCCATCCTCCCTTCTGGCTCCCCATCCATCTTGCTGAGAGCCCACTCCACCACCAATAAAACCTTGCACTCTTCCTTTGAGTCTGCATATGACCCGATTCTTTCAGGACGCTGGACAAGAGCTCGGGATGCAGAAGGCTGTCACACTGGACCTCTGCCCTTGTGATAAGGCAGAGGGTCTATTGAGCTGACTAACACACAAGCCATCTGCAGACCACAAAGCTGGAAGAGCTTGGTAACACTGGGGTTGCAGGCACCCCTAGACACTACTGCAGGGCCGAAAGCCCAAAGCACTCACCCCAGCCTTTGAACCTGCCCATCTGCACACTCCCCCTAGGGGTTTGAGGTGCAGGGTGACCAAACAGGCAAGCCACACCCCTGTCACAAGTCCTGCAAGGGGAATCAGGGAACTCTCCTGTTTCAGGAAGATTATACTGTCTTTCCCCCAAGGTGATACCATGTGACCTGCTCTGACCTTTGGAATGCAGCAGAAGTAATGTGTCACTCTCAAGAAGATAAAACAGAAGAAGGAAGAAGTGTCCTGAGGAACAAAAGCTGGTTAAAGCTCTTCGAGGTGGCAAGTACCAGATCAAGGGTGTAATAATCACACTCACTGCTGCAACTCCAAACGAAATAAAAGATGCCTTTGGCTGAATGTTTTGAGAGTCCTGTTGCCACCAGAGACTGACTGCGCCAGACCTAAAACAACAGTGGAGTCCCTTGTCTTCTGCCGAGCCCCTAAGAAGTCATATTTTCAAATGTTCTCTTCGGATGCAGCCAAAGAGGATGATAATGGAGAAAGAATGACCTCCTGGGGCAGAGCCAAGGGTCACAGAAAACTTTGGACTGCTGTTAACTCCCGGGAGCAGAGCTTCTTGACTTCTGATACTGCATTGTATCAACTTAATCAAGGAAGACAATAAAGCACATCAATTTAAAGTTTACCGTTCAATGAGTTTTGACAAATGGAAGCACCACCAACATCGATATAAAGAACATTTCTATCACCCCAAAGTGTTCCCTCTTGTACATCAACTCCCTCGGCCCTGGGCCACCATTGCTTCCTGTCCATATACAGTGACCTTTTCTAGAAATGGAATCATACAGTCTGTACACTCTTGTATTTGGTGCGTCTTTCTCAGCATAATGCTTTTGAGACTCATCCAAACTGTTGTATGTATTGGAAGTTCATATCATTTTGTGCTGTGTGCTATTCCATTGTATGAATGTATCACAATTTGTTCATTCACCTGTTAAGAGACACTTGAGTTGTTTTCAGTTTTTCGCTATTATGCATAAAGTTGGTATGCACATTTATGTGCAAGTCTTTAGATGACATTGGTTTTTATTTTTCTTGGGTAAACCTTATGCGTAATATTAATTGTTTGTAGAGTGAATGTATGTTTAACATTTTTCAAGCTCTTTTCCAAAGTGGTTTCATCATTTTACTTTTTTTTTTCTTTTTTGAGACAAGGTCTCAATCTGTCACCCAGGCTGGAGTGCAGTGGCACAGTCATAGCTCACTGCAGCCTTGAAATCCTGGGCTCAAGAAATCCTCATGCCTCGGCCTCCTGAGTAGCTGGGACTACAGGCACATACCACTACACCCAGCTAATTTGTTTTAATTTTTGTAGAGACAGAGTCTTACTATGTTGCCCAGGCTGATATGGAACTCCTGGCCTCAAATGGTCCTCCCACCTTGGCCTCTCAAAATGTTGGGATTACAGGTATGAGCCACTGCATCCACTGCTTCATTTTACTTTTCCACCAGAGAAAAATGAAAGTTTTCATTACTCTACATTCTCACCAACACCCGGTATTGTGAGTCTTTTTAATTTTACCCATGCTAATGAGTATGTAACGGGATCTCATTTTGGTTTTAGTTTGCATTTCCTTGATGACTAATGATACTGAGCATCTTTTCATGTGTTTTTTGGCCATTTGCATATCTTTTTTGGTGAAGTATTTGTTCAAATTTTTACCACTTAAAAATTAGATTGTTTGCCTTGTTAATGAATTGTAAGAGTTAAAAAAATTATTCTGGATAAAGACCTGTATCAGGGAGAAAGACATATTTTCTCCCAACCTGTAGTTTGCCTTTTCATGTTCTTAGTGACTTTCAAAGAGTTGTTTTAAAATTTTGATGAAGTCAAATTTATGAATTTTAAAATTTATTTTTTGTGCTGTTTGTGTTCTAAGAAATCTGCCTACCTCAGGATCACAAAGATTTCCTTCTAGAAGTTTTATACTTTTGGCTTTCATGTTTAGGTCTATGATACATTTCAAGTTAATTTTTACCTGTGCTATGAAGTAAGCGTCAAGGTTCATTTTCTCCCATAAGTATATCCAGTTGTTCAAGCACCATTTATTGAAAAGTCTTTCTGTCTCCTCCATTAAATCACCTTAGCACCTTTGTGAAAAAGTAATTGCCCAAGTAACTTCACACTGGAAAAACCTGACAAACACTATCTCAGCCAAGGCAATCAGGGTTCACATCAACAGTTACGTTGATACTCTGTGCCCTTGATATGACGTGATAAAAATGCAACTTGACCTCTTTGGTCTTTTTTCCAGTCTAATCATAAGAAAAATGTCAGACAAATTCCAAGTGAAGGGCATTTCATAAAATACCACTACTCCTAAAAACTGCCAAGGTCATTCAGAATAAGGAAAGTCTGAGAAACTGTCACAGCCAAGAAGAACCTAAGGATATATGAGAATTAAATGGAATGTGGTATTATGGATATAAGATCCAGGAACAGAAGGACATTAGGTAAAAATGAAGGAAATCTGAATAAATTATGGACCCTGGTTAATAGTAATGTATCAATATTGTTTCATTAATTATGCCAAATGTACCATTTCAGTGGAAGATGTTAAAAATAGGGGAAGCTGCATGCAAACTATATGGAATCTTCTTGAATTATCTTCACAAATTTTCTGTAAATCTAAAACTTTATAAAATAACAAGTTTAACAAAATCAAACAAAAAAAACCAATTGACCACATATGTTTTGAAGCTCTGTTATTGATTGTGGTTACATGTAGTATTTGCGCATCCTCTTAATGAGTTAGCAATTAATTAGTGAAATGTCTCTCTTTATCCTGATAATTTCATTTTGCTTGTTTTTTTTTGAAACAAGGTCTTGCTTTGTCACATAGGCTGGAGTGCAGTGGCACAAACACAGCTCACTGCAACCTCAACCTTCCAGGCTCAAGTGATCCTCACACCTCAGTCTCCTAAGAAGCTGGGAACACAGGCACATGCTACCACACCCAACTAATTTTTCTATTTTTTGTAGAGATAGGGTTTCTGTGTGTTACTCAGGCTAGTCTCAAACTCCTGAGCTCAAGCAATCGGCCCACCTCCGCCTCCCAAAGTGCTGGGATTACAAGTGTGAGCCACCACGCCTGGCCCCTGATCATATTCTTTGCTTTGATTGTACTTTGTCAGATGTTATTTTAACAACTCCATTTCTTTTGATTCATATGCATGGTATATCTTTTCCCCATCCTTCTACTTATAGTTGGGTCTTGTTTTTTTCATCCAGCATGACCAGCTTGCTTTAAAAAAATCTCTCTATATGGAGTATTTGGACCATTTATAGTTCATATAACTATTGATATAGTTGGATTTAAAACTCACATCTTGCTATTTGTTTGCTATTTATTCTACATTTTCTTTGTTCTTTTCCCCTCTATTCCTGATTTCTTTTGGAGTTATGTATAATTTTGTATGATTCCATTTTATCTTCTCTACTGGCTTATTAGCACTACCTCTTTGTTGTATTTTTAGTGGCTTTTTTAAGGTTTACAATATATGCTTTTAACATAGTCTACCTTTATATAGAATTGTATTTCTTTACTTATGATATGTCAACCTTATTTTCATTTCCCTTCTTCTATTCTTTGTGTTACTGCGGTTGTACATTTTATTTCTATATATGTTAAAGACCCCACATTACATTGTTACTATTTTTGTTTAAACAGGCAATTAAAAAGTGACTAGGCGCAGTGGCTCACACTTGTAGTCCCAGGACTTTGGGAGGCCAAGATTGGAGAATTGCTTGAGCCTAGGAGCTCAAGACCAGCCTGGGCAACAAAAAGAAGAAAAGACTGCTTCACTACTATCTCAGGGATTGTCTTCCTGGCTGCCAACACTCATTCTGCAATTTTCTTTTTTTTTTTTTTGAAACAGGGTCTTGATCTGTCACCTGGGCTGGAGTGCAGTGGCATGTTCATAGCTCACTACAGCCTCAACCTCATGGATTCAAGCAGTCCTCCTGCCTCAGCCTTCCAAGTAGGTGGGACTGTAGGTATGCACCACCATGCCCAGCTATTTATTTATTTATTTATTTATTTATTTATTTATTTATTTAGACAGGATCTTGTTCTGTTGCCCTGGCTGGAGTGCAGTGGTGTGCACAATCTTGGCTCACTGCAACCTGCACCTGCTGGGCTCAGATGATCCTCCACCTTGGCCTCCCAAGTAGCTGGGACTACAGGCGCATGCCACTGCACCCAGCTAATCTTTGTATTTTTTGTAGAGACAGGGTTTTGCCATGTTGCCCAGGTGGTGTCAAACTCCTGAGCTCAAGCTATCTGCCCGCCTTGGCCTCCCACAGTGCTGGGGTCATAGTCATGAGCCACTGTGCCCGGCCTAATTTTTTTTTTTTTTTTTTTGAGATGGAGTTTCTCTCTTGTTGCCCAGGCTGGGGTGCAGTGGCACGATCTCAGCTCACTGCAACCTCTGCCTCCCAGGTTCAAGCGATTCTGCTGCCTCAGCCTCCTGAGTGGCTGGGATTACAGACGCCCACCACCACGCCCAGCTAATTTTTTGTATTTTTAGTAGAGACAGGGTTTTGCCATGTTGGGCAGGCTGTTCTTGAACTCCTGACCTCAGGTGATCTGCCCGCCTCGGCCTCCCAGAGTGCTGGGATTGCAGGCGTGAGCCACTGTGCCTGACCTAATTTTTTATTTTTTGTAGAAACAGGGTCTTATTATGTTACCCAGGCTGGCCCTGAACTTCTAGGCTTAAGTGATCCTCCCACTTTGGCATCCCAAAATGCTGGGATTACAGGCATGAGCCACTGCACCTGGCCTACAGTTTTTTTTTTTTTTTTTTGAGATGGAGTCTCACTCTGTCACCCAGGCTGGAGGGTAGTGGCTTGATCTTGGCTCACTGCAACCTCTGCCTCCCCGGTTCAAGCAATTCTTCTGCCTCAGCCTCCCAAGTAGCTGGGACTACAGGTGTGTGCCACCATGCCTGGCTAATTTTTGTATTTTTAGTAGAGATAGGGTTTCACCATGTTGGCCAGGCTGGTCTTGAACTCCTAGCTCAGGTGATCCACCCTCCTTGGCCTCCCGAAGTGCTGGGATTACAGGCGTGAGCCACCGTGCCTGGCCTGGCCTACAATTTTTGATGCTGATACTTTCTTGATCTCATAGAAAGCTTTCAGAAACAGACAGGACTCCTTGTTCCTTCCTCAAATGGTCCTTAGGTGGTTTGTTAACTGAAATTTCAAGGGTTCACATATGTTCAGGATATGCAGCTTGACTGGCACTGGGCCACTCTCGATTGTAAGGTGCCTTCTGAGCTGTTGAAAAGTAATAAGTGTGTGTCTCCGAATCAGTTGCTAAAATGTGGTCTATAAGTATTGTCCTGCAATTCCTTTTCTCATCTACTGATATGTGCACAAGATCTTTTCACGTTAGTCCATTTAGAGCTGCTACCTTGTTTTAAAACACTGTATGAAACCTACAGTATTCCCAGTATGGTTCTACCACAACTCCTCTAACCACTGTTCTATGAATAGGTCTCTAACTTGTTTCTAAATAGTATCAAATGGTTCAATAAATATATCTCACATGCCTTTGAGTATATTTCTCTAGGACAGATATTGAGAAGGGGAGTTGTTGAATTGAAGGGTATGCCCATTTAAAAATTTTAATTGTCTCCCAGAAGACCTTATCATTTTGCGGTCCCACCAAATGTGTATTCAAGTGTTTATATATTCCATTGCCCTTGCCCACGTTGGATATTATATATTTAGGAATCTGTGTCAATCACATTGGGTCAAGAGCGATGCTATAATGTCATTTTACTTTGCATTTTCCCGACTAGTATTAAGGTAAGATGATTTTAACATGCAGAGCAGATGAAAATACTCCTCCCCAACAACTTATTGGCTCACTGTTCCATGGGTCAGGAGTGCAGCCTTTTTTGTTTTGTTTTGTTTTAATAGAGATGAAGTCTCGCCGTGTTGCCCAGGCTGGAGTGCAGTGGCTACTCACTGGTGCAGTCCCACTACTGATCAGCATAAGAATTTTAACTTGCTGTTTCCGACTTGGGCCAATTCACCCTCCTTGAGCAACCCTGTGGTCCTCACTCCCAGGAGGTCACCTTATTGATGCCAAACTTAGTCCAGACACCTGATGGGCATAGTGTACTACAGCCTAGAACTCCTGGGCTCAAGCAGTCCTCCTGCCTCAGCCTCCCAAGTAGTTGTGATCACAAGGGTGAACTTCCACATCCAGCAGGAGGCCAGTACATTGTAGCTGGGTCCTCCTTTCAGCATCTCATAAGGCTGAAACCAAGGTGCTGGCCAGGTGTGTCCTCATCTGGAGGCTTGATCCACTTCCAGACTTCCTCGGGCTGTTGGCAGAATTCATTTCCTTACAGTTGGAGGACTGAGGTCCCTTTGTCTTGCTGGCTGTTGGTTGGGAACTGTTCTCAAATCCTACAGGCCACTCTCAGGGCTTGCCACGTGACTTCCTCCAGCTCAGCCACGGGACCCACCCACCGTCAAGTCCCTCTTATGCTTTGAAACTCTCGGTCTTCCCCTTCTGTGACCCATGGAAGAAAACGGTCTGCTTTCAAAAGGCTCACTTGACTAGGTCAGGGCCACCCAGATCATCTCCCTATTTTAAGATCAACTTTACCATCTGACATAACTGAATCACAGGAGTAAAATCCATGATATTCACAGTCTCGGGGATCTTTCAGGTCAGGGCACAGGCACTCAGGGGACAGGAAGCTTTGGAAGCCGTCTTAGAATTCTGCCCACCATACCACCAAAGAGGGTGCAAAAGAGAGACCTTTCACATCAGACAGGAGGTTGTATGTGGGCACTGCTTGTGCTAGGAACAGGGGTGTGTGTGTGTGTGCATGCGTGTGTGTATGTGTGTAAAGGACCTCCAAAGAAGCCCAGGTAGAGTTTCCATGAGGAGTTCAAAGTCTGATAGATGATTAACAGTTGAAAGAAGCTTAGGGCACATGACTCATGACTCCAGGAAGTGTTCTCTTTTTCAATGAAACACTCCCAGCAGCCCCAGCGATTTCTTCTATGCGAGGTCTCCAGATGCTCTCCGTTACTGCTGCATAGGAGAAAGGAGAAGGGTGAGAGACATACCTTTACTTCAGATTAAAGTAGCACATGATTGGTGTTTGCACTGAAGGTCAACTTTCTGAGGAGGAAGCTGGAGGATCAGGGAAGGCTTCCTGGAGGAGATGGCCTTTAAACCTGGCCTTGAAGATTGGGGAGAATTCCAACAGGATGAGCTGGATGTGGAAAGGGGCTTCCAGGAAAGACACAGCCAAGTGTGGAAGCCCGAGAAGCATTTCAGGAAGGGCAAGCAGCCAGTGTGTAGAGCTGAGAATGGAGGATCAGCAGCAGGAAACAGTCGGGGCTGGACCGGGATGAAGGGTAAGGACTAGGCAGAGGAGCATGGGCTTCAGTAAAAATGCAAGGTCAGCTTGACTTATCTTGACATTAGAATATTCTTGCCACTTCCCAAGAGGGAGAGGCTGTATTCCAAGTTAATAGTCCATTTTAACACCTAACACGAAAGAGAGAGAGAAACACAAGCACTTAAGCCTGGAGTAAACAGTCATTACAGTGACCACAAAAGCATCACTGATAGACCAATAAAAAGCGAAAGGAGTCATGGCGGAAACCAGTACATCTCTGCAGTGTGTAAAGCAACCCAACCTCATAAACGCCGCTGACCTTTCCTGTGACAAACCAAGCCCTGAGAGCTTTCGTTTTAATTGACAGTGAGACCACAGGCACATTGCCCTTCACTGCTATTACGGGTTGAATTGTGTCCCCCTAAAAGAGATGTTATTCTAAGCCTTAGTGCCTGTGAATGTGACATTATTTGGAAACAGGGTCTTTGCAGAAGTAATCAAGTTAAGATGAGGTCATTAGGGTGGGCCTCAGTTCACTATGACTGATGTCCTTAGAAAAAGAAAAGACACAGATTGACACCAGGGAGAGCACCATGGGAATATATTTTTTTTCTCTGTCAGCCAGGCTGGAGAGTAGTGGCACGACCTCAGCTCACTGCAACCTTCACCTCCTGGGTTCAAGTGATTCTCGTGCCTCAGCCTCCCAGGTAGCTGGGATTATAGGTGCCCGCCACCATGCCTGGCTAATTTTTTGTATTTTCAGTAGAGACGGGTTTCACTATATTGGCCAGGCTGGTTTCAAACTCCTGGTCTCAAGTGATCCACTCCCCTTGGCCTCCCAAAGTGCTAGGATTACAGGTGTGAGCCATCGAGCCTGGGGTCATTCATTCTTCAAGTGTGCAGCATGTGCCCACTGTGAGCCAGGCTTTTTGCTGGGGACTGCAGGTGGACTCTCTGCTGAGCAAAATGGTGGCTGACTTAATGCCCTGGCAGGCTGCTTTCTTTAAGGAGAAATTATTATAGTATTGGGCCAAGCCAGGCCACCTTGCAATGTCCTTAAGGGAACCCGCTGGGAATGCAGAGCCTTGGCTTGCAGAGGCCGAGGCTGAGAAGCACATGCGGTGGGATCAGAGCAAGTCGGAGGAGCACCCAGGGCACAACTGGGGCAGGAGGACTTAGCTGTCACCTCTGCTGAGCTGGAAGTACCTGTCCTTGGTACACTGAAAACCAACCAAAGAACTACTCAGACAGGAGGGAGAGTAAAGGTGCAAAATATTCCACCATGGGTGACCACACTACCACAATAATACATCTTCCTACAGGTTTACAGGAATCAGTAACTGAACATTCAGGTGTCAGATAAAGAGACTATGGCATCCGTCCCTCCCGAGGTCAAATCTTGGCTCTGTTATTGCGTGTTGGAACTTCACAACGTTTTTAACTTTGAAAGACTCTTTATCTGTAAAACACTGACAGAAATACCTAACTTCTTAGGTTTGGTGTGAGCATAAAGTGAGAAAAGTGTACGTAACATTCTTAACGATATGACTGGAGCCTGGGAAGGCATTCCTGAGGCATCGTTACCGAAAGTGAAAGGGATGCATAATGGAAAAGTGTTAAGTCTGGGAGATGTCCGTGGCCTTTGAAGTGGACAAGCCGGTCATAAACTTGGCCTAGAGGGGACTGTTCAGTGTCCTGTTTGGGGAATGGTGGCCTCCTCCAAGCCTCGCCACTGTGGCAGGTGTGGTCCTGGATCTGCAGGTGAAGAGAGCTCCAGATTCTAGGTGTGGAGCGAGCCCTTTGCGAGGTGACAGCGCGAGGTCCCCTCAATGCCCTGGGGAGGTGGATTTTCCCAGCGAGAAGGGGCTGACAGGAGCTGCGTTTATCGCGAAGGCCCACAGGTAACGGGGCCATGCACCCAGCGGGGGAGACTGGAGTTAAAGGTGGGCAGCAGTCCCTGGTATTCAAGGCCACCTAAGACCCCCTGGACGGTGGACCCTGGGAAAGAGACGGGGTGCCCCCCGCCTTGGCCAGGGTTTGTCCCTTGTGGGGCAGAGGGAGCCGGGGTGAGCAGCGCTGATGGTAGCCTGGGAACCGGGGCAGGGTCTGCGGGGCGGGTGGGGGACTGGAAGCAGAGCAGGAGGGAGGAGAGGGAAGAGGGCAGTGGGGTCAGAGGGCCCCGGCGCCTGCCCTGCGCTGGGTAAGATACCGCGCAGCCGAGTTCCCGCAGCCACCACTGGGTGTCGCCCTTGCCCCGTGAAGGGAGCAGGCGCGCGTTTCCCGAGGCGCCTCCGTCCTCCCAGCTCCTCCGGGTTAGATAGACAATGTCCCGGGACCCAGGTGGGCGTAGTGGTCCCAGCCCGGAGTCGTCCACCGTGGTCCCTGAGGGGCTGGCCCTGTGCAGAGCCTGAGGCCGGGTGGGCTTGGGCCGCTGCCTTCAGAGAGCCCGCCAGGCCCAGCCTTGCGCCGACGCTCCCAGCACCTGGATTCTGCGGAGTCTGGATCGTCACTGCAAGGCTGCTGGGCCCTCCAGGAGACGTCCTGTTGTGTCCGGAATTCTTGGGTTCTTGGTCTCACTGACTTCAAGAAGGAAGCCACGGACCCTCACGGTGAGTGTTACAGTTCTTAAAGGTGGCGTGTCCGGAGTTTGTTCCTTCTTATGTTCGGATGTGTTCGGAGTTTCTTCCTTCTGGTGGGTTCGTGGTCTCACTGGCTCGGGAGTGAAGCTGCAGACCTTCACAGTGAGTGTTACAGCTCTTAAGGTGGTGCGTCTGGAGTTGTTCGTTCCTCGCAGTGGGTTTATGGTCTATGCTGGCTTCAGGAGTAAAGCTGCAGGCGTTCTCGGTGAGTGTTACAGCTCATAAAGGCAGTATAGACCCGAAGAGTGAGCAGTAGGAAGACTTATCGCAAAGAGCAAAAGAACAAAGCTTCCGCGGTGTGTAAGGGGACCCGAGCAGGTTGCCACTCTTGGCTCGGGCAGCCTGCTTTTATTCTCTTATCTGGCCCCACTCACATCCTGCTGATTGGTCCATTTTACAGAGAGCTGATTGGTCTGTTTTACAGAGAGCTGATTGGTCCGTTTTGACAGGGTGCTGATTGGTGCATTTACAATCCCTGAGCTAGACATAAAAGTTCTCCATGTCCCCACTGGATTAGCTAGATACAGAGTGTGGATTGGTGTATTTACAAACCCTGAGCTAGACACAGAGTGCTGATTGGTGCATTTATAAACCTTGAGCTAGATATAGAGTGCTGATTGGTGCACTCACAAACCCTGAGCTAGACACAGGGTGCTGATTGGTGTGTTTACAAACCTTGAGCTAGATACAGAGTGCTGATTGGTGTATTTACAATCCCCTAGCTAGACATAAAGGTTCTCCAAGTCCCTCCCAGACTCAGGAGCCCAGCTGGCTTCACCCAGTGGATCCCGCATGGGGCTGCAGGTGGAGCTGCCTGCCAGTTGCACACAGTGGGCTCACACTCCTCAGTCCTTGGAAGGTCGATGGGACTGGGCGCCGTGGAGCAGGGGGTGATGCTCGTCTGGGAGGCTTGGGCCTCCCAGGAGGCCATGGCAGAGTGGGGCAGGGAGGCTCAGGTATGGCGGGCTGCAGGTCCCGAGCCCTGCCCCGTGGGGAGGCAGCTAAGGCCTGGTGAGAAGTCGAGCACAGCAGCTGCTGGCCCAGGTGCTAAGCCCCTCACTGCCCAGGGCTGGCGAAGCTGGCCGGCCGCTCCGAGTGCGGGGCTGGCTGAGCCCACACCCATCTGGAACTCATGCTGGCCTGCAAGCACTGTGCGCAGCCCCGGTTCCCGCCCACGCCTCTCCATCCACACCTCCCCACAAGCTGAGGGAGCCGGCTCCAGCCTTGGCCAGCCCAGGAAGAGGTTTCCACAGTGCAGTGGTGGGCTGAAGGGCTCCTCAAGTGCTGTCAGAGTGGGCGCTCAGGCAGAGGAGGTGCCGAGAGCGAGCGAGGGCTGTGAGGGCTGCCAGCATGCTGTCACCTCTCAATCCCCCCTTTAAACAGGACACCCCAACTGCTGTTGGGAATTTGGCCAATGACCGCTCTAGCTACTTCCTACTGGATAGAGGTGAAGAAGGGGCCCTGCAGTTGTAGTGTCCTCCAGAAGGGAACTCTCTAGGCCAGTGGAAGTGCCAGAGGGTTGGTCCAGGGGTCTTCGGTAGAAGCTGTTAGTTGAACTCATTTGGGGTTCCATTTGTAAGACCATCTGTAGCTTGATGGCCTCGATTCTAGAGGAAACAAATTTGACAAGAAGTTTAAAAATATAAGGCCCAAAGGTGAGTAACAGCAAGATGGCTGCCACGGGACCTAGAAAGGGGAGAAGCCATGTTGCCCAACTCCAGAGGTTGATATAAGAGTTTGAAAGGCGTTGTCTGATTTCAGAAGCCTTTTCTTGTAAACGTCGGGCAGCATCTCGTACTATCCCTGACTGGTTAGTGTAAAAACAACACTCTTCCCCTAAGAAGGTGCAGAGTCCTCCTTTTTCAGCAGTGAGGAGATCTAGGCCTCAGCGGTTTTGGAGAGTCACTGCTGCCAAAGAGTCTATTTGGGATTGTAAAGTAAGAATAAATTTTGTTATTTCTTGCAAACTGTCTGAGAAATCCTTTGAGAGTGTGTGGTAGTAGGATAATGAAGCAGATAAACCGGCTATTCCAGTTCCTGTAGCAGTAGCCATTCCTAACCCTATAAGTAGGGGTATTAGTTGGATGGCTCTGTACTGATGGACTTGAGCTTTGAGGGGTACTCATAAGGTCTGATTTCCTGGGGCAATGTTAATGTTGGGACTTAGAAAGACCAAGGTGCAGGTGCCTGTCCAGTTAGTGGGGAGGCAGATATAGGTCGATGTTCCACATAGAAAAATATGCCTTGGTTGGGTAGACAGAACTTTACCCTGGCTTTTAAAGGAATAGGGTACACTGTTTTTGTCTTTACTACTTCATCTCTCTTTCTTTCTCTTTGACTTCTTCTTTGTCTCTCTCTTTCTCTGACTTCCTCTTTCTCTCTTTCCTTTGACTCCTTCTCTTTGTCTCTATTTCTTGCTCTTTCTCTGACTTTCTTTTTCTCTCTTTCCTTCTTGCTGGTCTGCCAACTGCTTATGCTGCTGTTCTCCCCTCTTCTTCCCATTTTGATGGCTTTGGCAGTGTAAGAGTGCCACCTCCTTGTGTTTTTGCATTGAGTGCAATAACTCTATAATTTCCTTGTGGTATTTAATGGGGTTCCCCCCAGAGGTTAGGAACTCCCTTTTTTCCATATTGCAGCATGGTCATGTAGGATTAAATAAGCATACTTGCTGTCTGTATACACATTTATTCTTTTTCCCTTTTCCAGTTCTAAGGCTCGGGTAAGTGCCACCAGTTCTGCTAACTGGGCACTGGTCCCTGGGGGAAGAGGCTTACTTTCAAGTATGGTTACATCACTAACTATGGCGTAACCTGCCCTTCATATCCCATTCTCCACAAATGAACTTCCATCGGTATATAGGTTAAGATCAGGATAAGTTAAGGGGACTTCTAAGAGATCATCTCGGGAGGCATAAGTCTGGACTATAATTTGTTGGCAGTCATGCTCGATTGGTTCCCCATCCTCTGGGAGAAAAGTGGCAGGATTGAGGGCCACGCATGTGCATATTTGAAGCACTGGTCCCTCAAGGAGTAGTGCCTGGTATCTAAGTAGGCGGTTGTCTGATAGCCGTAAACTTCCATTGGCACCTAGTATGCCATTTACATCATGAGTAGTCCAGACAGTGAGATCCTTTCCTTGTATTATTTTGATAGCCTCTGACACTAAGATGGCCACTGCTGCAACTACCCTTAAACAGTGAGGCCAGCCTTTTGCTACTACATCAGTTTCCTTACTTAGGTATGCCACTGATTGTGGGGTTGTCCCAGGAGTCTGAGTAAGGACTCCAAGAGCTATCCTGGCTCTCTCTGTGATGTATAATGAGAAGTTCTGTCCTGTGGGAAGGCTTAAAGCTGGAGCTTGTACTAGGGCCTGCTTTAAGGTTTTGAAGGCTGTTTCTGCCTCTGGTTCCCATTCGACTAGATGAGTATTTGCCTTCTGGGTTCCCTTGATTAGTGTATAGAGGGGCCTGGCTATCTCGCTGTGTCTGGGGATCCATAGTCGGCAAAAGCCGGTAATTCCAAGGAACCCCTGCAACTGTTTTAATGTCTTAGGGCAAGGATAAGCCAGTATAGGCTGTATTCATTCCTTGCTGAGGGACCTGGTCCCTCTATCTAAGATTAGGCCTAGATATTTGACCTGCTGTAGGCAAAGCTGGGCCTTTGACCTAGACACCTTGTACGCTTGATTAGCTAGAAAGTTCAAGAGATCTAGAGTGGCCTGCTGGCACAAGGCTTCCAAACTGGTAGCCAAAAGTAAATCATCCACATATTGAAGGACCAGAGTGCCTGGACTTGAGAAGTGGATTAGATCTTGGGCCAGTGCCTGACCAAACAGATGAGGGCGATCCCTAAACCCTTGGGGCAAGACTGTCCACGTCAATTGGGATGTATGGTCTGTGGAATCCTCAAAAGCAAAGAGGGACTGGGAGTCAGAGTGCAGGGGATACAGAAGAAGACGTCCTTCAGGTCCAGAACCATGAACCATTCTGCTTCCTCTGGCATTTGAGAGAGCAGGGTATAGGGGTTTGGTACAACTGGATATAGAGGAATTACTGCCTCATTAATGACTCTAAGATCTTGCACTAGTCTCCACTGACCGTTCAGTTTTTGTACTCCTGGAATTGGGGTGTTGCAGGGACTGCTGCATTTCCTTACTAAGCCTTGAGCTTTCAAATGTTTAACAATATTCTGTAATCCTTTATGAGCTTCAGGTCTTAGGGATATTGCCTTTGATAAGGAAAAGTGGTGGGATCTTTTAACCTGATTTGCACTGGGCGGGCATTTTTTGCCCTTCCAAATTGTCCTTCCAATGCCCAGACTTCAGGGTTGATTCCCTCCTCAAGTAGGGGACAACAAATGGGTAACTTGTTCCCCATATTCATGTAGATAATAGCTCCAGTCTTGGCTAATATATCCCTCCCTAATAAGGGTGTGGGACTTTCAGGCATAACAAGAAAGGCATGTGAAAAGAGCAAAGTCTCCCAATTACAACTGAGGAGGTGAGAGAAATATCTGGTTACAGGCTGTCCCAGGATTCCTTGGATGGTAACAGACCTTGAGGACAGTCGTCCAGGACAGGAGATTAACACTGAGAAGGCCGTGCCAGTGTCCAAGAGGAAGTCAATTTCCTGGCCCTCAGTAGTTAAACATACCCGGGGCTCAGTTAGGGTGATGACATGAGCTGGTGCTTGCCTCAGGCACCCTCAGTCCTGTTGTTGGATCATCTGGTTGGGGGCTTCTGACCCAGGGAACCTTCATCCTCTGGGGCAGTGCTCCTTCCAGTGATTGCCTCGGCATAGTGGACATGGACAAGGGGGCAGCTTGTTTCTCATTGGACAATCTTTTTTAAAGTGTCCTAATAAACCACACTGATAACAAGCCGTACCAGGTGATTGGCCTGCTCTATTTTCTGTCCTCTCTGAACCACCAAGGTTTGATTATCTGAGGACCATGACTAAGGCTGCAGCCTTTCTCTGATCTTGCTTCTCCTTTTGGGCCTGTTCCTCTTGGTCCCTATTATAGAACACTGAGGTTGCCAGGTTTAATAATGCCTCTAGATTTTGTTCAGGGCCCAGAGCTTGCTTTTGGAGCTTTCTCCTGATATCTGTGGCTGATTGGGTAATAAAATTATCTTTTAGAATCAATTGACCCTCGAGTGATTCGGGTGACAGGGGAGTATATTTTCTTAAGGCCTCCCGTAGCTGCTCAAGGAAGGCAGAAGGACTTTCTTCCTTTCCCTGAGTTATGGTGGACATCACTGAATAATTCATGGGCTTTTTTCTAATTCTCCTTAGTCCTTCTAGAATACAGGTCAACAGATGTTTACGACTCCAGTCCCCATGATCTGAGTCAAGGTCCCAGTGGGGATCCATACTGGGGATGGCTTGCTGACCGGTAGGGAATTTGTCCCTTTTTTTGGCTGTCATTCTATCATTTACTTGACTAAGATACCAGGTATCTCCAAACTCTCAGGCTGCAGCTAAATCCTCATTCTTTTCATTAAAGGCCAGGGTTTGATCTAATAGTAGCATGACATCTCTCCAAGTGAGGTCGAAGGTTTGCCCTAGACCCTGTAGGACATCTATGTACCTATCAGGATCATCTGAAAACTTCCCCAGGTCTGCCTTGATCTGCTTTAAATCAGAGAGGGAGAAGGGGACATGTACTCGGGTTGGGCCAAATTCCCCTCCCCCTACAGCTTGAAGGGGACATAACCGATAGCTCGGGGATTTTTTGTGGTCCTTTGGAGATTTCTTTGCTTATTTCCTTCTGGGCAGGGGAGATTAGAGAAGGATTATCATTAATAGGAAGGGGAGCTATAGGGAGGCTAGGATGTGGGGGTAAGCTGAGAGGTCCTCCTATGGGATGTAAATTGTAAGCTTTGCATAGTTGTGTATTCTCCCTCAGTGAAAAGAAAGCTTGGAGACATAAGGTATTTCACTCCATTTGCCTTCCCTCTTACAGAAAAGGTCAAACTGCAGGATAGCATTGTAATTTGTACTTCCCTCAGGTGGCCATTTTTCCCCACTAGAGAGAGAATATTGGGGCCAAGCCCTAGTGCAGAAAAAAATGAGCCGCCTCTTTTTCAGGGTTTGTGGGTCAAATTGGTCCCAATGGCTTAGGATGCATTTCAAGGGTGAGCCTGTTGATGCCTGAGTGTTTCCCATCTGAAAGACAAAACTACCCATGGTTTTGGTTTGTTTTGTTTCTCCCCCTGCCCAAGAACCCGCAATAGTCCCTGGACCCTGCTGATCGGAGTAGTTGCACTTACCGATGCAGCAGCAGAAACAACCCCTGCCCGAGAACCCGCAATGGTCCGTGGACCCTGCTGGTCAGAATAGTTGTGCTCACCGACGCAGCAGCAGAAACACTAGTTTTCTTCCCAGACCACATGGAGGACTGAGGAAGGTCAGATTTAGTGGCCCTTACTGACGCATTCTCAAAAACCTGCACCCTTGCCTGTCCTCCTAGACCACAAGGAGGACCGACTGAGAAAAATCAGATTTAGTGGCTTTTACCGACGCATTCTCAAAAACGTGTTAGAGTCTTAAGCATTCTCCTGTTAGTATTGGGAATTTACCCCTGTCCTATAAAGATGTTATGCCCCAAAAATGAAGTGGAGGGCCATACCCTGAGGGAGGGAAGGGATCTCCAGGTTTCGAAGAGTGACACCTTTTGTCCTCACTTATATGAATAGGAAGGATACAATTTCTGAAGCTCCCCATATCTTAGCTTCAGGAATAGCTTTTGTTAGGTCTGTTAGTCTGAGGAGGGATCCTAAAATTCCAGGTAGTCCCCACTATGACGGGGCTTTGGGCAAAAATTATGTCTTTCTGATTGGTGAGCCTGGGTGCCTAAAGAAGGTAACAGAGTCCTGGAGTTTATACTAGAAATCATTCTTATGGGAGAAACTAGAAAAGCACCAGAGACAGGTAGCAATTTTTAGAAGTGGGACTAACCTTGGAGAAGAGAGGCAAGAGGAAGTTTGTCTGGCACGCATTAGGACCCAGGGGGCAAGGGTCAGGATAGATAGGATAGATGGACAAATCTCGCTTGGGCGACATGCCTTTGAGAGTTCCGCTCATGGCTGCAGGGTCAACCAACTTGTTGTCGGGACCCTGGAGCTGCATGGCTTTCCTCTCTATCGACCCTCGGCTCAGCCTGGAAGTACAGGAAAAGCAGAAGCTGGTTCTAGGCAAATCAACGGTCTCAACTCTGAAGAGTCGGGGGTTGTTAGACCTTTCCCAAAAAGCCTGACACTCGTGTCTTTAGTCTGGCAGCTGTGCTAGTCGCTTTTAACTGGCTGACGGGTGCCTGGTATTTAGCCCCCACATTCTAAGGAAAAATAGGACAAAATAGCAAGCAAAAGGGGTCCGATGGTACTCACTGCTTGGCGATAGTCTCGCTGCTCAGTGACAGGTGATGGTCTCACCGCTCAGCGATAGTCTCACCGCTTGGCGATAGGTGATAGTCCCTTCGTGGTTGCCAAAATGTGTCCGGAATTGGTGGGTTTTTGGTTTCACTGACTTCAACACGGACCCTCGCGGTGAGTGTTAGAGTTCTTAAAGGCGACGTGTCCGGAGTTTGTTCCTTCTGATGTTCAGATGTGTTCAGAGTTTCTTCCCTCTGGTGGGTTCATGGTCTCGCTGGCTCAGGAGTGAAGCTGCAGACATTCGCAGTGAGTGTTACAGCTCTTAAGATGGCACGTCTGGAGTTGTTCGTTCCTCCTGGTGGGTTCGTTGTCTCACTGACTTCAGGAGTGAAGCTGCAGACCTTCGCAGTGAGTGTTACAGCTCATAAAGGCAGTGTGGACCCAAGGAGTGAGCTGTAGCAAGATTTATTGCAAAGAGCGAAAGAACAAAGCTTCCACAATGTGTAAGGGGACCCGAGCAGGTTGCCACTGCTGGCTCAGGCAGCCTGCTTTTATTCTCTTATCTGGCCCCACATCCTGCTGATTGGTCCATTTTACAGAGAGCCAATTGGTCTGTTTTACAGAGAGCTGATTGGTCCGTTTTGGCAGGGTACTGATTGGTGCGTTTACAATCCCTGAGCTAGACACAAAAGTTCTCCATGTCCCCACTAGATTAGCTAGATACAGAGTGTGGATTGGTGTATTTACAAACCCTGAGCTAGACAGAGAGTGCTGATTGGTGCATTTACAAACCTTGAGCTAGATACAAAGCGCCAATTGGTGCATTCACAATCCCTTAGCTAGACATAAAGGTTCTCCAAGTCCTCACCAGATTAACTGGATACAGACTGCCGACTGGTGCATTCACACACCCTGAGCTAGACAGGGTGCTGATTGTTGTGTTTACAAACCTTGAGCTAGATACAGAGTGCTGAATGGTGTATTTACAATCCCCTAGCTAAACATAAAGGCTCTCCAAGTCCCTACCAGACTCAGGAGCCCAGCTGGCTTCACCTAGTGGATCCCACATGGGGCCGCAGGTGGAGCTGCCTGCCTGTCTTGCGCTGTGCGCCCGCACTCCTCAGCCCTTGGGCGGTCGATGGGACCAGGCGCCATGGAGCAGGGGGCAGTGCTCCTCTGGGAGGCTCGGGCCACGCAGGAACCCAAGGCGGGGGTGGAGGGAAGGCTCAGGTATGGAGGGCTGCGGGGAGGCAGCTAAGGCCTGGCATGAAATTGAGCACAGCAGCTGCTGGCCCAGGTGCTAAGCCCCTCACTGCCCGGGGCTGGCGGGGCCCGCCGAGCCCACGCCCACCCGGAACTCATGCTGGCCTGCAAGTACTGCACGCAGCCCCAGTTGCCCTGGCGCCTCTCTGGCCACACCTCCCTGCAAGCTGAGGGAGCCGGCTCCAGCCTTGGCCAGCCCAGGAAGGGGTTCCCACAGTGCAGCGGTGGGCTGAAGGGCTCCTCAAGTGCCGCCAGAGTGGGTGCCCAGGCAGAGGAGGCGCCAAGAGCGAGCAAGGGCTGCGAGGGCTGGCAGCACGCTGTCACCTCTCACTGTGACCGCTGTTGATTTAGGGCCTCAAGAGCCTCGGTATTGCAGAGGGACCACGCCAGGGCCTCACCCGCCCAGAATCCGCAGGCGGCAGAGTCCACCTCCCCAGGACAGAAGCCCCGCCTGACTGCAGGCCTCAAGCCTGTTGGACCCCATCCCCTTCAGGGGCCTAGGGGACAGCAGCCCCCAGTGCTCAGGGAGCAGCTCCCAGAGAATCACTGGGAAAGTTGTTCCTCGGTCCTCACCCCGCACCCAGGCTCAGCTCCCTGACAGCCCCTGTTACTGAAAGGCTGGGGGAGCCCCCAGCATCAGGAGCCAAAGGGGAAATTCTAGAACCAGGCCCAGGAGGAACAAAAATAATTAAAAGCAACAACAGCTCACACCTAGCACTAACCTGTGCCGGGCACTATTCTAAGTACTTTACATGTCATTACTCATTTAATTCTCAGAGTCTTTGGGGAGATGTTATCACTGTTTTACAACTGAGGAAAGTGAGGTACACAGATCTTAAGTCTCTCTGGGTCTCAGTTTCCTAAAAATTCAACAGTTTTGAAAGGGAAGTGCCCTAGAAGTCTGCATGTGAATGGGCTCAGAGGACCTGTGACTCAGGAGGGAGGCTCTCCACCCCTCAACATGTTAGGGATACATCGTTACAGAAAGGGGAAGGAATTTCATAGTGAGAGTCAAAGTGCAGGGGGCTGGCTAGGAGAAGGTATTTTTGGACATGCTGGGGGACAAGAACGTTAGAAAAATGGCATCTAATGAGCTGGAGTACAGTGGTGAAATCACAGCTCACTGCAGCTTCAACCTCCTGGCCTCGTGCAATCCTCTCGCCTCGGCCTGCTGGTGGTCTTGATGGTGGGGAAGGAAAACTACATGTGATTGAGGGGAGGATGAAAAGAACACCCATCACGGGACTATTCACAAACGGGAGACAGACGCAACCTTGACGCCTGGGTCTTCAGTCGTTCTGCCCCAGCATCATTCCAGAGTCTAGCCCGGCCCTCCCGGTGCCATCTTGTCCCAAGGCCCTGCTGCCTGGCCTTTGGGAACACCGTAAGGTGCCACTGCCCACCCTTGCCATGGTCCTCTGCCTGACCTGTTCCCCAGCATGAACCTCCCCCACCATATGCCCAGTTTGGAATTCCATGAGGGGGAATGTGGGAGGGAACTTAGAAGAAACTGTTTTAAATAACAGAAGCTAACACTCTCGAGGACAGTCTAAAAAGGTTTTCTTTGATGATTAAGCCTGGGAGAGTTAAGACTGAAGGAAGGACTAGAAGAAGGAAAACGAGGATTTGGATGAGACTACAGGTGAATTTCCCGCAGATGGAAGCGCTGGAGAGGGACGCCAAGCAGCTCTGCAGCGCCCATCAGCAGGAACACCAGGCAGGCTGGGCCTCCAACCATGGGTGCCTCAGGCTCTCCATCTGTGCATCCGGACAGCCATCACCCCTCACAGAGTTGTTATGAGGCTCCAAGGAATCACTGTGTATGAATCACTCAGCACAGTGCCTGACTTGTAGTAAGTGCTCTATTTTAGTATTATTTTTCCTTTGAAACAAAAACTTGCAAAAAATTGGGGACAAGAACAGGGAGAGCCCATGGGAACATCCAGCCTGACTGCCTCCCTTTAAGGTGAGGAGACAGCGCAGAGAGCTACTCTCCCAACCAGCACCTGAGTGGACGCTCCTGCCAGGGCCTCCTGCCCCCAACTGCCCACTCCTTTCTTTGCCGGTCTCACAGGACGGTCTTTCAGGACGGTCTCACAGCACTTCTGGGGGTTGAGTCTGACCACAGCACAGCGCCTGAGTAGTCCACACAGACCGTCTGCACACCAGTCAGGGTGCTAGGGATAGACAATCCAACTCAAAATAGTTTAAGCCTACTCCCCCGCCCAAAAAATGTACTTGTTCTGTAGCTAAGACGTCTGGGATTGGTAGAACCTGAAATGACTCCATTAGGACACTGTCTCTTCTGTGTTCTGTCCTTTCTTCCCTTCATTCCTTTTCCTTCCTTTCCCTCCATCTCTCCCTCCCTCCCTCCCCTCTCTTTTCTTTCTTGACAGGGTCTCACTCTGTCACCCAGGCTGGAGTGCAGTGGCACAATCATGGCTCACTGCAGCCTTGAAGTCCTGGGCTCAAGCAATCCTCTTGAAACGGGAAAGGTTCTCCTGTCCCCCTCGCAGGGTGTGCGACATGTGGAGTGGCTCGCTTCTCCAGTGCCTCGCTGCTGAAATCTTTAGGGGAGCATACAGACGGGCAGGCTGTGGGGCTCCAACCCCACTGCAGTGTCTAGGGGTGTATGTTTACAGCTCCTGAAGCCCCAGTGGACGTGTGTTACAGGGTCTTTTAGTTTGCCCTCTATAGGCGGTTTGTGTTAAACAGCTCAATTAGACCCTCTACCTTGTCCCAAGGACAGAGGGTTTTCTGTATCCCCGCTTCTTGCCTTGGTGTACTGGAAGATTAAGATCACAGGTCAGCTTGGAGAATGAGTGCAAAGTTTTACTGAGTAGAAGTGGCTTTCAGCCAATGGGGGAGCCAGAAGGGAGATGGTTTTCCCCTGGAGTTTGGCTGCTCAGTGGCCCCAGCTCCTCTCCAAGGGCCCCATCCAAACTCCGCATCCTTCCGCTGGTTAATGACGGGTCTGCCTGCCTTCCTACTGGGTCTCAATGACCAGCTGCTTGTCTTTTTCCTCCAATGTGTTCCTCCCGACTTCCAGCTGCTTCTATGTCTGCCCTCTAGGGGGTCACGGGTTTTTATAGGCCCAAGATGGGGGCGTGGCAGGCCAGGCTGGTTTTGGAGAATGCAACATTTGGGCAGAAATTGCCTGTCCTCACCTAGGTCCTTGGCGGTGGAGCCCTCGCCAGGGACCATGCCCTCCTCTACCCAGCACTTCCTTTCTCCCTTTCCATATAATTTAAAGGGACCACGCTCTTCCCTTTCCAGCATTTCGGTGTCACTCCCACCTCAGCCTCCTGAGTAGCTGGGATCACAGGCACGCACACCACACCCGGCTGAATTAATTTTATTTTTCTGTAGAGATGGGGGTCTCACCATGTTGTCCAGGCTGGTCTTAAACTCCTGGGCTCAAGGGATCCTCCCACCTCAGCCTCCCAAAGTGCTGAGATCTTTTAGGTTTCTTTGGGTTCATTCTCAGCATTCTTTGGGTTCATTCTCTTCATGTGGGGTAAGGTGGCCACCAGCAACTACAGGCTTACATGGTCCTTGTGTTTTAAAATGCAGGTTTTCTGGCTGGGCGCAGTGGCTCACGCCTGTAATCCCAGCATTTTGGGAGGCTGAGGCTGGTGGATCACAAGGTCAAGAGATGGAGACCATCCTGGCCAACATGGTGAAACCCCATCTCTACTGAAAATACAAAAATTAGCTGGGCATGGTGGCGCATGCCTGTAGCCTGTAGTCCCAGCTACTCGGGAGGCTGAGGCAGGAGAATCACTTGAACCTGAGAGGCGGGGCTTGCAGGGTTCGGCGAGCTCCACAGAGCTTGGAGTGTTGAGATCGAGCCACTGCACTTCCAGCCTGGAGACAGAAGGAGACTCCATCTCAAAAAGAAACAAATAAATAAATGCAAATAATAAAATAAAATGCAGTTTTTATTATTAGTATCAGGTATGGTGAGGCCAACGGGTCAGGAGACAGCTGCCGTTGAAGAGATCGTTACCCACAGTTCCCAAGAGGAGGGGGCACACTGCACCACACAGGGTCACCCGGGAAGCAGGAGTTGGTCAGAAGGCAGAGGATGTGAGGGGAAAATGTGGGCAAGAGCCGTCATTGTGGTTTTCGTGGGAAGGAAGGGGCAAGGTAGGTAAGCAGGTTTAGCAGGTGTAGGATTGGCCAGCTTGAATAATTTCAGCAGGCTCTGGGATGTAGGGGTTGCCCTAATTGTCTGATGTCTGTGAAATGGGAGAGTTCCCTGACCCCTCTTGAGGATGTGTGACAGGGGTGTGGCTCGTGTGTTTGGCCACAGTATGCTGAAACCCCTGTGGGAGGGGGAGCACACAGACAGGCAGGCTCAGGAGCATGTGTTACAGTGTGCTCTTTTAGCTTTGCCCTCCATAGATGGCTTAAATGTTAACCAGTTCAGTGGACCCTCTGCTTTTCACAAGGGCAGAGGGCCAGTGTCACAGGTTTCTATATCCCAAGCTCTTGACCAGCGTCCTGGAAGAATCAGGTCACACATGAACTTGAAGGGTGGTGAATGCAGGGGTTTTATTGGGTAGTGGAGGTGGCTCTCAGCAGGATGAATGGGGAGCTAGAAAGGGAATGGAGTGGGAAAATGATCTCCTGGATTTTGGTCATCCAGCAGCCAAACTCCTCTCTAACTGCCCCCAGTCAAACTCCTCTTGGCGTTCAGACGCTCCTTCTCTCCTCTCTGTCACACCATTCTGCCGTTCTTCTGTTCTTCTGTTCATCTTCTCATCTCCTTTTGGAGCCTAGGGTCTGGGGTTTATATGGGTGCAGGATAGTGGGGTATGGCGGGCCACAAAGACAACTTTTTGGGTGTGAAAACAGGAATGCCTGTTTCCATTTAGGGCCACAGGTATCCAGGCTTCAGGGTGGGGCCTTTGCTGGGGAACTGCCCTCTTCTACCCAGTATTTCCCTGTCTCCTGTCTGTATCATCTGGGCCTAGGTGAGCAGGGCAGGTCGGTAGTGCCCCGAGTGTGAGAGCCCAGTAAAGGAGGCTGCTGGGGAGTACGGGGTCTGGACTGGTTTATGTGCATGTGAAAGGCACACCAGCAGGAGAATCTTTTGCTGTTTCTAGGAATTAGCTATCCCTGGGAGGGCAGTCTCTTCAAGGTCAGCAAGGCTCCAGATGTCAAAGTATCAAAAATATAGAAAACAAGAAGTCATACTTAACACACTTCACAGTTAGCCACCCCAGTTAAGAATTTGACTGTCTTGGCTGGGGATAGTGGCTCACACCTATAATCCCAGCACTTTGGGAGGCTGAGGCAGGAGGATTGCTTGAGGCCAGGAGTTTGAGATCAGCCTGGGCAACATAGCAAGGAGATCCCTCATGTCTACAAAAAGTTTTTTTAAAATTAGCCCGATGTCTGCAATAGGCTACTTGGGCAAGCCCTCCATAAAAGTCAGAGGAGAGCTCAGTACAGAGCTAAGAGTGACATCAAATGAGGACTATGGGAGCCAGATTTGAAGACCCAATGAAAATACCCAACTTTTTAAAAAAGATAGTGAAGCGGTCTTCATTGATTTTGATTTTCACCACCAAGCCAATCATGTGAAGGACAGAAGCTTTTGCCATGGGCCCCTCACATCAGGGAAAATGACCTTCACTGCTGTTAACAGTAATGTGTCCCTTTCATTTTCTGGGTCAAGCCTTCTCAGCAGTGGGTCTGGATGTGGGTAAACTAAGGTAAAGGGCATGATATTCCACAAACTAATTATGCACACAGAAAATCTGTGGAGCCTATCAGACCCCAAGTGTCTTGAAATGTTTGTAGAAACCCACTAAAATGCCCACTTCTCTGGGTGTGGGCCGTTATTGCTGCTATCTCACAGCCTGAGCTGTAGTACACAGAAATGGGGGTTCTCCCTTTATTTTCATTTTTTCCCCAATGGCAGCTTTTCTGCCATTGTTTTACCTTCCTACTTCCCAAACAATTCCTCTTATTTTGTCCTTTGCACCAGTTTCTGGAGACCCTTGTTATTTCAAAAAGAAGAGTCTCTTTCCTGGCAAATCTGTGAGTGATTCCACAAAGATATGGTATTACATAGCTATCTGAATTAGGGTAGAAAAGGTCCTAGTAGGTTCCTGTACAAAGCATTTGGAAGATGACCTTGTTGCCCAATGAAACTTGAAAATAGGGATTCTGGGGTGAGGATACAAAGACATTGTCTTGCATATCCATAAGCAGGTCTTAGAGCATTAATCCAAACTCTAGCTGTTTCAGTAGTTCTATGAGGATTGCAAGTCATAGGTGTATGTGGCATATCAGTCCATCTCCTTCATCTCCATTAGCAGTTTCTTCCCCACAAAATTTTGAATCAAAGCTTTTATATGACGTTTGCCAATTGCAGAACTTCTTTAGCTAAGGTTAATTTGATGCTATGATAAAATTGAGAGATGTCAAAAAGCCTCTTAGAAGTTTTAATCTTGAAAGACATTTCAGGATATCTCATTTTTTAGGTAGAGGTGACGGATGTATTTCTTTTTTAACAAATAAAGGCATTTAAGCCAAATTAAAATGAAAAAGTAGGCCGTTTGACATTCCGTACTTGATGGTTCTGTCCCTCTGTCTGTGACAAATCTCATTTTTGTTACCAAGAACTCTATGAAAGAAGTAAATCTGCCCCAATTCTGTATGATTAATTCCATCTGTGTTTGTCATTTCTGACTGGAAAACTTACTTCCATACCTTGTTTGCTATGGAGGACAAATAATTGGATTGTCTGATAAGTCTGCTAATAAACTATCCAGAAACAGCAGGTGTAATAGTCCCCACTATACGAATCTTATAGTTTGTATAAACACTAACATTTTCCCCTTCTGTAGTGGTATGAAAAAAACAAATTTTGTTAGCATAGTAGATAAATTGTTATGAAATACCAGAAAGAAAAAAAAATTGTGTCTTTTAACTGAGAACAACCAATACCCAGATAAATGACTGTATCAGGATTTCATTTACATGTTAGTCCACAGAGTTGCCCAGAACCCTAAATTTATTCATAAGAGAAAATATTGATAATTATTGGTCATTCCTTATAAGTGTAGCTGTTGATGTGTGCGTCTGATTATTGCTTTTTTAATTTCACGAAAATTGTGTAAAATTAAATTTTTTCCCCCAGGGGAGAAAAAGACATCAAACAAACAAAAAGAGAAACATCTAAATCATCCTTTCTTTTATTTTTTGGTTTTTAACCACTTTTAGGTTTTCCCCTTGCAGAAACCACAGAAATATTCCCTTAGAATAAAATAGTATATTTGTAAAAATTAGCTCAACATGATGGTGCATCCCTGTAGTCCTAGCTTTTTGGAAGGCTGAGGCCGGAGGATTGCTGAGCCCAGGAGTTTGAGGCTGCAATGAGTTACAGTCATGCTGCTGCACTCCAGCCTGGGTGATAGAGTGAGATCCTGTCTCAAAAAAAAAAAAGGCTGGGCGCGGTGGCTCACGCCTGTAATCCCAGCACTTTGGGAGGCCGAGGCGGGTGGATCACGAGGTCAGGAGATCGAGACCATCCTGGCTAACACGGTGAAACCCTGTCTCTACTAAAAATACAAAAAATTAGCCGGGCGAGGTGGCGGGCGCCTGTAGTCCCAGCTACGCGGGAGGCTGAGGCAGGAGAATGGCATGAACCCAGGAGGCGGAGCTTGCAGTGAGCCGAGATTGCACCACTGCACTCCAGCCTGGGTGAAAGAGCGAGACTCCGTCTCAAAAAAAAAAAAAAAAAAAGGTCCAGGGGAGGATCCGATTGGCTCATGTGTGTCATCTGCTCAATACCAAATGCTGGCAAGGATGTGGAGAGGCTGGATCTCTCATCCGTTATTGGTGGGAATATAAAATGGTACTGTCACTCAGGAAAACAGTTTGGCAGTTTCTTAAAAATTAAGCAGACACTTCCCGTATGACTCAACAATGCCATTCCTGGGTATTTATCTCAGAGAAATGGAAGCTTACATCCACACAAAAACCTATACACAAATGTTCATAATAGTTTCATTTGTAATAGTCCCCAAAAAGCCAATCTCAAAACATCACCTATTGTATGATTCCATTTATATAACATTCTTGAAATGAGAAAATTAGAGAGGGGGAGAAGAGATTATGAATTGCTAGTTAGGGATGGTGGGGGTGGGCAGGGTAGCCCGCGGGAGATCTTTGTGGGCTGGAATAGTTATCTTGATGGGTGGTGGGTACAGGAAACTGCACACTGAGGAAATGGCACAGCACTATACACACATTGGGTCATTGTCAATTTCCTGGGATGCTGTTGTACTGTACTTACATAAGAAGGAACCACTGGGTATAGAGGGGGTGAAGGTTACATGGAACCTCTCTATACTATTTTTGTAACTTGCAATCTATATTTATTTCAAACTAAAAAGTAAACAAATACTGGAGAACACTTAGCCATGAGGGGAAATTATACCATTCTGTGGGGGCTCAGGCAGTGCTAGGTGGATGAACAAATCCCAGTTGCCCTGGGGGAAGGGTGGGACAGCTGCCTCTATTTCTGCCTGTGCACTGAGAGAAGAGGGTCTGTTCTGTTCTCCCATCAATCCCAGTTGCAGCCATAACTGTGCTGAGTGATAAGCTTCAGACTCATCCACCTGGGTCTCACCCCTCACTCTGAGCTCAGGGTCGAAAGAGAGGCCCATAGTCCCACCTCCAGGTGCATGCATAATCCCTTGGGTAGGGGAGGAGTCTTAAAGGCACCATTGGCCTTTTGAAATGAGAAAGTTCATCCGGCAAGTGGCTCACGCCTGTAGTCCTAGCTACTCAGGAGGCTGAGGTGAAGGATTGCTTGAGGCCAGGAGTTCGAGGCTGCAGTGAGCTATGATTGTGCCACTGCGTTCCAGCCTAGGCAACAGAGGGAGACCTGACTAGGGAAAAAAAAAAAAAAGTTGATGGAATTTTATTCAGCCAGCCAAAATGAATCCAACATAACAACGTAGGAAATACTTCGGATGGTCAGTGAAACAATTAGGAGAGTTTTATGTGCTCCATGTCTGTACCTATATATAAAATACGAATATCTGGATAAAAACAGGAAGAGAATATGTCAAAATGAGCACACTGTATCATGCTTTTATGACCGTAGGATTAAGGATGAGTTTTCCTCTTTTGCTATTCAAACTCTTCATGAAGTTGCTTGTGGTACTTTTTTTTTAGTTTTTAAATGTATAACTTGAGTCGACATTCTTTCTAAACTGTCCCCACCTCCTGGTTCCCAACAACCACTTTTGTTAGTTTCTTGTATATCCTTCCACATTTTCCTTTCCTTTTTTTTTTTTTTTTTTTGGAGACTGAGTCTCGCTCTGTCGCCCAGGCTGGAGTGCAGTGGTGCAATCTCGGCTCACTGCAAGCTCCGCCTCCCAGGTTCAAGCAATTCTCTTGCCTCAGCCTCCCAAGTAGCTGGGATTACAGGCACCTGCCACCACACTTGGCTAATTTTTGTATTTTTTGTAGAGACGGAGTTTCACCTTGTTGGCCAGGCTGGTCTCAAACTCCTGACTTCAGGTGATCCACCCACCTTGGCCTCCCAAAGTGCTGGGATTACAGGCATGAGCCACCACGCCTGGCCATCCTTCCGCATTTTCTTGATGCAAATATAAGCAACCCTGAACTATATATATGTGTGTGTGTATATATATATGTTTTTTTTTTTTTTTTGAGACAAGGTCTCACTTTGTTGCCCAGTCTGGAGTACAGTGGTACTACCACGGCTCTATGCATCCTCAATCTTCTAGGCTCAAGTGATCATTTTGCCTCAGCCACCAGAGTAGCTGGGACTACAGGCATGTGCAACCACACTTGGCTAAGTTTTTTTTTTAAAAGTAGATACAGGGGGTCTCACTGTATTTCCCAGGCTGGTCTCAAACTCCTAGGCTCAGGCAATCCTCACCTCTCAGCCCCTCGAAGTGCTGGGAATACAGATATAAGCCACTGCACCCGGCCCCTGAACAATATTATTTCCCCTCATTCGAACATAAACACAGCATAACAAAGGCAGTTTTTGCCCATCCTCCCCTTTTTATTACTTTTTTTTTCTGTATCCGTACATAATACTTAAAAAAAACAAACAGAAAAATCCCAAACAAGCAAATAGATGTGTGAATGCTGTGATTGCCAAACAACAGGCAAATGAGAATCCTGCAGGCAGAGGCTCACCTGGTCCAGCCACCTCCCTCACCCTAAATCTGTCTTCCCACTCGCTTCCTAGTAAAACAAAGGACTCATATCCCTTGCCACTTACCAAGCATTGCTCTGCAGTCCAGGCTAGTAGGCAAGTATTTGTTTCATGTTGGTTAATCAGTTTTGGGAACAGATCTCAATGGGTTTCTGTTAGCAGCTAGGGGCATCTCCTGCTCTGCTCTTGTCCCGTTTCCTCGACTAACTGTTCTTTTCTTGTTGCTTTAAAATTTTTAGTTGACATGTAATAATTGCACATGTTTATGAGGTACTGAGTGATACTTCCATACATGTCTAAAATGTGTAATGAACAAATGAGGGTAATTAGCACATCCATCACCTCAAACGCCCATTATTTCTTTGTGTTGAAAACGTTCAAAATCCTCTTTTCTAGCTATTTGAAAACATAAATTATTGTGAATTCTAGTCATCCTGCAGTGCTATAGAACATTAGAATTTGCTCTTATCTCACTGCAACTTTGTATTCATTAACCAACCTCTCTCCACCCTCCCCTCCCCCTTACCCTTCCCACACTCTTGTAACCACATTTCTTGAAGTGGACTAATTTTTTAACAATATAGGCAGCCTTAGTTATAACTAAAGCCGAATTCCCTCCCCTGCAGAAGTAGCCTGCCCTATCCAGCCTGCCCTGTACTGCCTGTCCATTTGCAAATAAGATAAAATCCTGAAGTCTCTTGGGACAATTAAGAGCTTCCAAGGCCTTCAGCGGAAAGCTGAGAGACGCCCCTGGCTGTGGAGGCTGCCCAGTTCCAGTCTGGGTCCCACCCTTGCTTGGCACCCTGCCTTGCCTGTTCTGAAAGCTGGAAGCATCTGGGTGTGGCTGGCCCCAGACACCCTGGGAAACAAGACTGTACTCCAGGACCCCAAAGGTAGGGTGCCATCAGGGACAGAGGATGTCCCAGCAGTGGGAAAAGGAGCAGGTGAACATTTGTCAGAGGCCACTGCTCTCTCGAATGTCTCCTGTCATTGGTTTAGCTTAAACTGTATCCCTTTCTTTTCTGGGCCTGGTTGTGGCTCCTGGGAACAGCCATGGGGTGGCTGACTGAACTGGATTCTGCCCCCCAGGCCGGGTAGACCCTGGTTACTTGGCCCTGAAATATTAGAAAGCTGGGAAGAAGCCCCAGATCTCAGGACACCCTCACCCTCGGTATCGCACTAGAGCCAGGTCTTTGTATTTGGTGGATGGCAACTTCTCAGTGCCTCAGTTTCCCCATGGGAGATGGGTACAAGAACCACCTTCCCTTTCGTCATAGGATGCAACAAAAAAGTCAGATCAGGATGGCAAACTCAGGTGCCTCCAATGAGCAAATGGGGAAAGCAGCTGGGTTAAAAAGAGAATAGATTTCTTTTTCTTTTCTTTTCTTTTTTTTTCTGAGGCAGAGTCTTGCTCTGTCGCCCAGGCTGGAGTGCAGTGGCACGATCTTGGCTCACTGCAACCTCTGCCTCCCGGGTTCAAGTGATTCTCCTGTCTCAGCCTCCAGAGTAGCTGAGATTACAGTTGCGCGCCGCCATGCCTGGCTAGTTTTTTTCTATTTTTAGTAGAGATGGAGTTTCGCCATGTTGGCCAGGCTAGTCTTGAACTCCTAGATTTCTTTTCTTGAAACCTGAAGCTCTTTTGGCTTAGCTTAGATTTCCTAGATGAGACATAGGTATGAAAAACACCACTTGCCTTCTCAACCCTGCTCTGAGGAAGACTAGAGACCCAGTTGACTGTAGCTGCCAACTGCTTCGGGCCTCTGTGCGGGCAGGGGATGGGCAGAGTGGGGCCGTGGGGACGGAGGGGGTGATGCCACTTCCGGGGGCAGCAGCAGGCCATGGCCAGGCAGGAAAGCAAGCCTTTTGCCGCCAGGGCAAACTTTTCAAGACAAGTCAGAAACCTGTATTTATTTATTTATTTTTTTAAATTTCTCAATGTTTAAATGCTGGCAAATGATTCAAAAAGTTTCAAACACTTTGGGCCAATCAAAACAGGTCTGAGGGCCAGATTTCAGCCTCAGGCTGCCAATTCACTGACCTCAGACCCAGACCTCTTTGGAGCCACGTGCCGGCTGGCACTCGGCCTGCTGTTTCCACAGGCCGTGGCAAAGGTCCGCAGACCAGCCCTCCCGCCCCGCAGCTGTCATTCTGTGGGAGACACTGAAAGATTTCATTTTGAAATATAAATGTACTAAGGATTTTCTGCAAGTTTGTCACCCACCTTTTCCACTGTTTTTCAGCAACAGCTTGACATAGCTTAAGTGCTCTGTAGTGGCACATGGTTGGCTGCAAGCTGGGCAGGTCATTCCTCTCTAGTCCTCAGTCCTATCATCTGTAACGTGAAGGGGTCCAACTAGACACTCATCCAGCTCAAACCTTCACTGGCTCCAAGACCAAGTTTGGGGGGTGGGGAAGGAGTTTTTCTAAAGGTAACAACTTCACTCATGGTTTTAGCTGAGTCTCTAAGAGTGCACTGCAGAGGTAATTTTAATTCTCTAGTAGTCACATTAAAAAAATTAAAAATTAGCTGGGTGTGGTGGTGGGTGCCTGTAGTCCCAGCTACTCAGGAGGCTGAGGTGGGAGGATTGCTTGAAGCTGGCAGGCAGAGGTGGCAGTGAGTTAGATCACGCCACTGTACGCCAGCCTGGGTGACAGAGAGAGACCCTGTCTCAAAAAAATATTAAAAATTAAAAAAAATTAAAAATAAATAGGTAAAGTTAATGTTAATAATGCATTTTATTTAATGCAACATATAAACATATCAGTTCAATATGTGATCAATATAAACATATTAATGAGATATCTTACATTACTTTTTCACCCCAAGTTTTGGAACTCCAGTGTGTGTCTTACACTCACAGCACATTTCAGGCGCTCCATGGCCACCTGTGGCTAGTGGCTACCAAATCAGAAAGTGCAGTTCCAAGGCAAGAAGTGCCAGCAATTGCCACATTCCCAAGAGACTCGCTAGATTACCTAAGCAGGAAGAGAATCCTGCATCTCCCGAAGTAGGCAAACAGTTCATATTCTCCTTACCTTCCCCTCAGCCACATTTTTCTTTCCACTGAGAAAATGTCTTCATCGGCCCCATGTGGTGGCTCACGCCTGTAATCCCAACACTTTGGGAGGCCAAGGTGGATCATTTGAGGTCAGGAGTTTAAGACCCCATCTCTACTAGAAATACAAAAATTAGCCTGGCATGGTGGTGCACGCCTGTAGTCCTGGCTACTTGGGAGCTGAGGCATAAGAGTCACTTGAACCCGGGAGGCAGAGGTTGTAGTGAGCTGAGATCATGCCACTGCACTCCAGCCTGGGTGATAAAGCAAGACTCTGTCTCAAAAAAAAAAAAAAAAAATCTTCATAGTGAAAAACGACCACAGCATGCTCAGCTTACCTGGCACACACTGCTGTCCAGCCTAGCAATCAGATAGTACAGTAGTCCCCTTTATCCACGCACAGTTTCAGTTACCCAAGGTCAGCCTCGGTCCAAAAACACCAAATGGAAATTCTGCTAATAAACAATTCGTAAGTTTTAAATCGTGGCTGTTCTGAGTAGCGTGATGAGCATGATGAAATGCTGTGCTGTCCTGCTCTGTCCTGCCCGGGATGTGAATCATCCTTTTTCCAGCATGTCCATGCTGCAGACACTCCCCACCAAGTTAGTCACTTAGAGATGCCTCAGTTATCAGATCCACTGTCACAGAATCACAGTGCTTGTGTCCCAGTAACTCTTCTTTGACTTAATAATGCCCCCAAAAGTGCAAGAGTAGTGATATTGGCATATTGTTATAAATGTTCTGTTTTATTATTGTTATTGTTAATCTCTTACTGTGGCTAATTTATAAATTAACATTCACCATAGGTATGTATGTGTAGGAAAAAACAAACCTTATAGGATAGTAGGGTAGTAACCCTACCCTATAGAATGGTAGGGTTCCATACTACCTGTGGTTTCAAGCATCCACTAGGGGGCTTGGAACATATCCCCTGCAGGTAAGGAGGGGCTCCAGTATCTGTTTCCACCATCAGCGATCAGACTCCCCCCTTAACCCCAGGCTCAGCTTACTGGGCATGTACTGTTGTCCAGTCCAGCAGTCAGCTCTGGTGCCAGCTCTGAGTAGGCAAGACCCAGGGAGCAGAGAGTAAGAGCCCGCTCTGGGACTTGTAGCTGACACTGCCTCTAGCCGGTTAGGGTCAGTGGGAGCACCACCTCTCTCCACTATCCGACCGCTGTTGACCCTGAAGTAGCCATAGGCAGCTGTGAGGGCGAGGAAGAGAAACTTGAGGCGGGGAATGCAGGCAACACCCACCCAGGCGCCCTGCTGAAAGGCAGGCTCCCAGGCTGAAGCAGCCTGGCCCTGGGTGGGAGAATAAGCTTTAGCTGAAAATGAAGTTTGAGAGTCCTGGATCATTCTGCTGGTGTGGATTTACTCATTACTGAGCTAAGGCAGTTTGTGTTTCTAAAATTAATCAGAGGGTTTGCTTTAAAACATTCCAGAGGCTGGGCTTGGTGGCTCACGCCTGTAATCCTGGCACTTTGGGAGGCCGAGGTGGGCGGATCACGAGGTCAGGAGATCAAGACCATCCTGGCCAACGTGGTAAAACCCTGCCTCTAATAAAATACCAAAAATTAGCCAGGCATGGTGGCGTGCGCCTGTAGTCCCAGCTACTCAGGAGGCTGAAGCAGGGGAATCGTTTGAACCCGGGAGGCAGAGTTTGCAGTGAGCCGAGATCACGCCACTGCACTCCAGCCTGGTGACAGAGCAAGACTCCATCTCAATTAAAAAAAAAAAAATCCGGAAAAAAAAATGTGTTGGGGTGAGGTGGGAATTCATATAGCAACATGGCTGTGATTGGTTACATGGCAATCCACCATACCATTGTCTTTTTTCTGGTGATGTGTGAAAATTTCCACAATGAAAAATTTTAAACAATGGCTACAGGACTTTTTAAAATTGGGAGTGAGCAGGAGAGGTACAGAACCTGCTGGAAATTCATGCATGGGTGCGATCAGAGCTATCTTCACAGAGCAGGTTTCAATGGGCAAACTATAGGGGGAAATGATAAAATAATCCAATTGTTTTCTGAGTACACCCTGTGAGATCCACTTGTCCAGTGTTCTGCTTATTTTTTCTGGGTAGTTGAATTTATGTGTTCGCATCCTCCATTCCTAGAGAATGCCTTCTGGCCAAGACTTCCCCAGTGCTCACCCTAGCAGGATCTAGGCAGTTCTGTGGCTCCCTGGCTTTTTTGGGCGATCTGACGACATGGCAGCTCCTTGCCACAGACACCAATATAGATGTTCCCAGAGTGCAGAGCCCTGGGGTTTTTTGATGTCAGTTTTTGGTAATGCTTTCTACATCCTAGAGATGGGACCTTTAATATGTGCCGCAACAATTACCGCCAATTCCTCGGCTTGCCTTTTCATTCTCTTCGTGGTGTCTTTTGATGAACAGGAGTTCCTAAATGTAATGCACTCAAACTTAGCAATCATTTCCTTTATGTTCAGTACTTTTTGTGTTCTGTTTAAGTTTCCCTACCCTGACAGCACGAAGATATTTTCCTATATTATTTTCTGGAAGCAATCTTGTTTTGCCTTTCATCTTTAGATCTACCATCTAGATTGATTTTTGTGTATGTTGTGTGGTAGGGTCACATTTCTTTTCCTTTTTCATGTGGATATCCATGGAGCTATTGAATAGAAATGAATACGCTTTTCCCAGTGCCCTGCAGTACTGCCTTTTCCATAAGTGTGCATGTGCCATAGATCCATCTCTATCCCATTGGGGTATGAGTCTGTTCTCACATTGCTATAAAGAACTACCCGAGACTGAGTAGTTTACAAAGAAAAGAGGTTTAATTGACTCAGCTCCACAGGCTGTACAGGAGGCATGGTTGGGGAGGCCTCAGAAAAAATCATGGCAGAAGGTGAAGGGGAGGCAAGCACATCTTACCATAGTAGAGCAGGAAAGAGAGAGCAAAGGGGGATATGCCACACACTTTTCAACAGCCAGATCTCGTGAGAACTCACTATCACGAGAACAGCAAGGGGGAAATCTGTCCCCATGATCCAATCACCTCCCACCAGATCCTTCCCGACATTGGGAATTACAATTTGACGTGAGATTTGGGTGGGAACACAGAGCCAAACCATATCAATTGGTCTGTCTATGTTTGTTATACAGTATAACAGTATAATGTCTTATTTTAGCTTTCTAATGAATCTTGCTTCCTGACAGAGGAGATCTTCTTCAAGATGATGTTAGCTACTCTTGACCTTTTGCATTTCCTTATGAATTTTTTGTTTTGTTTTGTTTTTGTTTATGGGACGGAGTCTCGCTCTGTCGGCCAGGCTGGAGTACAGTGGTGCGATCTCGGCTCACCGCAACCTCCACCTCCTGGGTTCAAGCGATTCTCCTGCCTCAGCCTTCCAAGTAGCTGAGGCTACATGTGCGTGCCACCACACCTGGCTAATTTTTTGTATTTTTAGTAGAGACGGGGTTTCACCATGTTAGCCAGGATGATCTCGATCTCCTGACCTCGTGATCCGCCCACCTCAGCCTCCCAAAGTGCTGGGATTACAGGTGTGAGCCACTGCACCCAACCTCCTTTCGAATTTTAAAATCACCTTCTCTGGGCCTGGTGTGGTGACTCACGCCTGTAATCCCAACACTTTGGGAGGCAGAGATGGGTAGATCGCCTGAGATCAGGAGTTCGAGACCAGCCTGGCCAACATGGCGAAACCCCATCTGTACTACAAATACAAAAATTAGCCAGGCATAGTGATAGGAGTCTGTAATCCCAGCAACTTGGGAGGCTGAGGCAGGAGAATCGCTTGAACCCTGGAGGCAGAGGTTGCAGTGAGCCGAGATCGCACCACTGGACTCCAGCCTGGGCTACAAGAGCGAGACACCGATTCAAAAAAAAAAAAAATCACCTTGCCTGTTACCACAGAAAGGGAACTTTGATTGTGCTTGCACTGAATCTGTAGATTGGTTTTGGAAGAATTTATATCTTTACAGTATTGAGTCTTCCAATTTCTGAGCATGATATCATTCTTTATTTAGTTAGATCTTCTTTTTTTCAGTAATGTTTTATAGTTTTAAACATATGTGTCTTGAACATCTTTTGTTAGAATTATTCCTAGGTATTTAATTTTTTTGATGCTGTTTTAAAATTTCATTTCCAAACTACTGCTGGACCCTAGAGATGCAACTGATTTTTATACTGATCTTGTATTTCAAAGCTTTGCTGTACTGGCCCTTTCTGCATTTATTGAGATAATATGATTTTTCACTTTCATTATGAAAGTGTGGTAAATTATAATGATTGATTTTCCAAAACTTTCACTCTTGCAGTCTAGAAATAAATTCCACTTAGCCATGATACATTATCCTTTTTATATTATGTATCATTGGATTTGGTTTGCTAATTTTTTAAAGGATTTCAAAAATTGATATTAATGACACTGGGCTTACATTTTCCCTTTCTGTAATTTTGCTGTCAGGTTTGGTATCAAGGCTATGTTTTAAAAAAATAAGTTTCATGTGGTGGCTAATGCCTGTAATCCCAGTACTTTGGGAGGCTGAGGCAGGAGGATCACCTGAGGTCAGGAGTTCGAGAACAGGCTAGCCAACTTGGCGAAACCCCATCTCTACTAAAAGTACCAAAATTAGCTGGGCGTGGTGGTGAATGCTGGTAATCCCAGCTACTCAGGAGAGCATGCTGCTCACTGCATTCCAGCCTGGGAGACAGAGCGAGATTCCATCTCAATAAATAAATAAAAATAAAAAATAAGTTTGGGATTATTCCTCTTTTTCTATTCTCTGGAAAAGTTGTGTAAGATTAGTGTAAGGGTTTCCCTAAAAGTAAAAACTTACCACTGAAGCTTTCTGGAAGTGAAGTGTTCTTTGTGGGGAAGGATTTAGTAACAAATTTAATCTCCTTGATATATATGGACTATTTAGATTTTCTATTCTTGTGTCAGTTTTGATTAAGGGGTATTTTTGTTAAGAAGTTGTTCATTATCAATTTTCCAATGTAATGCCCAAAGTTGTCGTAATATCCCCTTATCATCGTTTTTCCTTTCTTTCTTTCTTTTTCTTTTTTTTTCTGAGATGGAGTCTCGCTCTTTTGCCAAGCTGGAGTGCAGTGGTGTGATCTTGGCTCACCGCAGCCTACGCCTCCCAGGTTCAAGCAATTCTCCTGCCTAGCTGGGACTACAGGCACGAGCCACCACACCCAGCTAATTTTTTGTATTTTTAGTAGAGACGGGGTTTCACCATGTTGGCCAGGATGGTCTCGATCTCTTGACCTTTTGATCCCCCTACCTCGGCCTCCCAAAGTGTCTTTTCTTTTTTCTGTGAGATAGTCTCTCTCTCTCACTCAGGCTGGAGTGCAGTGGCAGGATCTTGGCTCACTGCAACCTCTGCCTCCATGGTTCAAGTGATTCTTGTGCCTCAGCCTCCCCAGTAGCTGGGATTACAGGTGTGCACCACCACATCTGGCCAATTTTTGTATTTTTAGTAGAAATGAGGTTTCACCATGTTGGCCAGGCTGGTCTGGAACTTCTGGCCTCAAGTGATCCGCCCACTTTGGCCTCCCAAAGTGCTGGGATTACAGGCATGAGCCACCATGCCCAGCTCCGTTATTATCTTTTGAATATGTGTGGTATCTGCAGTGGTGGCTTCTATTTCATTCCTCACGTTGGATTTCACCCTTTCCAAATTAGTCAGCAGCTTATTGATTGATTTCTTTCTTTCTTCTTCTTGTTTTTTTGAAATGGAGTCTCATTCTGTCAGCCAGGCTGGAGTGCAGCGGCATGATCCCAGCTTACTGCAACCTCTGCCTCTGCCTCCTGGGTTCAAGTGATTCTCCTGCCTCAGCCTCCTGAGTAGCTGGAATTACAGGTGCGTGCCACCACACCCAGCTAATTTTGTATTTTTAGTAGAGATGGGGTTTCACCATGTTAGCCAGGCTAGTCTCCAATTCCCAACCTCAGGTGATCCACCTCCTTCGGCCTCCCAAAGTGCTGGGATTACAGGCGTGAGCCACTGCACCTGGCCATTGATTTTTTGTTTTGAACAAAGAACCAATTTTCAGCATTGTTGAATTCTCTATTTTATTTGTTTTGTATTTTATTAGTTTTGTTCTTATCATTACTATTTCTTACCTTCTACTTTTTTGGGGGGTTAATTTGCCTTCTTTGAAAAAAAAGTTTTTTTTAGAAGAGTGCTTAGATCATCAACTTTTAGTATTTGTCCTTTTCAGTTGTGCAATTAAAGGTATATATGTCTCTCTAGGCATAGTGTTGGATGCATGCCACAGGTTTAGAGATTTATATTACATATTATTACTTGGTTCAGAAATATTTGGTTCTGGCCGGGCATGGTAGCTCACTCCTGTTATCCCAGCACTTTGGTAGGCCGAGACAGGAGGATCACCTGAGGTCGGGAGTTTGAGATCAGCCTGATCAACATGGAGAAACCCTGTCTCTACTAAAAATACAAAATTAGCTGGGCGTGGTGGCGAATGCCTGTAATCCCAGCTACTCGGGAGACTGAGGCAGGAGAATTGCTTGAAACTGGGAGGCAGATGTTGCAGTGAGCCGAGATCGTGCCATTGCACTCCAGCCTGGGCAACAAGAGAGAAACTCCATGTTAAAAAAAAAAAAGAAAGAAAATAAATATTTGGTTCTAAGTTACTTTTTGATACTGTCTTTGATCCAAGTGTTACTTAGAAGTTTATGAATTTCCAAACAAATGGAGATTTTATAGGATTTTTTAATTGATTAAAATTTCATTTCTACAGTGGTTAAAGAATATATTCTGTGACTTCATTTTTTTTGGCATTTGTTGCAAATTAATGGCCCCAAACCTGATATATGTTTGTAAATTGTCTGTGTCCTTAAAACAAATGTGTGTTCTGTAGTTGTTGGGTTCAGTGTTCTATATATATTAGGTCAAATTTGTGAATCATGTTTTTACAATTTTGACTTTCAAAAAACTTTTTATTTTTAAATATAACACACCTTCAGAAAATCACATAAAACAATGTACTGCTTAATGAATTTTTATAAGGTGAATATCTTTGCAACCACCACTCATGTAAGAAGATAGAAGCTTGCAAGCAAGTGCCCTCTGCTAATCATAGCCATCCTCTTACCCCACCCAAATATCTGCTATTCTGACTTTTATGGTAATTACCTTCTTGTCTTCATAATTTTGTCATCCAAGTATAAATACCTAAACACTACAGTTTAATTTTGACTTTTTAAAAACTGTTTTTGTATGTTTCTTAATTTGTAGTTTTCCTCTTCTTCTGTCTCTCTCATAATTTGTTTTAAAAAACCAGTTCATTGGTAGAGTTTCTCTTATTCTGGACTTTTCTTTTTTCTTTTTTTTTTTTTTTTTTTTTTTGAGACAGGCTCTGTCACTCAGGCTGGAATGCCATGGCACAATCTTGGCTTACTGCAGCCTCAACCTCCTGGGCTCAGGTGATCCCCCTTCACCTCCTGAGTAGCTGGGACTACAGGCGCACCACCATGCCCAGCTAATTTTTGTATTTTTTTTGGAGACAGGGCTTCACCATGTTGCCCAGGCTGGTCTTGAAATCCCGGGCTGAAGCCGTCTGCCTGTCTCAGTCTTCAAGGGTGCTAGGATTATAGGCGTGAGCCACCACACCCGGCCATATTCTGAATTTTGCTGATTACATTTCCGTGGCATAATTTAACATATTCCTCTATCCTCTGTATTTCTTGTAGATTGGTAATTGATGCCAGAGGACTAATCAGAATTAGGTTGGTTTTGCTGTTGTTTTTTGACAAGTCTTCATGAATAGTTGCTTGTTTTTTGTTTTTTTCTATAAGGAGGCACCAAATGTCTGGAATTCCCTCTTTATGAGATTTAGAAGGTATTGGTGTTCAATGTCTGGGTGCATTAATTCATTCAAGGTTGCAAAATAGTGATATTATAGTTCTATCATTCCTCCTTCATTCATTTGCTAGAATACTTCTAGAAAGAGAAAATTTACCTCATCTACTATTTAATTCCCAATTGTACAATTCAATAGAAAAGGCAAGATAAATAATTATTTCCCTTTCCCTTCCAGTTTTCCAAATAAAGAGTTGGTTTCTCAGCACTCCTCCAAGGGTAACCAATTTGTATTTTTTTGGTTGTGTGTTATATGAACCAATGGATTTAAACACATTTGATGTGTTTCATCCATTACAGTAATTACCCTGGATGTTCAAATTGTCCCATATTTGGGCAGTTGGAGTGCTAGTTGGCTCCTGTGTTTCTGAAAGCTTCTTTTCCATCTGGTAAAACGAGATGCTTCAGTCTCGTCTTGTACAATTTTTGTCCCAGACATTTTTCCCTGAAGCAGTAGTTTCTTTTAGTGGAAAATGATACACTGCTATCCAAATTTGGTTACTGAAAACAGTTGGAAAGATTATTTTGTGTGTGTATTCTCACCCCATTCTACTTCGCCCTGCTCTTGCTCTTGATCTTCTAGGGAGCATACAGGTAGTATCATACGTGTACTTTTTCTTTTGTATCCTTCATGCAGTCTCAGTTTTACACACACACACACACACACACACATCAAAATGCCATTCCTTAGCAGTTTCCTAAGAAAAGGCTATAGAATTAATATCCCCTGAGCTTTTTAATGTTTTGCATGTAATTCTTCTGCAATATTCATATTAAAAGTTAATTTGGGCCGGGTGTGGTGGCTCACACTTGTAATCCCAACACTTCGGGAGGCTGAGGCAGGCGGATTACTTGAGGTCAGGAGTTTGAGACCAGCCTGGCTAACATGGTGAAACCCTGTCTCTACTAAAAATACAAAAAATTGGCCGGGTGCGGTGGCTCACGCTTGTAATCCCAGCACTTTGGGAGGCCGAGGCGGGTGGATCACCTGAGGTCAGGAGTTTGAGACCAGCCTGTCCAACATGGCAAAACCCCATGTCTACTAAAAATATAAAAAATTAGCCGGGCGTGGTGGCAGTCGCCTGTAATCCCAGCTACTCGAAAGGCTGAGGCAGGACAATTGCTTGAACCCGGGAGGTGGAGGTTGCAGTGAGCTGAGATTGTGCCACTGCACTCCAGCCTGGGCGACAGAGCGAGACTGCATCCCAAACAAACAAATAAAAAGTTAATTTGGCTAGATAAACAAAAAATCTTGGCCTTTATCTTCTTTCCTTGAGTATCTTAAATATCTTACTCATTTTCTTCTGACATAAAATGTTGCTATCAAAATGTTTCTTGACAAGCACGTTTTCTTTCCCCTGTAAGTCACTTAGTGTTTTTGCCTATGTATCCAAAAGATTTTTCTCCTTTTTTTTCTAAAGTCTAATATTTTACTATAATGTGTCTTGGTATTGGCTATTTGGGGTCAGTTTCTCCAGTTATGGTGTGCCCTTTAGATTCCTTTCAGATTTTTTGTTTGTTTTCCTCAAAGTTTTGGGAAAAAAAATGCATTATGGTTTCCTAACTATAATTTTGGATTTGTCTATTTTTTCTTTTAGTTCTAGTTGCTTTCTACATTTTTGAGTCAATGCTGTTATATACAAATATAGATTTATTATATGCGAATTTGTTATATGCAAATATAGATTTGCTAGATCTTTCTGGTAAATTAAAGCTATTATTATTATAAAAGATCTCTTTACCTCTAGTAATGTTTCTTGCTTTTAAATCTAGTTTTTCTGATATTAATATTGCTACCCCAACTTTCTTTAGGTTTTTGATTGCTGTATCTTTTTTCACACTTTAATTTTACCATTCTGTGTTTCTTAAGCATGCTTTCTGCAAGCACCTTATAATTGGGTTTTGTTTTTTTTAATTAAGCCAGACAATTTTTATATTTTAATTAGAGCATTTAGCCCATTTATATTTAATGTAATTACTGATTCACTTGGGTGTAAATGTTATTATTTACTCTCTCTTTGCCCCAATTAGTCTATGTTCCCTTTTCTTTGATGTCTTTTAAAAAATTATTCAATTTTCTCATCTCTTAACTTGATAGTTACTTTTTTTTTTTTTTTTTTTTGAGATGGAGTTTCACTCTTGTTGCTCAGGCTGGAGTGCAATGGCACAATCTTGGCTCACTGCCACCTCCACCTCCCGGGTTCAAGCGATTCTCCTGCCTCAGCCTCCCGAGTAGCTGGGATTACAGGCATGCGCCACCATGCCTGTCTAATTTTGTAATTTTAGAAGAGACGGGGTTTTTCCACGTTGGTCAGCCTGGTCTTTAACTCCTGACCTCAGGTGATCCACCCGCCTTGGCCTCCCAAAGTGCTGAGATTACAGGCATGTGCCACCGTGCCCAGACAGTAGTTACGTATTTTTAAAAATAAGATCTTTGGTGGTCAAACAGATATTGCAACATACTGGAGTTATCAAATTCCAGACGGAAGTAGTACATTTACCTCTTCTCAGACAATATGAGTGCCTTAGAAAGACATTAATTCCATTCGCTCCACTTCTGATTTATATGCTATTGTTGTCGCACACCCTCGCCCAGCAGCCTATGAAGCTTCCAAAAGCCATGCTCAGTCTTATCAGCTGTCTGTACAATCAGTAAATGCATCTAGGCCCCAGAAACCTGCCTTATCTGCTTGAGTTTCTGCTCTCCAGAGATCTTGGCTCAGTAATTTTTCACTCTCATCTAGGCTCTTTGATGCCTTCAATAATTTTCATAGTAGTCCAGCTTTTCTAGTTGTTCTTGGTGGGACAATTGTTCTGGTTTACCTATTCTGACATTAGTGGAAGTAGAAGCTCAATACTATTAACTATACTTGATGAAGACCCATTGAGCAGGCATAGAGTATAGCTGCTAGCAAAGCAGTCTAAGTCCCATAGCTCCTCAGAATCTTCAGTGTCTGAGAGAGGTGACCGATGGCCCAGCATGTGATATTGCATCTGGAGTCAGAGGTGTGTTCTAGCCAGGCCTGGGAGCTGTATGTATTGCTTAGCTGTCTCAGTAATGGCATCTCTTCATCCAAAAGGGCACCTGAGGCAGCCCATGCTGTGCTGAGATTTTGGATCTGTGCCCAGGGCCCAGTGCCGTGGAGGTCTACCTAGAAAATAGTCTCTGCTCCACCTTCACCAAGATAGATCCAGTGAGCGCTCGGTGCGGGTTCAATGCCCTGTAGTTCAAAGACAGGAGTCTGGGCCAAAGGTCGGTGTTACCTCATCCTTGCCAGGGGCTGAGGAAGGGTGAGAGATGGGCCACTCCTGGAGCTACGGCTTCATCTTCTCATGAAGGTGAATGAAGCTGCCACTGTAGGTAGGGGCTCAGTAAGGACAGAGCCCTAGCCTAGGACCTCCACACCTTGCACAATGCCATTTTATCGGTGTTATGGACTGAATTGTCTCCCCCCAAAATTCCTATATTGAAATCCTAACCCTCAATACCTCAGCATGTAACTGTATTTGGAAATCGGACATTTATTTATTTATTTATTTTGAGACAGAGTCTCACTGTGTCGCCGAGGCTAGCATGCAGTGGTGTGCTCTAGGCTCACTGCAACCTTCGCCTCCCAAGTTCAAGCGATTCTCCTGCCTCAGCCTCCCGAGTAGCTGGGATTACAGGCGCCTGCCACCACGGCTAGCTAATTTTTGTATTTTTAGTAGAGACGGGGTTTTGCCATGTTGGCCAGGCTGGTCCCAAACCCCTGACCTCAGTTGATCAACCCATCTCTGCCTCCCAAAGTGCTGGTATTACAGGTGTAAGCCACCCTGCCTGGCCTGGAAATCAGACCTTTAAAGAGGTGATTAAGGTTAAGTGAGGTCATAAAGTTCTGGCCCCCCTCCTATGGTGGCACAGTGTCCTTACAATAAGAGGAGGAGGAGATGCCACGTATGCACGGGCACAGAGCAAAGCCCATGTGAAGGCACTGCAGGTGAGCACTGCTGAAGGCAGGCATTGGAGAAGGCAGGCACTGCAGAAGACAGGCACTGCAGAAGACGGGGACTGCAGAAGGTGGGCACCATGTGAAGGCACTGTAGAAGGCAGCCAGCTGCAAGCCGAGGAGAGGAGCAGCAGGAGAAAGCAGCCCTGCAACACCTCCATCTTGGACTTCCAGCCTCTAGAACTGTGAGAAAATGAATGTCTGTTGTTGACACTGCCCAGTGTGGTATTTTATTACGGCGGTCCTAGCACACAAGTACACTTGGGGTGGGGTCAGACACTCAGTTGACAGGAAGGTGATGGTGAAAGTTTCTGTCCTCCCTGGAAATACCCCACCCACGTGGTCCTGAGGTGTCTGGCTTTCAGAAAGTGACTCTCCCCAGTGCTTCATTTGCTCTGTTTGTTTCTAAGTGTGTCTGGGTTTGTTTCCAGCCTTATTTTGTCTTTCTTTACCAACCACCTCCCTCCAAATAAGAAGATTCTCGCAGGTCCAGTCTCAGAGGGCAGAAAACCCAGATCTCTGGAGTTTCTGTCCCGAGAGGACCTGGCACCTGACTTCCTGACTCAACTGCTGGAGGGACCCGGAGGACTATTGATTGGACTTGCTCCTTTGTCGTGTCCCCACACCGCGGGTGGCAGGACTAGAGCCTTGCCGCATTAATGGGCTTCTTTATTGGCTGGCATAAATTTGGCCACTTCTGGCTGTAAACCTCTTGCACAGCAGCTGCGCTTCTTGTTTTGCTCCTGTGGTCACTGTGGTTTCTGAGATGTCTGAGGAACAACCTGCAGAAAGCTGTGGCCCTCCTGACCATGACAGCCCAGACCTAATCACTGGGACCCCCAATCCACTGGCGAGGAAAAGCCAGTGAGCGCTTGAAGTGTCATACACTCCCGTGCCCCGAAGGCAGTGGAGCAGGTGAGGAGCCACTTTGTCACTCCCAGGGCGATGGCCTCACCTGTCTCCTGTGGCCTCTGGGGCTGTGTGCGCGTGTGTGGGTGGGTGTGTGCGCGCGTGTGTGTATTGCTGGTAGTGAACATGCCCTCTGGCGGCCCCCGCAGACAGGCTTGCTGTTTCTTCCCTAGATGTTAGCCTCGCCTCTTTTTTTTTTTTTTTTTTTTTTTTTTTACCTCTTCCGCGTCTGCTTAACCTCAGCTCCCAGTAAACACGCAAGGGACAACAGGCTTCCCTAGGGCCCCCTCTCTTTGCTAGTCCTAAGCCCTAAAAGACCTCGCTTTAATTCTTCCAGCATGAGCCTTTGTTGTAGATAATTCTAGCTATCTGATTCAAACATGAGAGTAATGGTTTTTACATCTGAGTCAGGTACAAACCTCTGTTACACAAAGGAAACCAGAAATAGTATGATTCCCTAGGGATGACTGAAATGATTTTGTTTATCATATTACTTAAATAAGTATGAACATAATTTTTTATTTTTATGTTTTGAGAAGGAGTCTTGCTTTGTCGCCCAGGCTGGAGTGCAGTGGCGCGATCTCGGCTCACCACAAACTGCGCCTCCCGGGTTCACGCCATTCTCCTGCCTCAGCCTCCCCAGTAGCTGGGATTACATGCATGCGCCCCAATGCCTGGCTAATTTTTTGTATTTTTAGTAGAGACGGTGTTTCACTGTATTAGCAAGGATGGTCTTGATTTCCTGACCTCGTGATCTGCTCGCCTCGGCCTCCCAAAGTGCTGGGATTACAGGCGTGAGCCACCGTGCTCAGCCATAAAATTATTTAAATTCTGTGTATTTTAATGGCTCTTAAGTAATTCTAAAACCAAAATCAGTGTACAAAGAAAACACCAAAAGTCCCTGAAAAACCACCCGAACTTGTTAGCGCATTAATGTTACTTGCTATGTTGTTTTTCTGAACTCAAACACCATGAATCCGCGCTCAGTGATACCCCGGCTGTGTGGTGTGATGATGGGGCTCTTCCAAATCTTGCCTCTATTGGAAAAATTGCAACATTTCACTCATACAGAACACTATTGTGGCATTTACAAATGAAATCCTCTGCTCCGTCCTATTAAATTACTACTATTTGGCTCCGAGATCTCTAGACGTACTTAGTTGTGAGATGATCTGTCATCTGATGTCAGATGTGTTTACATTAATTTTTAAGACTTTAATTCAAATGAAAACTGAAAGTCTTGTAGAGGAGACCTATTGAATGTGTCTGGTGTGAGTCTCAGGGTGTTTAGAAACTCCAGATCTAAAATTCTTGGATTTGAGACCCTGGTATTTCACTTAAGAAGCTCTTTACCTGCCTCTCCCTAGGCCTGGGTTTGACTCCAGCCACTCCCAATGCCCTGTGGGGCTGAGGTCCCCCAAGCAGGCGCTGGGGGCTTGGCTTGTTTTTGTTTTGCTTCTCCTGGGCAGGGCAGGTGCACATGACATGCTCAGTGCGAACTGAAACACAAAGTGCTGGGTGGCCGCTCAGCGGACGGTGCTCCCTGCTCCCCTGTGGCTTCTCAACTCAGTCTGTGAAGGGTCCCCATGCCCCCAGGCTGGGGCTGGCCGAGGGGGGCCTGCTACCCAACTGATCCTGGTGGGGGGACCAGCTGCTCACCATGCCTCCACCAGAGGAAAAAATAGCAGTTCAGTCTTTGGAAAAAACTAGCGACTCACACGACCAGAATAGCAACTGAAGACGCTCTAAAAAACAGAAACACCTGCTTCAGAATTATGGCAGGAAATGAGATTTCAGAAATGCCACAAGAAGCTGGTGTCGCAGCTGCCCCTACCTCGTATTCCTCCAGTCTTCGCCCGCCAGCTCAGGCTGCCCACAGGGAAAGCCCCTTGGCCCACTGCCTGTGGTAGCCGCTGGACAGGGCCCGGCATGTGGGGTCAGGGCCGAGTGCCGCCTGCCTGGGGCTGTCTAGCAGCTGCCCCTGCCATGCTGGCTGTGGGTGAGACTCCACACTCTTGAGTGGTAACAGAAATTCAGGGTGGACTGGTCATGGAGGAAAGGGGGATATGTGGTCTCCTGCGAGCCCCCTGGACTGAGCCTTCCTTAGGCAAACTGTGCAGCTGTTGGCTGAGGCTCTGGATTGATGAAATCTCTTGAGGGACTCCACAAGGCTTTCAAGGGAAGTAGAGGGGTGATGTGTTCAGTCTGGAGCAGGGGTCTCCAAAGTGGGGTACACACATTCCAGAGGGCTTAAGGAAAGAAAAATAATAGTGCATCTACTTAGATTAATGTTTTGCTTCCAACATGAAAGAAAAGGCTGTGCAGTGTTAGTAATTTTGAACGTTGAGGGACTCACGTGCCTTAGACGGCTGTGTGGGGGGAGTACTTTGTGGGAGGAAGAGCGGGGATTTCATCAAATTGCAACTTACATAGTGCCCACCAAAGGGAATTTGGATATTCTATTATCTATTTTTAAGTCAACTAAGGCTCCCAAAAAGGATAAGTGACTTTAAAACAATGTTGAAAAGAAATCTTGGACTGAAGATAACACTAATATGGAAATCATACCACGCAGCCCCCACATGGCAGAGCTGACCCTCCCTCCTCTGCCCCCAGCCACGTTATGAAAACAGCAGCACTTTTCTCAGACCTTGAAGAGTTGGCTGAAATTGCAATCATCCAGAAGACTATTTTAAATATGGCTTTACATCCATAATCATTCTGGTTGGATGTTGTCTGAAGTGCGTATTGTGCCAAGAGAGGGTAATAAGACATTTAAAATATTGTTAATTTCACCTTTATCTCATCCTTTTTACTCTTCTTTTTTGGATGTTAAAAAAATAATAGCATGATAGTGCAGTGTCACACAGAAGTATGCAGAAGTAATTTATAAAATTAAATAATCAGAATGTTTGGGTACATGAACAACTTTTTGTCCTGTGGTCAGGGCAGGCAATACGAAAACTCAAGGACCCCTGATCCAGCCCAGTGGTTCTCAGGCCCACCCTCAGAGTTTCTGATCCATTGGGCCTGGAATGGAACAGAGAATTTGCCTTTCTTTTTTTTTTTGTTTTCTTTCTTTCCAGTTAACCATTATTTCCTTCATTTTGTTTTCATTATAGCACATTTGCTTATTTTACAGCAAGCAGAAAATAAGCTGGGTCTTGTTTTGATCCAAACATTGATGTTTTAAAAGCTGTACACAATATTTCCTAAAAAGAATACATAAAAGTACCTTTTTAGAAGCTTCTATAAGAAAGAAAATAAGAAGTTTAACCCCACAATTTTCCTCTTTGCTACAAGTTCAAACTATTGCTACAGTTTTAAATAGACTTTTTGTTGTTTAACCAGACATCCTGGAAAATCTTAAAAAATTATAGAAATGTGCACATAAATGATGCATAGCAAAACTTGGACATTAACTGCAAATGGTAAAGAAATGAAAGTTAGAAACACTATCAAATATACAAAGGTTCTAGAGTCAATCCTTTATAAACACATTCCACGAACAATATTTAAAAGCCATATTTTTGTTCTTTACAGGCAAAACCTAGATCACTAAAACCAAAATTGAAAAAAGTAATCCTTTAAAAGGAATTGTTTCCTTAAGATAATTCATACTTAAATATGTAAGCAAGCATGTCAGATTTTAAAAGTTGCTAGCTTTTTATTCTGAAACGAGATTGGACATGTCAAGTCACTTTTGCCCCCAAAACAATCTTTCAGAGAAATGCTTTAAATTATAAATGATATATTGAATGAAGGGTATAATAAATGAAGGGTATTACTCCATTTTTAGTCAGGCATTACATTGATAACCAAAAACTCACAGATGTGACTTGCTGAAAGTTGACTAATTCTTTTTCCAAAATTACTTTGAATTTCATGGAACCAGAGAATCATCTAGAATGAAGTGCTGTCTTTCATCTTAGCTCACATTAAATAAACTGAGGCATGAAGACCAAGCCTCCCTCATAAAGAGGTAGGCCAATTTGTATACAAACGCACATGCCATGTACTGCAAGCATCAAAATTTAGTACTTTTATTTTTTACTTTTTTGAGATGAAGTCTCACTCTGTCACCCAGGCTGGAGTGCAATGGTGTGATCTCGGCTCACTGCAGTCTCCACCTTCCGAGTTCAAGTAATTCTCCTGCCTCAGTCTCCCAAGTAGCTGGGATTACAGGCACGTGCCACCATGTCTGGCTAATTTTTGTATTTTTAGTACAGACAGGGTTTCACCATGTTGGCCAGGCTGGTCTTGAACTCCTGACCTCAGGTGATCCGCCTGCCTTGGCCTCCCAAAGTGCTGGGATTACAGCTGTGAGCCACCGCACCTGGCCTAAAATTCAGTACTTTTACATATGCACGTGCAAAACCTACTTTGAAACAATTTACTTGCTTCTAACAGCAGTATGAAAACAAAGAAATACTGTGGTCAACAATGCTCCTTAAATCTTAGAATAATTGCTTAGGGACATTCTTTTCCCTTTAAAATTATTTCTGCCATCACTGACCTGCTCAAATTTTAAGGTAAGTTTTTCTCATGTTTTCTATGTCCAAATCTTCATAGAAACCAAAAGAACTAGTGAAGACTCCACGTTTCAGTCAAAACTCAATCTCACTGAAAATACTACATAATCCAGTTGGCATCATTCCCTAAAACAGCGGGGTTAACAAAAGAACTATTCCCCATTGTATGATAAACAAATGATTATCACAGGCCTAGACATCTTGTCAAGACATCCAGGCCCAGCCTGAACCTAAATGTGTCTGAGCAGTAGTGCTTTACTGTGGTTACAACTTCACTTTTTTATCATTCTATCTTATTAGCAAGCTACATTTCTAAGTTAACAGTTCTACCAAATATGAATATGAAAGTTTATTTTTAATAAGACAATGTGAGGCCCGGCACAGTGGCTCACACCTGCAATCCCAACACTTTGGAAAGCCATAGCGGGTGATTTGCTTGAGCCCAGGATTTTGAGACCAGCCTGGGCAACATGGCGAGACCCCATCTCTACAAAAAATTTTAAAATGAGCCAAGAATGGTGGCGTGCACCTGTAGTCAAACTACTTGAGATGTGGTGGTGGGAGGATCACTTGAGCCCAAGAATTAGAGGTTGCAATGACCTTTGATTGCATCACTGCACTCCAGCCTGGGTGACAAAGCAAGACAGCCGGTCTTTAAAAAAAAAAAAAGAAAATGTTGCAAATTATGGTCAACCAACATCTTTTTGCCACAAACTTCAAACACGCAAAAAAAGAATCTTTACAAAAATATACAGAGACACCACAAATTGGTGGTTACCTATAACATTAAACAAACTGGACTCTTTTTTTTTTTTTTTTTTTTTTTTTTGAGATGGAGTCTCGCTCTGTCTCCCAGGCTGGAGTGCAGTGCTGCGATCTTGGCTCACTGCAAGCTCCACCTCCCAGGTTCATGCCATTCTCCTGCCTCAGCCTCCCAAGTAGCTGGGACTACAGGCGTGCACCACCATGCCTGGCTAATTTTTTTTTTTTTTTTTTTTTTTTGTAGAGATGGCGTTTTGCCATATTGCCCAGGCTGGTCTCAAACTCCTGAGCTCAAGTGATCCTCCAGCCTCAGCTTCCCAAACTGCTGGGATTAAAGGTGTGAGTCACTGCACCCAGCATGGAATCTGTTTTAGAGGTGCCTCTAGTTTTGGTGTGAGATGCAGACCTAGAATGTGATTTAGCCTTCACTTCTTCCTTGGGCTGCCTTGAATGAGATGTAGATCTTGAAAAAGAAGGATTTTGGTGTTTGAATCCACCATTGTTGGAATGATTTCTGCTACTCTGTGGTTTTCCAGTCAGTTGATTTCTAGGACTGTACGATCTTCAATAATTGTAATCAAAAGACTGACTTCTGGATCTCCTTTCATAACTTTGGCTTCTAGAACTTCTGTATCTGTCATAACCATCATGGCGTGAAGAGCTGTACACATTCCTCTGTTCCTTGGATTTCATCTGATTTGGTGTCTTCTGATCCCCCTGTGTAAACTGTATTTCAACTTGATGTCCACAAATCTATTTCCTGTCCAAATTATGCAAAGCATCTTCAGCATCACAAACATCTTCAAACTGAACATAAGCAAATCCTCTTGGATGGCGGGTGTGGAAATCAAGTGGAACATAAACATATCCTGTAGGACCATCATGACCAAATTTATCCTATCTGCAGACCTGGTGTCATTGGCCACGTTCCTGATGGACAGAGACGTGTTTTGGAGGAGTGTGCAGGTAGTGGGACATGATGGTGGCGTGAGTCCAGGCCGGAGGACCTAACAGGCCAGGCAAACTGTCCACAGTTCTGCTGTTAGAAATTTGTATTTCTAACAAGTTCCTAGGTGACGATGATGCCGATGGTCTGGGTACCACTGGTCTATAGAAATGACCACAGCCTGAATGAAGACAAGCTGAAGGCAGTGAGGCCACCTCTGCCTTTGTCAACCTTGCTCACAGGTGGAGACAAGCCTGTCACCTGAAGACTGATGATCTCTCCCCACAGCCTGCCACATGCCTGAAATTCACCCTCAGCGCTGGACTCCTTTGGACTCCTTAGCCTTAAACTTGGCTTTGCAACTGCCTCTAGAAACTAGAAGCAGTGTTAGCGAGCGGCGAGCAGGGATGTAGAGGGCAGGGACGGGGAGGAGGAGGGGTTTGTGATCCCACCTACCAGCCTCACTGCCGAGGGCACAGGCTTGGAAGCCTCAGGCTCTGATGTCAGAGAGAGCTGAGCTGGATTCCCTATGCAGCCGCTAGCTAGCTTTTGACCTAAAATCTCAAGAAAAAGACCTTATTATTTCTAATTCTCTTCCTGCCTTCTAAGAAGGGTGGGTCTTGGTAGCTGAAGGCTCTTGTCTGCTGGGCTCAGCACAGGTCGTGGGCGTGTAAGCATGGAGGAACTGGTAGCAGAAGCTGGGGAGTGGGAGGCTGCTGCGGAAAGGAAGAAGGAGGAAGCTGTGGCCAGTGAGAAAGCACTGAGGAGACCTATGAGAAGGAAGCCGTGAGCTATGCGGGGTGCAGCCCACCCTGTTCCTATGGCCCCGCATGCTGCCATCATCCCCTATGGGGCAGGTCCCAGGAGGCTGAGTCCACATCCTGGGGGGTGTGAGGAAGGCCTGGTGCAGGCCACATGCCTGGTAGGGCAAAGTTGTAAATTAGATATCAGGACCTTTTCCGTCCGCCTCCGCCCCAGGACTTCTTTCACCTCACATATCTCTTTTTCTTTCTTTATTTTTTTGAGATGGAGTCTTGCTCTGTTGCTCAGGCTGGAGTGCAGTGGTGCGATCTTGGCTCACTGCAACCTCCACCTTCTGGGTTCAAATGATTCTTCCGCCTCAGCCTCCCGAGTAGCTTGGATTACAGGAGTGCGCCACCATGCCTGGCTAATTTTTGTATTTTTAGTAGAGATGGGGTTTCACCATGTTGGCCAGGCTGGTCTCGAACTCCTTACCTCAAGTGATCCCCCTGCCTTGGCTTCCCAAAATGCTGGGATTACAGGTGTGAGCCACCACACCTGGCCTCTTTATTTTTTAAATATGCATTTTTATAAGGGATTCCTGAAAACCAGAAGCAGTGACACACCAAGGCATGTGGCTTTATGGCAGGATTTCCTGCACAGCACAGGCTGGGAGAGAGTCAGTGTCCTTCAGATTGGGCCAAGTCACATCCATGCACATTCAGGCTGCTCACCTCTGCAGAAAGGCCTGTTGTGATACCAGGTTTCTGGACCTGCCCGTGTTGGCACTGGAATTCCAGCCTCCAGCACGCATCCTGCAGGGAGAAGGGAGCAAGCTCTATGCAGCTCCACAAAGTTCCAGTGTAGCCTGTCTGTGCCTGGTGCTACTGGCTAGGGCTGGCATGCGGGAGCTTCTGAGCTCCCTCCTTTTTCAGCACGGCTCATGCACCCATTTGCCTTTGAGGTAATTCTAGAGCCTCCTTTACCTGCATGAGTTAGTGCCTATAAAAGGCTGGTGAGAACTGTGTGGAGACAACAGGCCTCAGAGGGTCCAATCCTCACCCCATCCCTGGCCACCTGGGTGACCTTGAGCAAGTTCCTCAATGTTACAGAGCCCCAGTCCCTTGCTCTGTAAAATAGGGTGATGAGGGTGCTGACTGCAGATGGCCATGAGGATGAAGTGAATGTGTGTGAAGAGCAAGGCCCAGTGGATGTTCCCTTGTGTCCTTACAATAGGCTCATCCAATTAGACTAAATTCTTTTTTTTTTTGAGACGGAGTCTCACTCTGTCGCCCAGGCTGGAGTGCAGTGGTGCGATCTTGGTTCACTGCAAGCTCTGCTTCCCGGGTTCATGCCATTCTCCTGCCTCAGCCTCCCGAGTAGCTGGGATTACAGGCACCCGCCACCATGCCCGGCTGATTTTTTTGTATTTTTAGTAGAGACGGGGTTTCACTGTGTTGGCCAGGATGGTCTGGATCTCCTGACCTCGTGATCTGCCCGCCTCGGCCTCCCAAAGTGCTGGGATTACAGGCGTGAGCCGCTGCGCCTGGCCCAATTGGACTAAATTCTAAAAAACCCTGTGGGTTATGCCACTGAGCTAAGCTCAGGGAATCTTATGGTGGGATTTCTGGGGCACCTGAAGGTTAATTCATTTATCCACGCAACAAATTTATACGGAGTGCTGACTGCATGTCAGACAATAAGCTAATAAATAGCTAAGAACAAAAGCTTTTCTGGGAGGGTTATTCACCCAGTAGGGCCTTGAGGCTCTGGCAGACCTCCCTGGAGACTCAGCTGCTGGGCAGGAGAGAATGGGGAAGGCAGTGGGCACTGCCAGTGGATGGAAGCCCTTTTCCATCCCAGGCAAAGTGGCAGAAGACCACGGAGGAACTGCCAGGCTGAAGGGCCCACAGTGAGATCTGGGGGAGTCTGAGGCTGCAGGGAGTTAAGTAGCCAACCGCCTTTTTGGGCCATGAGTGCTCAGCCAGCTCTTCATCCGGGTGGGAGGGTGGGAGGAGGCTGGGCTCTACAGGAGCTACTACTCTCTGCACACCTGCTCCCCTGGAGTCATCCCAGTACACTGCAGGCTTTAGAAGTCAGGGCTTTGGAGTCAGACCTGGATGCAGACCCTCCTCCTCTGCCCTGCCTCGGGAAAGTCACTTTAACTTCTGAGCCTTAGTTTCTCCATGTGTAAGATGGTGATAATTGCATCTTCTTATTTACTCTGCCCAGGAGAACCAAATGAGATAGTAAGAGCAAGTGCTTTCAAGATGATAGCACCTTATGCCCAGTGTCTACCATGTGGCAGTCTATAGCAACCACCTCCTCCTCGAATGGTTTTTATATTTTAAAATAGAAACAAAGTCTCTCGCATTTAACAGCAACATGGAACAATGACCTTTTCAGCCTCTTTATGGCGAGGCAAGGATCCTAACAGACAGATGGGGGAGTTGGAGGAAAGGAGCTGAACATTGGAGCAGCTGAGTTGCAGCGTGTAGGAACATCTGGCTTACCCTTAGGTGGATAGTGGGTCTGAATGGCTCCAGTGGGTGCCCCAAATGCAGTGGCTGCACAGGCGGTCCAGTGGGCAGCTGCTGCCTTGTAGACGAGCTCAAGGTACAGCTTCAAGACAGCAGTGGCCACACTGCAGATGGTGGCGACCTGTCTGCATTCCCCACCTCCTGCTTAGGGTGCTCGGTGGCTTCCTGTTCACTCAGTTTTCTCACCCAATCTTTTCAATAGAACTTTTACCCACAAAGCACAGCCAATCACCAAGGACACCTTAGAGCAAGGACTAGTAAACCACACAGGCTTTGCACCAATGTGCCCCACTGCCTGTTTGTGTACAGCCTATGAACAATGATTTTTCCATTTTTAAACGGTTGAAAAAAACTCAGTAGGAGAATATTTTGTGATATGTGGAGATCATATGACACTCAAATGTCAGTGTCCATAAATAATGTTTTGTTCACTTGCATGGTTTATGGCTGCTTTTGTGCTACAAGGGCAGGTTGCATACTTGTGACAGACCGTATGGTCTGCAAAACCTAAAATATTATCTGGTCCTTTGCAGAAAAGGTTGGCTGATCCCTGAGTTAAAGATACCTTCCTTCTAGGAGGAGTTGCAATTTAATTCACATTCATCCCTTAAGCAAAACAGATGAAGCTCTAATGGTGGAATTTCAGACGTGTATCTGTGACAGGTTGACCTTTCTAGGGAGAAGTATGAGGAAAATTAGAACCAAGTAACAGAGGCAGCAGGACGTAAAATAGAAATTTTACTAGGCAGTAGGAATCCTGGTTTCTAATTCCACTTTCACCTGATGAATAATTATGTGATTTTGAGCAAAAAGGCTTTTCATGTCCCAGCCACTTTCCTTACCCAGGGTCTCCTCTCCTGCCCTTAAAAAGGAAGACAATAGCTGTGAAATGCTTTGAGACCTAAAAAAAGTCATTCAAATCAAAGATTAGGAGGAAAAAAAATTAGGCAATTCTAGAACATTCTGATAAGGTGATATCTGATATTTCTTCCCCCCTTTTTTTTTTTTTTTTAAATTTTTTGAGATAGGGTCTTGCTTTGTCACCCAGGCTGAAGTGCAGTGTCACGAACATGGCTTACTCCAGACTCTACCACCCAGGTTCAAGCGTTCCTCTTGCCTTAGCCCTCCAAGTAGTTTTTCATGCGCCACCACGTCTGGCTAATTTTTGTATTTTTTGTAGAGTTGGGGTTTGCCATGTTGCCCAGGCTGGTCTCAAACACCTGGGCTCAAGCCATCCGTCTGCCTCAGCCTCCCAAACTGTTGGGATCACAGGTGTGGGCCACCACGCCCGGCCTTTCTTCCTTTCAAAGAAGGGAAACAAAATGTCTATAGGTGTAGTGACCCTATGCTCCTCAAAACCCTTAGCTTGACAACAAGTCTATTATAGTTGCATTTGTGCAACTGACCCACAGTCATTCCCAAGCCACCCAGAAGGTCCCTGACCTATATATTTGTTATATTGCCTAGGCACAAATTTGAGTTACTCAGCTGCTATTAAGTCAACCTAGTGGATGTAGTGGACGGCCCAGTACCGACATCCCAGGACGGCTGGCTGTTCTTTCCTGGTTATAACAGACATAGTAACTAATAAAATGACTTAAAACATCCTTTGTAAATAAATGCTCTGTATTCATGACGCTGGCCCTCTCAAATGTCTAAGGAGGGACTCTCCATGAGTGACGTGTTTCACGTTAAAAATATTTATTTGCAATCAGGGACTCTGGCCTGTGGTGACCATTTCTAGAAGCTGTCTAACACATCTTTAAATACCGCTCCCAGAAGTGGCTTCCTTTCATGGCAGCCTCAGTTTCTGGTTCCTAGAAGTTGCTGATTCCAGCAGCACCTGATGACCACAAGTCATCTGAGGGAACCTGTGGCCAAGAATGGATGACAACCACATTTTATTCGGACACCAAAGCAAGTTGCCGTCTGAATTGCAACCACACCTTGCAATGGCGCCAACGCATGCAACAGAAACAGAATTTGCACTTGGTATGTTTATTTCTGTTACTCTTAAAAATGCAAACCCACACTAGAGCCCATGCCAAAGACAGCTGGAACAAATTGCATCACCTGGATTTTGGGGTTTGTAATAGCTAGCCTATGTTGGTGTGCAAATTGGCCAGTTGTATGCGATTTTAAACCCTTCCTGCTCCCTTTCCCATTTTGTGCCAAGGGCACACAAAGCTGCCCAGAAGGAAGGAATTCAATCAGCATCAGAAGAATGCATTGAAGTCCTGTTTCCTAAACCCCACGGGAGAGCTGAGTGGGAAGGAAGGACCCAGCTAGCTGAGGACAGAGTCCTTTTTATGTGTCTGTTTCCCCAAGCCTAATGCTGGGCCCAGCCGATGAATGTTAGTGGGAGGGAACAATGGAGGAGGGTGGCTGGATGGCAATGAGAAACCTGGGAAGGGCCTGGGGATGAGGAGGGGGTGGAAGCACTTCCTGAGGATCCATCCAGGCCCAGAGTTTTCAGCCGCCACCTCCAGAGCTCCGCCTGCCTGCTTGGCCAGGTCCAGTTGGCCCTGGCAGAAAGTCATCACCCTGTCCTTGCCAGCACTCCATCCTTGGCTATAAGTCTTATCTGGTCAAGCTGCTCTCTGTATTGGACCCTCCTGTCAAGTATCTGGACTTCTGGGCTGATAGTCACCTTTTTTCTGTGATGTTTCTCCCTGGTCAGTCTCAGAATTAATACATTTTTCCTCTGCTAGTCCCCTCTCCTCTTCTGAAACAGCACGGAGGTTCTGTCCACTCTAAACTCACCCAGGGTTTGGGCTGGGCTGGGCTGGATGCCCTGCATGCTGATAACTCCATGTGGCCAGCCCACGCCCTGGGTTATTTGCCAACCTGCCTCCCAGTTTTGCACAGTGCCATACCTCAGGTGCCTTCTCATGCCAGCTAGTCAGAATGGAGTGTTCTCCTATAGGACCCAGGGATAGGTTAGGGGTTGAAGTCCCTCACAAGGCCTCTAGGGTGTCAAGGCACAGGGCATCTCATGGAAGCATTGGTGTAGGATCAAGTCCATCCTAAAAAAAAGTCCTATGCTGTATTATGCGTGCTAAGGGGCAAGGCTGGCCCTCAAATAATAGTTGTCATAGGTAAGCCTCTAGTACAGTGCCACCTGCATGTTCTAGGTGCTCAGTAATGTAGAATAACAAATACTTGAGTGGCCAGGGCAGTCTGATTACTATGAACAACCCAGAAGAGACAGGTATTTTTTTATGAATGAAGTATTTCACACCCAGAGGACTTTGTTTTACCGTTGTTAATATAAACTGTGAATTTAGAGATTTTTTTTTTTTTTTTGAGACGGAGTCTTGGTCTGACTTCCAGGCTGGAATGCAGTGGCACGATCTCAGCTCACTGCAACCTCCACCTCCCAGATTCAGCAATTCTCCTGCCTCAGCCTCTGGAGTAGCTGGGATTACAGGCCTGTGCTACCATGCCCAGCTAATTTTTGTGTTTTTTAATAAAGACAGGGTTTCACCATGTTGGCCAGGATGGTCTCGAACATCCTGACCTCAAGTGATCTGCCTGCCTCGGCTTCCCAAACTGTTGGGATTACAGGCGTGAGCCACCACCCAGCCATTTTTTTTTTTTTTTTTTTTTTTTTGAGACTTGCTCTGTCACCCAGGCTGCAGTGCGGCAAGATCTCACTATCTTACTCACTGCAAACTCCGCCTTCCGGGTTCAGGCGATTTTTATGCCTCAGCCTAGTAGCTGGGACTACAGGCATGCACCACCACACCTGGCTAATTTTTTTTTTTTTTGTAATTTTTTGTATTTTTTAGTAGAGATGGGGTTTCACCATGTTAGCCAGACTGGTCTCGAACTCCTGGCCTGAAGTGATCTACCCACCTTGGCCTCCCAAAGTGCTGGGATTACAGGCGTGAGCCACCACACCCGGCCAATTTAGAGAGCTTTATATGCTGAAAGCATTCTGAGAAGAGGTGGGTTCCAGGTTGGCACCTGGAGGTTGTTCAAACCAAATGGGCACGTGTGGGCTCAGCCTCCCCAGTTGTTACTCTGGCATCATGGCCTCCTGGTTCCCAGTTCTGGCAGCCCTGCTCAGCCCCCTTCCCCTCATCTGTAAAATCAGGTAGCTGTCCGACTTCATAGGATTGGCAGAAGGGTCAAATATAATATATGGAATTCTTTCAGGAATGAAATAAAAAGACAGGGAGGCATCTAAGTGGGAGCACCAGAAGCCCACAGGTCTGAGGACTCAGGAGGCGGAGAGGATTCTCTCCCTGCCTTGGGCCTTGGGATCCCTGCTGTACCTTCAGGGTTTTCCTCCATCTGTGCCTTTTTTCCTGGTCAAAACAGACTGTTATTCAAGCACTGAGCTTTTTGTTCCTCTTTATGTTTCTAAAGGCAAATGCAACTATGTAGCCTATGAAACCCCTGAAAAACCTAAGCCCACACCCAGGCACTGATTTAAATGAAAAAGCAGTATCCAAAAGCCCAAGGAAAGCCCAAGGAAAATGGTCCATTGCAAAGCTGGACAATTTCCTCTCCTGACACATCTTCACAGCTTCGTAGACTGTGAGAGCATGCCGTGTTCTTAAAGTGCTTACCTGCCTCAAACTAAAGCAATACCTCCAGGAGCTATGTGATACATGTAATAAACATCTTGTGCATTGATTTTACTCCTGAAAATGTGTGTGGGGAGTTAATTGAAGGCAGTTTAATATTAAATACAGATTTTGTTAGGAAAATGCAAATTGTTTATTAAGATAAAACACAAGATGTCAAAGAAATTTCAGGCTTGCAGCCTAAAGCAGTGGTTCACAACTCTGGCTTTGGAGGGCTGAACACCCCGCTCCCACACAGCCCTGCCTGGGCCCACCCACTAATTCAGGATCTTTGAGGGACAGCTGTCCAGCATCGGCACCTTTAAAAGGCTCCCAGGTGACTCTAAGATTCAGGTGAGATTAAGCAGCACCGTCTCAAGGCTGTGTTTGCCCTTGAAACCCAAGTAAGAGGGGGACAGGTCTAGAGCACACTCCCTCAGCACTGGTTTCTGGTCCCTTTGTAGATGAGATAGTGACTTCTTCAAGATCTGAGTGATACAGTGACAAATACATTGTGGAGCTTTGCTGGATCAAACCAGTGTGACATCAAAGCCCTACAGAGTTCCACTGGGGTTAGCTCCAAGTGGTCTTAGTGCTATCTGGGAAAGAAGACCAAGGACTCATACTTAGGTGTCTATGTTGTTAATGGAAGAGTAAACTAAGGATGTCCCTCTAAGCCCTTTCAGGACTTAGCCAAGAGGAGTCTCCAAAGCCCAGTGAGAGAGCATCCCCACAACCCTTTCTAAAGCCTGAAGGTGATGGTTCTGAAGTCCTCTGGTTCCTTCCTGGAACAAAGGTCAAATAGGAAAACCACAGAAAAATGAGACTTCCAAGAAAGGTGCAGGCATCCTAAGTTTTCAAATAAAATCTTACTTGAAGCCTAAGAAAATGGATTCAGGCAGCTTAATTCTTGTTTGTTCCATGCATAACCTATGTTTCACCAAATAGATTCTGAGGCAACTTGATGGGGCTGCTGGGAATAGGCAGACTGTCTGAGGTGGGAAGTGCAGCAGGCCCGGGCCTGGGTGACTGTAAAGCAGGCCCTCAGGGCACAGTGGTCTGGCTGCCTGGCAGCAAGATCTCTAGAGAGAACCTGGGAAGTGCAAGAGACAGCTTTGTAAAGGGGTCCTCGGGCTTAGGAACCCCGAATGTGGCATTTCAATTGGAATGTGAGGAAGCAGCACCTAGCAGGGGTGAAGAACATGCACATCAGAATGGCTGAATGCCATTCTTTTTGTCATTGTGTGGTCCTGGGCAAGTTCATTCATCTCTGAGATGGGGCTCTCATCTGTAGGAGGGGGTACTACTTCCCTGATAGAGTTTAAGGATTAAGTGTCATTGTATATAAAACATTTAGGAGCATGCTTAACTCAAGTACTCAACCTAGAACTTGCTTAAGCCTTGGACTGGCTAATGAGGGTTTGGCTTTCAATGTCAGAAGGCATTTTTGATGGTCACAACTGTGTGTGTGTGTGTGTGTGTGTGTGTGTGTGTGTGTGTGTGTGTACTACTGACATCTAGTGGGTGGACGCCAGGGATGCTGGTAAACACCCCATAGTGCACAGGACAGCCTCCTACCCCCCAACAAATTATTCAGCCCAAAATGTCAATAGTACTAAGGTTGAGTACCCCTGATCTAACGGGAGAAGTTGAGGTTAGCCCACCCATACAAGGGGAGGTGGGTAGGAAACAGGCTTACAAGTGTGGGATTTGGCAGCAACTTTAAACTCCTGCAGCCGTCCCTGGAAGCAGAACCAACCCTCTTCTCAATTGGTACACTTTTAGCAGCTATAAGTCAAGGGTATGTTAGAGACACTGGGATCAGAATGAAGACTCATAGGTCAGTGGACTGATTTAAATAGCCTTTTGGTAAGATGTGAGAAAGCAATAGAAAATGGAGGGCCAGAACAGAAAAGAAGCTAGAGGTTGAAATATGGTCCAGGTCACTTGAGGTCAGGAGTTTGGGACCAGCCTGGCCAACATATTGAAACCCTGTCTCTCTCTAATAAAAATACAAAAATTAGCCAGGGGTGGTGGTGGCCGCCTGTAATCCCAGCTAATTGGGAGGCTGAGGCAGGGGACTCACTTGAATCCAGGAAGCAGAGGTTGCTGTGAGCCGAGATCACACCACTGCACTCCAGCCTGGGTGACAGAGCAAGTGAGACTTTGTCTCAAACAAAAAGCAAAAACAAAAACAAAAAAACAAATGTGGTCCAGGAAGAAAAAGAAAAAGCATCACCAAAAGAATGAGGTCCATCCCCCATTCTTGATTTTTCTCTCTAGGACAAGGCAAACTACATCCTTAGAACTACAAACACTTAAAAGTCAATGGACTTGCATTATTCTAGAAAAAGACCAATCCTTCAAAAAGTCAACAAAGTTATCTGGCTGGGCCACTATCTGCTCATGCTATGGCATCAAAGATGAAACTAAGTAAAAATTCTGACTCCACCATAGCTTTGGCTGATTTTGACATTTCATTTGCTTGGCAAGGCAAGTGCTCATTGAATCAACAAATTGATTCTGAAACAATTATTTGTGCCTTAACTAGCTCAAGCTCTTCATGGTCATGACAGTCTGAGGATATGAATTAATCCTATCATATTAAAAAGGGCCACTGAAATATTTTGATTGGCATGCCCAGTTAAATGAAAAATGCTATTTGCAAGCAACTGAGGCATTTTCCATGGAATCTTCTGAAAATGCCTTTAGACTTGGCAATTTTTACCTTAAGCCTGTTACTTATTTTTTACTCTTTATTAATTTTTACTCTTAAGCCTCAGCTTTATTCTCTGCAAAATGGAGATAATACTTCCACCTCTAGGGCTATGGTAAAGATTAAGTAAAAGTATGCACCTGAGTTCACTTTGTACTAACTGGGCCACACAACTAAAGGTAGTGCTCCAAACCCCAAAGGCTTTTCACTTTTACTTTACACTGCTCTTCCAGAGCACTTCAACAGTATTTTTCAGGGTCATGCTGGATTTTTAAAAGAATCAGAACAAGAGGATGCTACCTATGAAAGTAAATTATGTACTTCACAGCAAGCATTTCTATGCCTTAGTTTCATACTTAGGATTCACGCAGTTCTCAGAGGCAATTATTTCCATTTTACAGATAAGGAAAATGAGATGCAAAATATTAATCTGCAAAATATGGGAGTAAGTACCCTCTAACAAAGCCGGAAAATAAGGGAACTTGAAATGGAAGCCCAAGTTGGAGACTACAATGAAATTCTACAACTCCCATGCCTTGACACCTTTGTAGGGCTAGCCCAGGGGCAGTTTCTAGGTGTAATGACCAGGATTTGGAAAGCAAAGGAAATGACTGAAAAATCAGATGTACTCTAAAAGGTGACACACTAAATTCCCTTCATTGGTCTACTTGGATTTTAAGACCCCAGGGAGAGAGAGCTGTGGAGTCCTGATTCTATCTTTTCTCAGGAAGGGGTGGCACCTAAGGGTGTCTAAGTAGTGGTGATGGTAGAAGGGATGGCAGAAGGATGCTATTCCTGGGGAAAGTTAAAAAGATAAGGGCACCATCTAAAGTAACAGGAACATCAAAAAAGCTCGTACTAGCAAAGAAAAGGGACCGTTTCTGAAATCCTTGACCACAAATATAATCTTCAACATGAGGATGCATTTTTGAAAAAGCACTTGGAATCATCTGCTTAGGAAAACATAAAAGACGACTGACTGAAGAGTTCTCACAAGCTTCTAGTCATGAGGATAAGATCTTTTCATTGGATTATGTGTGGTTCAAGAAAAGCCACTGGGAACAGTCCAAGAGAAGCAGATTTTGGAGTTTGCTTTCTCAAATTCAAATGAGATGGCAGCTCTCAGAATATGAATTCTGAGAACCTTCACCCATGCACTGATGACACAAACTTAGAAAGACCTGCCTAGCCTCTAGATAGCTAGAGCTTCCAGGATTTTTTAAAAAACATCCTAAGTAGGCTAGGCACAGTGGCTCATGTTTGTAATCCTAGCACTCTGGGAGGCCGAGGCTGGAAGATCGCTTGAGGCCAGCCTGGGCAACACAGTCTATCTGTCCAGTATTTCTCTGTTGTTTTAAATGGTCTTTCAGAAAATTTTACTTCAACAATACTATAATTTTTCAATAGGTATTGCTATTTATTAACTCTATGATCACATTCTCTTGTCACCTAATAAACCTGGCTAATTTACACATGTTGGGCATTAGCTAAATCCACAAATTACCAAGTATTCCCTCAATCCTTTTTGAAATTTTAGCTTTCTAGAGACAGGGTCTCCCTGTTACCCAGGCTGCTCTTGAACTCCTGGGCTCAAGTGATCCTCCAGCCTCGGCCTTCCAAAGTGCTGGGATTATAGGCATCAATCAGCCACTGCACCTAGCCCTAGTTTTATTGTTAAGGTATAATGCCTAGCACTTCACATCTGACTCAAGTAGACTTGAAACCACTACCCATTCATGTCCCTTGTGATACTTGGTAATTTCCCTGAAATTGCAGAAACAGATCATGTCAAAAGTTCCACTCAGTGTTTCTGATCTTGAAAATGTCATGAAACAGATATAAAAGCCTTAATGCTTTAATATAGGGGAATATCTACATTTCCGAATTTTAAGTAATTACACTCAGTTTCAGGATTAAATAAGAAACCCTCAGATTTCCATTTTGAATACAGGTAAACTATTGCTGACTTATCCAAGAAGATTCTAATTGAGAAGAATCACTATCTGACTTACTTTATGGTACAGGTCATGTTTGTATCCTTAAATTTTGTGCAGCCCTGAAGATGGTGTGACTGACTTGTCCCATCCTAATGCTCCATATTAATATATGCAGTAAATTATGCATAACACTGCTAGCAGCTTTGGGTAAACTGAAATGATACTGGTAGGAATTGAGCAGATTTATATAATCTTGACTCTCATTTACTGCCTCTTCTTAAACTAGCAAGGCTCTTGTTACTAAGCCAGTTCTTTTCAGTTTTTGTTTTAAACTCAGCTGAATACTGTAGTTCCTTCTTAAAACTTCCACATTACAAAAGGAAAGTACTTACACAGATGCTTTTAGAGATTGAAGATTTATCATTTAAAACACATTCAAAGAAAGGCAGCAGGAAGTCTATTTTTACAACTCATTTAGTAACCAAGTTACAAATATCCCCATTTTCCATGAGACTAATGAGGATCTAAACTCACCCCAAGGGCTTAGAAATGTGTGGTTTCTTTTCAGCCATTTTCCCTCCCAATTCCAATCTCTAACCAGTGAACTCCATTTACTATTTAAAATATCTAATCACTTATCCTCCTTATGAAGTTTTCTTGTACTGGTGTACAAATGCTATCCTTTAAAATGCAGATAAATGAATATGGAGGCAGTAGAAAATTTCAATGGCGGGAACGTTTCTTTCACAATTTTCCATTATTCCATATAATCAGCTGAAGAAACTTAATAGGAAGAGTTACTCTGATATGCCCGAGGGGGAAGGTATGCCACTTTAAAGAGAACAGCTATTTTAAATCTTTACTAAATTGAATCTCCTCCTGAGGCTTCTCAATGTCCTTCCCTATATTTCATCAGGGCTCCACTGCCCATAGTTACTTCGATTAGTCACTAAGAGCAAATGGTTAAGTTACGAGATAGCCAGAAAAGAGAGTATTACTACTACCATTAAATTACGTTGTAGAAGTATAACTGACAAGGAAAAGATGTTCACAGTGTATCATAAACATCCCCAATCTCCATTATTTATAAAAAGTTTTAGAATGAGAAAAGTAGAAATTTAAGGGATAGAAGAACGGGCAGGTAGCAGACTGAGAATAAGTGTCTGGTTTTGGGCTAACAGATTCACTGAATCATCTGTAAAAACACATTTACTACCCCTATTTTATACCTGCTTTTTTAAACCTAATTATTCTAGCCTCCATTTTTGCTAAGTCTACTTTGCAAAGGGATTCCTTTGATATAAAGTCTTTTATAGGAAGAATTATAGAACACTACAATAACTGAGCAGCTAGCCAAATCTGTTTTCAGTTTAGCATCCACCTTTCCAGGTTGTGAAAATGGAATAATGTAAAGGTCTCCCAATAGGTTTGCCTAATTCTTGGTTATTCACATTGCAGATTGTCCAGTGTGGTATGGCTACTTCCTGTAACACAGGCCCACAGATTTCCTGCTGTCTCTCTTCCCCAATACTTCAGTAAACAAGAAAATTAACACAGGCACACAGGGAAAGGCAGATCCAGACTTAGAACCAGAGTTAAGTGCCTATCAGTTTTGCTAACATTAGTTCCAGACAAGTTTTGGCTTATTCTGGGACAAGGAAAGCTTCTAAAATAGAGATTATTTTGAAGGCTCCCTGAAAAATCTTGACCTAGCATTAGGTAAAAGTTAATTCACTTCACAAGTCATCCAATCTAAACAGGAATTGTACAAATACTGTTAACACATCCGAATAATTAAACTACTAATACTTCCGGAGGCGAATCCTGAAGTTGACAAAGTAATTCTGCCCAACAATTCTAGAACGATGATCTTGCCCATCATTGAATCTATGTTTGCAAGTCTACCACAGCCTAAGAATTTGTCCAAAACCCACAATGAAGCCTTGGTATGGATATGTGATATCTCTAAGTATTAAGAATAAATAGAGGCAGGGCACAGTGACTCACGCCTGTTAATCCCAGCACTTTGGGAGGCCAAGGTGGGCGGATCACTTAAGGTCAGGAATTCGAGACCAGCCTAGCCAACATGATGAAACCCCGTCTCTACTAAAAATACAAAAATTATTAGTTGGGCATGGTGGCATGTGCTTGTAATCCCAGCTACTCGGGAGGCTGATTTGAACCTGAGGGGCAGAGGCTGCAGTGAGCCGAGATCGAGCTACTGCACTCCAGGCCAGGTGACAGAATGAGACTCCATCTCAAAAAAAAAAAAAAAAAAAAAAAAAAAAAAAAAAAATACAATTTTAGTTTCTTTAAAATGATCTTTCTTAGAAATGTCTTTATTCTCGCTTTTTAAAAAAGAGTCAATGATCTACTCCAATCTGTATCAAATCAATTTCATAAATGGAGAAATATTTTTGTCAATTTTTCAGAAGGTAGTTTTTACTGAAAGGTAAACTGGTGCTTCTGTATTAGAAAAGAACTTGTTTTACAGATTTGGTGATAAAAAGACAAAAATCCATAAACAAAGGATGCAAACCAAGTAGAATTTAAGTTGAATTCAGGATTTCAAGTAACAATGTATAAAAAAAGTCATTTACTATTTACAATTAGATCAGTAGTGGTTTGTGGTCAACTACACAAATATGCAACTAAATCTAGAACCAGCCAAATTTCCAGTTTACTGTAATGTAACACTCATTTAAAGAAAAAACTAAACTTGGACAGGAACATAAGCGACACATTCAAAACCACACACACACAAAATAACTACAAGAGTGAGCACAGATAGCTGGTCGGGGAACAGGGAGTCTATAAAAGAAAATTTTCAATTCTGTTAACTAATCTTCTAGTATAAACTGATGATTATATGAAAAACACCAAGGAGAATACATTCAAGTTAATGGAAACAAGTCTTTATTAAGTAACTTTTAATATCAGAAAAATAAAACTCTTATAATTCTCTTTACAGCAAATATATAATATCAGTGCTTTGGCCATCTTAAGTTAAAGGCCCTTTATCATAAAATATATGGTTTTAAATTTTACTCAAATTGAATTTATAATCCCTATGACTTCCCTACATATACATAACAAAAGAGTGTAGTAAAATTAGCAAATACTAAACTATATTGATAATTTATCATTCTTAGTTTGTGGTTTTTAGAAACAGTACACGCACCTAATATATGTCGATTCCTTGGCTTATCAGTTGCAGTGTACAATGCAACAAAATACAAAATACATGCTTGGTGAACATTCGTTCATATCTACAAGACGGCAGCTAGAGATTAGGTTTCAATACTGACCATTTACTATCCTACAAGCAATTAGCATTACATCATAATATGCCATCAAGGCAACTTTTTTTATACTGAAAAAATCAAAATAAAAACCGTTATTTGTAAACTTTTATACGAAATGTAACTCTTCAAGTGGAAATAAAAAATAAAATTTGTCTATTTACTATTGAATACACATAGGATTTCAATTTTCATTATACCGAGAAAAAAGCTCTTTTGTGTTGGGAAAATAATGCTTCAAAAAATAATTAGTAGAAAAACCCACCAGTATAATGTTTTGTCCTTTCAATGCCAGCACAGATTTGGGAACATACTGAGGATGAAGTTATAGACATCCACAGGTGAAATGTACGAGTGTATTTTAAAAATCTTTCCTTGTGATTGGAAATAGTTTTGAAATGAAGTAAACTGATTGGAGGTTGTCACAGCTGCTTTTGTGAATTATGCCAAGGGCATCATTATCCCTTTCTCCCTCCTCCCTCCCCTAAATTACTAAAAAATAAAAATATATTTATAATGTGCAAGACAAATATGGATTGAACATAAAATGTTTCACATTTTGATCTATAGTCTAAAAATTAACAGCTTGATCACACTAACGAATGGAATGTTTGCATCCTCAAATATTAGCCAATATAGGTGCCATCCCAAAGCCCTTCCTGATATGGGAAAACCCAGGTGGCCATTTCCACATTCACCAAGAGAGGCAATGGGCAGGAATTCACAATTGCATTCCTGATCCACTCATCATACCAGCCTTGAGCACTCTGGGCGAGATGAAAGTCGATGTAGCAGTTTTTGTCCCAAATTATAACCAGTGATCTAGTAAACTGCCATCAGCCCTATTATTACCAATAAGTAATCACAATGCATTAAAAAGTTATTTGCAATCCTGCAGAATTAGGCATATGTTGTTGTAAAATAAAAAACAAACAAACCTGTTTTGTCAAAACTGGCAGTGTAAAGAAGGCAGCACTGGAAGTGTATGAATCGTCTGTAATGCCAAGTACCCTCCATAAACTCTTAAGTGGTTAGGCTTTGGGACCCATTGTTTTGAAATCTTAGACGTATACACTTTTCTCACAGGCTCACAAAACCTATGATTATCTTCACTCAGCCAAGTTGAACTTCAGCTTTAGCAATTCTTATATAAGCTATGTCTCTGGGTCTACAGGATAGTACTAATAATTCAAACCAAACTAATAGACAAGAGACCACTTAGGTTTAGTGTTACCATAGCAGCCTTTTATAAGTTTACTAACAACTTTAGTCTAATCCCAATAAAGCCTGATAACAGTCATAAGAAATCATTAGGAAGTTTACTGGGGGGTACCATTATACCCATGCCTTTACGAGTCCATATAGAGATATAGTATTTATGTATATATATATAGTTAAGAGTGAATTTGGATTGCCTGAGTAACAGCTGTCTGGCAAACTGGACATGATGGCGTTCTCTTTTCACAGATCTTGTTGGCACATTCCATGCAGAAGAGGTTGTGGCCACATGGAACTAGGGCAGCAATAACCTCATTCTCAAAGCAAATCACACAGTCGTGCTTTCGTCTTGATTCTGGAGGTGAGCTAGAGGTGGAACCACCATTGGAAGAGGAGTAACTATTGGTACCATTAGAAAAAGCAGGGATATATATTGGAAGGCCAACATGGTTGCCTGTACTAGGTGGGTCGCTCCTAACCCTCCGAGCAAGTGGGTGTTCTATGCTCTCAGGAAATGTAGGAGACAGACGAGGAGTAGATGGCTGACTTCCTCTGCGCTGAGTCTTCATGTTACCAGACGGATCACTCCCAAAACCAGAGAGTGGGTTAACTGGTTCAAATGGAGTCCAGATAGTTTGAGCAGATGTTGGTAAAGAGTCAAAGGCAGGAGAGTCAACTGCTAGGTCTTCTGAGCCTACAGATGGTAGTGTATCTCCAAACCAGAAGTTTCCTGTGCTAAATGGGCTTGTTGGACTAAAGTCAGCCAGCCTATTGCTTCCAAAGTAGGAATCTGTGGAGCCACTTCCTAGAGAACTGGAACTATCATTTCGATAATTGGATATCATTCTTGCGCGGCTAGGAGGAACAGGATTGGAGGACAGCCATGCAGAGCCAAGAGTGCCACCTTCAAAGCTTACATCGGTACCATTGTAATGGAAATCATTCTCTTCATTGAGCTCTATATAGTTTCCTGTACGCATGGCAATATGCATTTCTATTTCTTCCCGTGCTCGGTCAACATTTTCAGGCATCCCTGTCACTTCAAAGACAGGTTCCTTATCTCTGCTCGGAGTTACTATGTAGGTGTGGGTCTGCTGCTGAATTCTTTTAATAGTTGCTCCTTTGGGTCCAACCACTAATCCTACCACACGATAAGGGACCCTGACTTGGACGGTGGTTTGACCAGGCAGATTAGGACTACATGATAATCCTCCCAGGGCAGGCCCATTTTTGTTTCGAGATGCACGAATCATGGAGAAGTGCTCTGCAGCTGAGAGGATCTCTCTTTTGGCCATGGCAACATCTTCTTTCCTTCCAGTGACAACAAAAATGGGCTCTTCACCACGAACAGGAGTCTTGATATACGTGTTTGTCTTGGCTCTCAGTGCTTTAATTTTACAACCTGTTAGAAAGAAAACATAAGAATCAACATCTACTTCAATGATATATATAAAGACAAATCACAGAATGCACCTTTTAAGCTAAATATCTGGTTACGGCTAAGTTTTAGAGTTTTTCACATAGCTAGGAAGTGGCAGAGCCAGAAGTAAACCTAGTTTGACTTAAAATCTATGGTCTTTTTGCTAGTTAGAACCTCAATTTTCACAATTATCTGACAGAAGTTCTTAAACTGACTTCCACCTAATTATCTTATCACTTTAACTTAACATTACTCTTTCCTCTGTAAAACTCAATTGATGACAAAAACACCGTGCTCATGGCTAGTAGGTCATCTCACTTCTGCTCCCATCAGTTAAATTCTAGGTCTGCTATGATTCAGTTTTGTTTATTCCCATGTTGTTTGCGGTAGGTGTACTCACGCTAGTAACTAAATTATCTAAATTACTGCATAAACTAGTGAAACATGAATGCAAAAAAGACGAGTATCTTAAAGAGAAAAGCTGCTATTGAATTATGAATAGGTGAGACAGCTGTAAAGGGCTGGGATAAAAAAAAGTAATATAGAATGATTTTGTAATCACTGTAAAGTCCTGCTCCATTTAAAAGAAACAGATACTGCAGATTGTATGGAATGTGGGTGCTGGGTGTGGTTTTATTCAAGGACTCCTCTGATTGACAGACACAATTTCAAATAAAAGGCCGTGAACCCAAATCCTAAGTATATTTAAGTGAAAATAAAACATCTAAGACACGTATGTATAACTTTACATAATTCTCCACTTTAACCAACTTTTTTTTTTTTCGAGTAATCACAGATTACTAGTGCCAACTATATTAAGATTAGAGGGCTTCAAACTGTAACTTAAAATGTCAAGTACACAACCAAGGAATAAAACTCTGGGGTTATACTTTTCAAAGACCCTAACTTGAGCTTGCCAGGATAGATGTGTTCTCATGAATATATCATACTATTTTAGTTTGTCAAAATAAAGAAGCTAGGTGCTGTAATCCCAGCACTTTGGGAGGCTGAGACAGGTGGATAACCTGAGGTCAGGAGTTCAAGACCAGGCTGACCAACATGGTGAACATGGTGAAACCCCATCTTTACTAAATACACAAAAATTAGCTGGGTGTGGTGGTGCACGCCTGTAATCCCAGCTCCTTGGGAGGCTGAGGCAGAAGAATTGCTCGAACTCGGGGGACACAGGGTGCAGTGAGCTGAGATTGTCCCACTGCACTCCAGCCTGGGCAACAAGAGTGAAACTCCATCTCAAAACAAACAAACAAACAAAAAAAGAAGCTAGGTGCTACTGAAGTGTCACAATCTGAGCATGTCTTTTTCTTAAATGTTCCCTTCCTTTTTTGTCCTCAATAAATTAATATTCCTATATCACTTTAGTCAGATGATGCTTTTTTTTTTGAGACAGAGTCTCGCTCTGTCACCCAGGCTGGAGTGCAGTGATGCGATCTCGGCTGACTGCAACCTCCACCTCCCGGGTTCCAGCGATTCTCCTGCCCCAGCCACCCAAGTAGCTGGGACTACAGGCGTGCACCACCACACCCGGATAATTTTTTGTATTTTTAGTAGAGATGGGGTTTCACCACGTTGGTCAGGCTGGTCTTGAACTCCTGACCTCGTAATCCGCCTGCCTCAGCCTCCCAAAGTGCTGGATTACAGGCGTGAGCCACCACACCTGGCCGATGCTTTCTAATAAAGCACATGACCTGATCACTTTTTTGCACAAAGTGGAACTCGTTTGTTTGCCCTTCCAAAGCATTCCCAAGCCACTAGGTGTTGACTACACAGGTTGAGTTATCTCCTATCCAAAAACACATGGGACCAGGAATGTTTGAGATTTTGGAGTATTTGCATCATACCTGCCAGTTGAGCATCCCTAATCTGAAAATCCGAAATGCTCCAGTGAGTATTTTCTTTGAGCATTATATGCTGGTGCTCAAAAAGCCTCAGATTTTGGAGCTCTAAAACAAAATCGGAGGCTTTTTGAGCATTTAGGATTTCAAATTTTCAGATTAGAAGTGTTCAGCCTGTACGTGCTTTTGTTCTATGATAGAAAATCAGTTAGAAGACCAGAGAGTACAACGAAACTTCCGCATCTACTTATCATTTATAGAGGCTAAATGTCCAGGAGATTCCCTCATTCAGCGCAGCAGGTGTGGTTTGGTGTGCAGAATTGAGATCACTTTCTATTGATGCTTAAGAAATTCTGAAAGGGGTGTATAAACACAGAACTGGTCATACTCTATACTCAGGGGAGTTATTATTTGGATATGTAAGTTGACAGTGGGCTACAACTTGACAAGGTGGCAAGAAGGCAGTCAGCCACAATTACATTCCTAACAAGAGACAGACAATATTCTGCAGAAAAACACTGGGCAAATTGCATTAAGGACAAAGGGAGAATTAGTCTAAGGGTCTAGGGTTGGTCCCTTTCATCCCTTACTAATATTGACCATTAGAAAACTGAAAATAAATAAAAGAAAAAAAAGGAAAACAGAAATAAAAGAGAAAAAAGAAAACTATGTAAAAATCCCTTAATCAAACACTTTTGATACTATAAGCAACTGTCAGTCACACCCTTAGTAGAATATTTTCTGTTAAATACCTAATGGGTATATTATTAACTGAGGAAATATGCTTGAGGGTCCACAGAACACTATCTAGCCTATGGTTGGTATTAATAAATAGGTGTTTAATGTATGGTTCATTGGGTACAGAGAAGACAAATGGTTTGAGCATGGGCCACTCTTTGAGACGGGGGAGAAAGACAGGCCTGGTCTACACCCAAAAGGGTCATGTGTTTATTAGGTTTTGCAGATCACGGTAAAAAGTAAAAGGAAGACAGCAAAGCCAACCCTGGTTTTTTTTGTTGTTGTTGTTTTTTGAGATGGAGTCTCACTCTGTCACCCAGGCTGAAGTGCAGTGGCACCATTATCGGCTCACTGCAACTTCCGTCTCCCAGGTTCAAGCAATTCTCCTGCCTCAGCCTCCCGAGTAGCTGGGATTACAGGCACCCACCACCACACCCGGGTAATTTTTAAAATATATTTTTAGTAGAGACGGGTTTTCACCATGTTGGCCAGGCTGGTCTCAAACTCCTGACCTCAGGTGATCCACCTGCCTTGGCCTCCCAAAGTGCTGGGATTACAGGTGTGAGCCATCGTGCCTGGCCGCCAACCCTGTTTAAGCCACTGCCAATAAAGATAGAGGGAACTATTTCTTCACTTCCCTAAATCTTTTGATTATAGTATCCTAAACTCAGATTAGGGATTATAGGGAAGCTCACCAATCATAACATTGTTTCTACAGGAACACATATTCTGAGTTCCAAACAACTAATTTGATTGTAAATGATTTCTCAACTACAAATACATTCTAATGTTGGGGACTACTCGAATAGATAGTTTTTAAAAGGTGACACAAACTAAAGGAGAAAAAACAATCTTGTTTCGTAATTTTGCAGGTGACGAAGGTATGAGCTTTTTTGAGTACTTTAAATTGAGTTTTTATTTGAAAACTCAAAGATATCTTTAAAAATAATATTATTTATAATCTCAGAGTGACATAAAATTCAGAAGCTGTATTGTGATATATTAGCCTGTATTTTTTAAGTTGCTACATGGCACAAGTCACCAAAAACAAAGTAAAAAAACCTCAAATATTTATAACATTATTAGAAATGGCTAATTTCTCACTTTCTTACACACACATACACACACACACACACGCATGCACACACACCTCTCTCCTACAAATCAAAACAACAAAAACCCAATAAAAGGGTGAAAGAAACAGCTAACATCAAAGTAAATATATAAATGGCTCTGAAGATGGAAATTCCCATTTTCACGGGAACTGACCAATTATTTTCTACCTATAAGATTGTCAAATAACAAAAACCTTATAACAATGCTAGTAGGAGTGGGGAAAAGAACTCTCATATTTAGCTGTGAGAGTATAAACTGCCCACTAGGAGCTATCACAGTTATAAGCCTATATATTCTTACGCTTCTACAATCTTCTAATAGAATTGATCCTGCAGAAATATGTGCACAAGTGCAAACTAACTTCTGTATTTTATAATTATTGTTTGAATTAGCATGAGGCTGGTACAGCTATATAATGGAATGCTATACACTCATAAAACTGGTTGACCTAGGGGGACAGGGAAGGAGGGAGGCAGTTTTCACTGTATATTCTTATTTATTTATTTTTTTAATAAATTTTGAGTCATACATACACATTACTTTTTCAAATAAATATGATTAAGTTAGAAAAGAAAAACAAATTAAATATACAGAAATGATACACTTTGCTAGTCTTAGCATATTGATTAGACTTTTGGTTAGTACTACTGATATTATTTTAAATTACAGTAGCCCCCCTCTCTTATCTGCAGTTTCACTTTCTATCATTTCAGCTCCTTTCAGTCAACCATAGTCCAAATGCAGGTGGGTATAGTACAGTATAAAAAGATATTTGAGAGTTGAGTAAGACCACATTCACCAACTTTTATTACAGTATATTGTTATAAGTGTTCTATTTTATTCTTGTTAATCTCTTACTCTGTCTTGTTTATAAATCAAACGTTATCACAGGTATATACATATAGGAAAAAACATAGTACATATATATAGGGTTTGGTACTCTGTGGTTTCAAGCATCCACTTAAGGTTTTGGGAAGGCATCCCTGTTGGATAAGGGGGGACTACTGTACAAACAGCAGGGTAAATGATTTCATAGCCTCAAAGTTGAACAAAGTTTTGAAATTTAAAAATGTGAGGACTACACTTCTTATAGCTACAGATAAAAATCCACATATGGCAAGCTGTATTCAAGGTAATCAACGGGCCGAAGTCTAGACTGTTTAGAGGTCAAGAACTAATTTTATCTTGATTTGGAAGTAAATTCCCTAAAAAAAGAGTCTCCAACTTACCTCACTGGTGTAGGAACCCATTTTCCTTTCCTACATCACTGTTGCTGGGGCTGTGTTTCACCTTAAAACCCTTTAGCTGCAGCTAGAACTCTGGTCCTCTCACTCCCCGATACAGCAAAGGATTCTGCCTTGCTGCTCCAGGGTAAATAAAGAGAGCTTTTCCTAGCCTTAGAAATTAAGACGGGGAGGTCCTCTGTTGCTGGGAGAGGGGTTGAAAGAAAAGAAATTAAAACGAAGGTAATCTTCAGTGTTTTTCAAACCTTGGGTTGCAGTATCAATTCAGTAGGTGCAGTCAGCATTTAAAAAAAGAACTCAATATGTTCCAAATGTTTCAGTGAAATATATAATGGGCTGCAATATAAAATGTTCTTTTTCCTGTCAGAAAAGTTTAAAACCACTAGACAACATCAACTTTAAGGCCACTTTCTAGTTCCATAACACATGTGAAATGATGTACTTACAACTAAGAACCAGTACAGTGATAGTGAAAAGGAGGGAGTGTGGAATTATTGAGAAAACCTGGGTTTAAGATCGGACTTTACAGATGAAATTTCCATACAGTTGAAAATGGTAACACTATAGTTCTGCTCTATGGTCACCTAAAGTAGCTTGTGGAGGCCAGAGAGCTCAGACATATTTGTAACACTGAATTTTTAAAAACCCATTATTTATTTTCTAGCCACCAGCAACATATCTTGGATACTTAGAGCAGGATTTTTCAAGTTTTGTTTTTGTTTTTAAACCACAATTCATTTAGATGGTAGCAAAAAGACCACATGGCCTATCCATACCATTTGTTCCCACTTCCCAACAGAAAAAGCACCATGTGATAAAGAATTGAGTTAACATTTAGGTCACCAGTAGTGTACAATTAAGCAGAAAATGAAAGTCCATGGAGCTGTTCATCATTCACCACTAAATCCTTTAAAAAGCTATGGTGGACAGTATGACAGGCAGAATCCTAAGACGGCTCCTCAAGATTCCTAGGCCTAGTATGTACACATACTTTCAGTTAAACAAACACTAACCTAGGTGGCCTCTGTGAAGGGACTTTGCAAATATAATTACAATCCAAATCAGTTCACCTTAAAATAATAAAATTATCCAGATTATCTGAGTGGGCCTGGCCTAATCATAAGTTTTTTAAAAGCAGAGGTTTTGGCTGATTGTTGTGGCTCATGCCTATAATCCTAGCACTTTGGAGGCTGAGGCCAGAGGACTGCTTGAAGCCAGAAGTTCATGACCAGGCTGAGCAACATAGCAGGATGCTGTTTCTACAAGAAAACAAAACAAAACAAACAAACAAACAAAAAATTAGCCACGTATGGTGGTGTGTCCCTGGAGCCCTAGCTATGTGGGAGGCTAATAAGGTGAAGAATTGCTTGTGTCCAGGAGGTCATGGCTGCAGTGGGTTATGATCACACCAATGCACTCCAGTCTGGGCAACAGAGTGAGACCCTGCCTCTTAAAAAAAAAAATTTTTTTTTCCTAGCATGACTCAAAAGAGAAGTCAGAGATATGTGCTCTGGTTAACCTGGAAGAAGAAAGCAAACAATGTATGTTGTAAATTGCCTATGGTGACCCCAAGGCAAGGAACTTCAGGTGTCTTCTAGGAGCTGTGAGCTAGAAGGAAAATGGAGGTGGAGGTCATCATCCTGCAACACCCACCTCCCACCCCCTGCTCAAAATGAATTTTTATCAACAACCAGCAAGCTTGGGTGAGGACATGAGCCACAGATAAGCACTGCAGTCCTGCCCAATACCTTGATTTGAACACAGTGAGACCCTGAACAGACACACCATGCCTAGACTTCTGACCTACAGAAATGGAGATAATAAATTTGTGTTGTTGTAAGCTGCTAAATTAGCAGTAACTGTTACAAAGTAATAAAAACTACTAGAGATTCTCAGAGCCCTTAAAAACTCCACAGTCACTGCCCCAAGAGAGGAGAGACTAACATGTTAGATATATTACATTCTTATTCAATACCCTAAAAGACATTCTGGAAGTCTCTCAAGAATTATTGTAAGAAGTAGCTTTTGGCTGTGCGTGATGCCTCAAGCCCGTAATCTCAATGCTTTGGGGAGCTGAGGCGGGAGGATCACTTGAGTTCAGGAGTTTGAAACCAGCCTGGGCAACATGGCAAAACCCTGTCTCTACAAAAAATATAAAAAACTATCTGGGCGTGGTGGTGCACACCTGTGGTCCTAGTTACTTGGGAGGCTGAGGTTGGATCACCTAAGCCTAGGATGTTGAGGCTGCAGAGAGCTGAGATCGTGCCACTGCATTCAAGCCTGGGCAACAGAGTGAGACCCTGATTCATAGAAAAGAAAAAAAAAATTAAGAAGCAGCTTTCAACATAAAATACTGTATTAAGGTGTTACCATAAATATGGAATTGCCAATAGTTCAATTAAAGTCTAAAAATATTTCTGTCCTTTAATTCCCTATTACCTGCTTTAGTTTCCTAATGCTGCCTTAACAAGTTACCACAGTGGCTTTAATGACATAAATTTATTGTTTTTACATATATTTGTTATTTTACAGTTTAGTGGGTCAGACATCTGATATTGGTCTCGACAGGGCTAAAATCAAGGTGTTTGCAAAGGCTATGTTCCTTGCAAGAAGCTTGAGGGATCCAGTTCCTTGCACATGCAGGTTGTTGGCAGAATTTGATTGCTTGCAGTGAAAGGACTGAGTGTCCTTGCTGGCTGTCAGCTGAGGGTCATTCCCAGCTTCTAGAGGCCACCTACATTCCCTGGCTTGTGACTCCTTTCATCTTCAGAGCGAGCAATGGAGGCTGAGTCCCTCTCATGCTTCAAATCTTCTTTCTCAGATCTCAGACCCAACTGGGAAAGGTTTTCTGCTTTTAGGGTCTCATATAATTATACCCAGATGATCATCCAGATGATCTCAAGCTCCCCAAAGCAAGGTCCATACCCTCAATCGCATCTGCATAAACACTTGCAACATCCCTTTTGCCAAATGAGGTGACATATTCAGAGTTCCTGGGGAATTCGGATAAGGACTTCTTTGGGTGGGTAGGATTACTCTGCCTATGACATTACCTTTCTCCTTTCCTTCAATTATTTTCCTTTTCTTCCAAGTACCTAGCTTTTAAATCTCAATTCAGGAATAGTAACCCAAAGGCCAGGGCAGTGAATAGACATAAGGTAGGGTCAGGAAAGGTTTGGGGAATCATGGGCATTGGAATAGGTGAAGGGATAAATCTAAAAATCAAGTAAGGGCTGGGTGTGGTGGCTCATGTCTGTAATCCCAACACTTTGGTAGGCAGAGGTGGGAAGATTGCTTGAGGCCAGAAGTTCGAGACCAGCCTGGGCAACATAGTGAGACCCCCTCTCTATAATAAACAAATAATATTAAAATAAAAATATCAAATAGGGAGAAAATATATAAGCCAAGTGTTTACAATGGCTTTTACTAGGAGATTATGTTTATGTTGGGAGATTAGTGGTTTGGTACGTGATACACAGTAAAAGTGGCTTCCACTTATCCTAGGCATTCCCAGCAAAATCACTGCTTGGGTGAACTCTAAGAGCATTTTATCAATTGTGAGATAAAGTGCAGCCTAATGCCTGAACCTACCCATTCACATGTTAAATTCCCTATAAAGATGCTAGTGCTACTTCCAGGTGGTATAAATGAACCACCATCATTTCTGCTCTCAAGCTTAGTCTAGAGGGAAAAGAGTAAAGCAACACTGAATACAGTAACTGGTTTGAAGGTACCTACAATGCAGTAGGTACATACAAAAGGAGATGACTTTACTAATTACAGTAAATAAAAGAAAGCTTTAAAGGCATTTGAACTGAGGCTTTAAGAAAATGGTTTTGCCAGATGGGAAGGAGAGCAGAGGAACTGCAAGTGCAAAAGCAAGGAATTAAGAGTACAGGATGGCACAGACAACTGGGTTCAGTAGTGTGAGAGCTTCAAGTCACCGGAGGATAAAATGGCAGGGATAAAGCTGGATGGGGAGACAGAAGTCTGTGATGTCAGGCAGGGGAATTTCGACTTTATCATATAGTAGAAAAAAACTGGAGATAGAAGGTAACATAATCAGATATGCATGTTAAGACTAGTGGGTGCATAAAAGATGCAAAAGAGACAAGACGGGGGACTCACCACAAAGCCTATCACAATAATGAACCGAAAAATGCTGAGAACGAAGGACAGAAGGCTGGGGCTATGTATGACCACTGTTATGAACATCAAGTACTTGTGTTGTAGATTTTGCAAAAAGCAACTTGTTTTCTAGAAACTAAACACATTATGTTTTCCATTCATTTCATACATTAGCTACAAATATAAGGTGACTGAAGAAAGCTCAAACCTTTACAAGCAAACATCACAACTGCATTATGTGTTTATTTTCACTTTTGGCAGTCCTTGGGGTTTTTCTTCAAAAATTTCCCAAGAGGCTTTGTTTTGAAGAGTAAAGAGAGAGGGGGGTTAAACATCTTTAGTAGCTCTTCTTACCTTCAAGAAAAATAAAACTCTTTGGCCTGAAATTAAGTCCCCACCCCTTCTGCACATTAAGTGGCCATAACCTACTTTCTCCCAGACTTCACCCCGCAAACATGTCTTGTTCCTCTTCTATCTCTGCTCAGGTATTTCCTTACATAATCTAGAAAACCCTCCTAGTATTCCTTTTCCTCCCTGAGTTATCTCAATAATAAACATGGCCATTTGGAAAAGATAAAACTGTATGTGTGAAAGGCTCCACGAACTCAATAATAATACAAACACAGGCACAACTCATTATTATAGCTATCATGTATGAATCCACTAAGGTCCAGTTCAAGGGAAACAATATAAGGAGCAAAAAACTGACTATCTGCAGGACTCAGAACCTGCTGTTTCAACATTAGGGCAAACTATGATTAAAGATACTTCCTTCATTTGTTTTTTGCAAAGATTAAATGAAATAATGTATTAAAAATGCTTACTACAATGCCTGTTATTAAGTGCTCAGCCCAAGTTGTCTTAAGTCCACACTCCTTTCATCACACTATTTTCCCCTAAAAACACATCATTTCGGGAGGCTGAGACAGGAGAATCGCTTGAACCCAGGAGGCGGAGGTTGCGGTCAGCAGAGATCACACCACTGCGCTCCAGCCTGGGCAACAAGAGCGAAACTCCGTCTCAAAAAAACAAAAAACAAAACAAAAAACAAAAAACAAAAACAAAAAAACCCCTAAATCATCTCATGTTTCATGATATATAAGAATGAATGAGGGGGTCGTATTAATAATTTTATACAAAATAAGGTCCCTTTCCCCTTGGAATAGTCTAGACAGAATATTCAAAAGCTCCTTTCATTTTATAGAAGCACATAAATACCGTATTAAGGTGTTACAGTAAATATGGAATTGCCGTTAGTTCAATTAATCAATTCTAGTATTCTATCTTCAAAGACTGATGAGTATCAGCTAAATCCCAGTAAGAATGTTTTGTGTACACAACATTAATTCAACATTTTAAGTAATAATTTAAGAATGCAATATATTCCTAAATGCATAATATAAAACTAATAGCTTTCCTTTCTGGGGTTCAAGTGGCTTCCTTGTAGCTATTTTAAGTCAAGGATATTGTTTATCTCACTTTAGGGATTACTATGACAATACTTCAAACACCTTCATTTATGTGATTTTAGTTTCATTATCAGTATTCATATAAACATTTAATGGCTTCAATCAAGTAGCATCTACTGTACTTCAAACAAAAGTGCCAAACAACTTGAGGTTGACTGGGTCCTTACATAAAAAGCTGTTTGGCCGGATGTGGTGACTTACGCCTGTAATCCCAGCACTTTGGGAGGCCGAGGCGGGTGGACTGCTTGAGCTCAGCTTCAGCTCAGAAGTTCAAGACCAGCCTGGGCAACATAGTAAAACCCCGTCTCTACCAAAAATACAAAAAACTAGCCAGGCGTGGCGGTGTGCACTTACCGTCCCAGCTACTGGGGATCACTTGAGCCTGGGAGGTGGAGGTTGCAGTGAGCTGAGATTGCTCTACTGCACTTCAGCCTGGGCGACAGAGTGAGATGAGACCCCGTCTCAAAAAAAAAAAAAAAAAAGGCTGGGAATAAAGGCAAGAGGGAAGAAAACCCCAATTAAAACAATATGGAAAGTACAATGATATAAACAATAAAATGGCAAGTTTATAAGAAAAAAATTTAGTTCAATAAAATAAACAGGAAGTATTCCACTTTGTTTTAGGTACTTTAACCAATATTAAGAATGCAAAGATGACTAAGATTCAGTTCTACCTTCACTGACTTGTATTAACTTCAAGCACTAAAAGTATTTAGTGATACACGTTCACGTACAGATAGTGACCTATTTTCTTTTCTTATACTGTTGGTGACGGTAGTAAGATCTTCTACAATATCCTTGCTGATTTTTGTCTACTTGTTCTACCACTTACTGAGATAGGCACATTGAAGTCTCAAACAATAACAGCTTGAGACCTTGGGTAAGTTGTTTGTACCTCCATAGACTTGTTTATCTGTTTGGTGGAATTAAGAATGGATTAAATGAGATGATACATGTAGTTTTTGCACAGAGCCTGACACAAGTTTGTTATTAAAAGACAAGCGAACTGATTATTATAGGGAGTTAAAAACATTTAAAGAAACTCCTAAAGATAAAACATGTTATAAACTTTGCAAAATTGAGAAGATTTTGCAAAGTCAATCTATCTAACTGGTAATATGAAATCTGGTTTACTTTTACATAATTTTAGGGACTCTCTTTGTACAAAAATCAGAATATAAGAACTGTGACAGATCACCTAGTTAAATCTCATTTTAGACATGAGGAAAACCGAAGCCTAAAATCGTCCAGTTATAAACTAGTGACCCCTAAACCAATGTTCTCTCAAGCTGCCTTATTTTCCTAAATCCCAGTAAGAATATTTCTAGTGTATTTTTAGGAGTGGAGAAGAATTCCCTGCATGTACAAGGTATTTTAAAAAACAGAAGTTAAATTAAATCTAAAACCCCTCTTTTTTCACTTATTTTAGATAAGACAATAAAAAATATTTAATGAAAACATTTATTATTTGGCCTTTCGGTAAACCTGAAAGAAAAAACCAGAAGAGGGTGTAAATTAGAGATGAAAGGCAGAAGTTTTCCTAACTGGGGAGCTTGAAATTATGTTCATGCTCTTTAGAGAATGTTAACAGAAACCTTAGAATTATCTGTTTGGGTACCATACAGTGGAATCAGATTCATTTGTAAATGGTTCTCTTCCAGACTTGCTTAGTTCTTTGCCAGGAAATAACATTTCCAAAGCTCTGATTTTAAATAAATTTTAAGACATATTATAAATTTTAAAAATATAATTTACGTAATTTATTGGTATAGCCTAGGAAAAACTTACTAAAATGACATTTTTTGGCTTTAACTAGCATTTGTTCAGAGTATAAAAGAAATTTAGCAGTAAAAATTTACCTTATCTGATATATAATTTATCATCTCTGTACTTTCAATTGTACTGTCAGTTTCTACTAATGCTATCTTCTCAGACTTGATCCTTACAACAAATGAGGGAAAGGGGAGAGAGAAACCTGGAAGAACAAATAGATGAAGTAGGTTTTTCCCAGAAGAGAAAACAGGCTCAGAGAGGTTAAGTGATTTATCCAAGGTCACAGGCAGCAAGTGGCAAAACACAAGGTTTCTAACTCCAAGTTCAATGTCCTTTCCTGCATTATACTAAACGGCACTGGTAGAAAGGCAGAAGAGAAGGCAAAGGAAAAGGGAGGCACAGAGAAGGGAAATAATAATAAAAAGGTCAGCCCCAAATGCAAATATATACTTTTACACTGGTAACCATTTTGGGAGATCTTTTCTAGTTGTTTGAAGCCATTCCCTCCCCACTTCCCCTTCGATCATGTTCAAGACCAAATTATTTATGCTTACCTTCAACTACATCTGCAGTTTTCATTAAAGGATTTTCTTTTATTATTTTAAGGCTTAGTCTTATTATTCCATGATAGAACTTTACTTGTGACCAAACCAGGCTTCTCTGCATGTAATGATGAATTGTAGTCCGTACTTACTGGACAAGCGCAACAAACACTTGAATTGTCCTTACATCTCAAACACTGGCACGGAAGAGGTCCTATAGTTAGCGTAACTTAAAATTCTCAAAGTCAGTTACAGAATAAAGACTTGAACTACTCAAACAGTATTAGACTATGCATACATTTAATTTAGTATATCTGGGTTTGGTAATCCTAACATTAGAAAATTATTTTCAAGGCTTAAATATCAGATTTAATCTTTGTAAGCCTCTATATAGTAACTAATGGTTAGCATGGGGAAAATGTTAAAAGTAAACCCACAAATTATGGTATACAAGCTACTTGGGAAGCATTAAGAATGCAGTTTAATAAAAAACATATCACTTAAGGATCACCTGAATATCAGTGGAGATTTAAGCATAATTATCCATGATCTACTTGGAGCTTCTTAAAAAGCTTTTTTATTTTTAAGTGCAAATACACTCCTTTAGTATCTTATGAACATTATCTACTTTTTCATCTTGAGTTTGGTTACAAATTCTACATGGCAGGAATGACATTGTTTAGAATTCTATAATCCTATAAATTATAAAATAGTACTGTGGTAGTCATCATGGCTCTCCTTGTGGGCACATAGTTGTCATGTACTTTCTCATCCATTTGAAGTTAGGTGTGGCCAGATTATTTGCTTTAATGAAATATGAGCAGATGTGATAAGCATTACTTCCAGATCTAACATTTTAAGACCAGTATGTGCTATGCTGTAGTCTTTCATCTTCTGGCACAACAGAAAATCAGTAACACTGGAGATGGTGGCTGCTGTTGGCCTGTGTCCCTGAATGACTAAAATGAGCAGAGGCCCTATGAACAAGAAATAAACCATAGTTGTTTTAACACTGAGGTGTCAGAGTTCTTTGTTAACCACAGCATAACAAGCCCATCTTGACAGAAGTGCCAGGTATCTAAAAGGCATTCAGATATCCGTTGGTTCTAGTTCTATTACATTAGAAGAATATAATGAGTGAAACTATCTGCTAAAGCCAAAAAAGGTGGACATGATTAAATGGTGGTTCCAAATTAATTTCAGATTTACCTTAACAAAAGTAATGTGCTTACCACTTATAGTTTCATATATGTCGATTTCTTTGTTTATCTTCCAGAGTCTCTACAGGAATTGTAGATACGATTATGCCCAGGTGCAAAAGAGGAATCTGAAGCCTAGGGAGTTTAAGTGACTTGTTCAAGATTACACAGTGAGTTACTGGCACAGGAATATCTATTTCTGATTTGGCTCTTTCCAATATACCACAGCTGAACAGAGACTGTTACAGGCAGTTTGGTGTAGCTACGACAGGTATTTTTACATATCGTATAAGCTACGATATTAAAATACATATACTAAAACATTTTTATAATCAGCTTAAGGCAAAAGTATTCAAAACCAAATCAGCAATATATTAAGCACTACCTTATAACTAAATGCTATCTTTCCTTAAAAACTTATGCTGTGAAGAACCACCTATTATTCCAACCCATAAACATTGTTTGAAAATTTTCTAGATAGAAATCTCTAACAGACTAACACAAATACTTCGTTCCCTGGATCATTTTCAGGTTGTTGGTAACCAAGGGGTACAAAATACACCCTTGAATTACCACTTCATTTCCCATTTCCTCCCTAGTGAATCAGAATAGTTCATTAGCTGAATAAGGCAGGAAGAAAGGCAGTAGATTCCCCACCCATTTGCAAAAACAATTACAATAATTGAACCCTTCTCAAGGGTCCCAGAACTAATACAAACCATTATTAATGAAATTTAAATTTTAAAGCCTAGAAAAATTGTAATATTTAATTTTTAAAGCTAGTGTCTATATATATACACAAATTAACTTTCTGAACTACAAATGACAGTAAATTTTTAGCTAGACATATTAGAACTACATTACAATTAAAACTGTGCCTTATGGGTAGTACAGACACCAAAATTTTATCAAGTAAACTAATTTGGATAGTGATATTTTAAATTATGCATACTAGAAATTCAGTATCCTACGATTAGGGCACAAGTTAATCCAAAATACTAACCTTCCAGAGCAGAATGCTTCAATACTGAAGCGGCAACGTAGAGTACAAAGAATTTTATTTCTGATGTCAAACTATGCTAAATCCAAACTCCACTATTTGAGCAAGTTAGCTCTCAGAACCTCTGTTTCTACCTCTCTAAATGGCAGTAACCACCTAGCAGGGTTAAACGGCACTGATGAAGCACCTAACATAGTACTAAGCAAAGAGAAGGCCAACAATGCACCCTCATCCCCATAAAAGAAAAAGACACTGTGCTGTAGCATCATTCCGAAACTATTTATTCTCATGAAATATGCGTTTCTCCTTGAAGAGAAAATTTATGTACAGCAAGACCAAGCTTTCTCTTTTTCTCCTGGTCACAGACATATAAACCTTATTTCAGTTGTGTTAGAGCTTGAAGGGTGGTTCCACCCTAAGAAATTGGGAAGACAAATTGAAACAGTGTAAAGTATTAATTGTTAATAAAGAATTTTATGTTTTATAATGTGTAATATATTAAGCACACTTACTATTCATACATAAATATCCAGATATTGGGAGTATGCAAATTTTTTTGGACAGGGTGTACAATAAAAAGAAGCTAGAGATGACTTTTCCAGACTATGTGGCTAGAGAACACACATAGACCATTAATTAAAGTCTAATGAAAGATACACATTTATCCTAATAGTAATATAAAATATTGGGTTACAAGTCTCTAAACAACTGAATTTATGACATTTAGTATTTATAATGTATTAAGAATGGGTATACAGTTCTATTTTAATTCACTTTTTAGTCTAAATGGATATAAATGACTGTACAAATTGGAACAAAACCTGCTGACTAAAATTAGACCTGTTAATCACTGTTAATATGTCTTGCAGGTACTATACTTAAAAGACGTTCTAAGTTTATAAAATTAGGTCTTAAAATCTGTTGTCAGGTTTATTTTTGATGTCCATATTCTAAAACTTCTTTGATTATATCAACAAGCCTCTTCAGTTCCTGGCTTCATTTTACAGTATTGTTGTTTCACAATAGATGCAATGCTTTAAAAAACAAGGCCAATTTAACATTTACAAATGACCATATGCTACTGGGGAGTATAAATTCGAGGTCAAACACTCTGCCAACTTTCATCAGTATCAAAAGCGGTAGTTTGTGTTTTAGAAAAACACTGGAACTCAGAGGCCATCTACATGAGTTGCTAGTCGATGTGACTCAGAATTCCATTTGTCCTGCTCTGTGCTTCAGAGCTGAAGTCATAAATGTCTCCATCTGTGACATAATTATTTCCAAAATCAATTAAGAGACGTCAAACAGAAAATTATGGCTTCAGGTAATACATAAAATGGCAGACATGGATAATTTGATCTTAAGGATGAAAATTTAGCTCCTTCAAAGCAAACAAGAAAATGAAATGATTTGCCCTGTTTTACTCACTTAGGACAGATTCTCTCCCGTGGGGAAATATAATACTGTAAAAGAATGTGAACATTAGAAGTAACTTCGTTCTCCATACGAGTGAGCAAATACTTTACAGGTTTTATTACTATGCTGCTGGGACATGGGGGTGGCAAAGGGGTCAATGATCCACAAGTTGTATGGTTCAAAACAGCAAAAGGACCAGATTTTCTGCTTTTAAGATAGAGGATGATGATATACTTTTAACAGTATTGTCAACTCTGGGAAAATACAAAGTTTAAATGGAAGAGCCAGCAATTTGTCTCCATGATCTAAGACATAATTAAATTCAACATTTCCTTATTAACCAAAGAAGCACAGCCCTCAAAAGAAAAACTAAGGCTTTATCTCATTTCCTATCATGTAGTAGCTGGTACAAAATAAAAACTTGGAATTCACTTTTAAAAAATGGATTTCTATAAAGATTAACAATATACACAAGTAAGGGCTATTTAGCAGTGCTTTAAGGGGTGTCTACTATAATGAAGGGCAAAAGTTTGTATTAAACTAAATCTATAAAATATGTTATCTTGTCCCTTAGTAAAACTGGCACGTAAATGTTTTTTTCCTTTGTTACCCTAGACTGTTACTATAAGCTCACGGAAGCAACTTGTCCTGAGAAGTGGCATCTTCATATGACATTCAGGCTTCTTCACATTCTGGTGTGAACACCTGCCTTCTCCCTTTTCCACCACTCCCCTTTGCAGACCTCAAGTATCAAAACAACACTACTTGGCAATTACACCTAGAGGTTAGTCCTCCACACCACTCCTCACATTGTTCCTCCACAGTTTTTCAATCTCCATTTGTTAGACTCCTTTCTACCCATTTTCCAAGGCCCTCTCGATAGATGTTCTCTTACCTGAGACTTTATCACACTAAATACACTATAGTTAGTGCCATTCTACTGTTTATTAGACTGTTATCTTCTTAAGAGCACAAAGTCGGAATTAACTTCACATTCTCAACTCAAATACCACACTCAAAACCTGGCAAAATACAAGCTTGGTACATAGCGATTCCTCAGTGTTCTTACATGCATGGTCAACTCATTCTGATCCAAATTGAGATGTTGTAATTTTATCCCATGTAAATAAAAGTTTTCTCCTGGATTATTACTCTAAGTATCGCCAAAACCAAACAATCCAGGTATTTGAAACTCATTAACCAGAAGAACGACAAGCATAAGCTACCTTTCAATTGAAAGGTCCAGCTTTGAACAGTGTAAGTGCCAATCATCAGGTAGTCTGAAATAAGCTATCTCCTTTATCCAGATTTCAGATGAGATTTTATTAAAATCCTACAGATAGGAAAGAAATAAGCCAAGTGTGATATGTGAAACCACCATTTCGACAGAGCTCTTATTTATGTGTACTTTAGACCACTTGGGAAAGATGAGATCATTTAAGCGGCAGCGCCATCATCTCTCTTTATTTGACCCCAACAATGCTCTCAACCTAACAGTAAAGAGGCATGCATCAACCAGGCTAAACCACATTGTCATGCGGTGGCAGCAGGTAACATCTGCCCCTTTCATAAAGGGGAAATGCTACCATAAAGAACTTAGGACCTTCCCTAAAAATGTCGGATACAGAGGTACCCCAGACATCCCCTTCCCCCACCTTCACAAATCTACTCCTGGAATCTGAGACATAGGTCCTTTGTCTGAACAATGTGGGAGGAGTCTGTCTGCAGTACTGGTGTGCTGGCAAGTGAAAAGGAGAATTAACTGAAAACTGTATAAACCGATGAAGTTTCTTAATTACCTTAGTGTCCATTTTTTCTTCATCCTGCACACTGAACAGTTTCAAAAGACAGCCAATGTGTCAGTGTGTCTTTCCGAGAGTTGAAACGTATAGAGGGGAATACAGTTAAGATAGGCGGCAGTGAGTTGGGCTGCTTTTCCAAAGCTAAGTTTCTCATCAGCGGAGGGGCAGGGGATGGCGGTGATACCGACCATTTGAATATCCCTTCCCTCCCCAGTGAGCTCTGTCTACAGGCCTCCATTTCTGTCCTTTTCTCCATCTGAACAAGTTCTTGTAAGGGAGGCTGAACGCTTTTAGAAGACACTCGGCGGCGCAAACTTTCCATCTCGAAGCTTTCCGTACCCAACAGCGAACCCATAACTCCTCGAGCCCAACCTTTTACCACCTCACTGAGGTTTCTGGTGCCACGCCAGCCTGGTGTTCAACGAATACAGCCCAAGTAACGTGAACACCACCAGACTGGGTCGCCCGAGAAACTTCACACTTTTTACTAGGCAAGACGGGCGGAAAAGCGTGGGTTTTCGCAAGGTGACCCATCTTCACATCTGGTGGACCCTCAGCTCCTCCCAGACCCCTTCGCGGTGGACGTGGGGGCCTCGCCGGGTTCGCCTTTTCCGTCCCACGCTCCTTTCTCTTGTCTCCCCACCCACGCCCGGGGCCATACCCAACTGGACCTCCCCACCCCTGCACTCACCCTGGCGGCCGACGATCTCGGCGACGTGCTCGGAGCTGGGCACCGGGACGCACTCGGTGGTGTTGACGCTCTTTCTCCGGAGCAGGGCCGCCTGCTCCCCGTTCAGGGCGGCCGCCGCCGCCCCACAGCCGCCGGGGCCGTAGGCGTGGGACAGCATCGCCGCCATCATGCCCTGGGCATCGTCCCCTCCGTACAGCACCCCCGCCGCCGCCGCCGCCGCGGCAGCCGCCTCCCGCGCATCGAAGCTGGCGGCAGGCAGCAGCACAGACCCCAGGGACCCGCCTGGGATCTGCTGGGTCTGAGAGGCGGTGGCCGCGGGCGGCGACAGCAGCAGCAGCGACGACCGGTCCTCCTCCTCTGCTTCCTCCAGCTCCTCCTCCTCCAGCAGGTCTCCGTCCAGCTCCGCTTCCTCCCCCTCCTCCTCGTCCTCTTCCAGCTCCAGCTCGGCCGCCTCCGGGGCCCCGGGTCGGCCGGGCGGAGCCCGCTCCTCTGGAGACAGCCCCGCCGCCCGCCGGGCCTGGCCCTGCGCCGCCGCTGCCGGGGCCCGAAGCGCCGGGGCGCCGGGCTCCGCCGGGCTGGGGTCGTCGAGGCCTAGCGCGGCCAGGCGCTCCCTCAGCAGGAGCCCGTCCCCCTCGAGCTCCGGGCCGCCCGAGGGCGGCGGCAGAGGCGGCGGCGGCGGCGGCGGGGGCGGCTGCGGCAGGGGGGCCGGGGCCGCCGCCAGGGCCAGGGCCGCGGAGCTGCCGCTGGGCATCGCGGCGGCGCGCTGTCAATGGCGGCGGCGGCGGCGGCGGCCGGGTCAGGCGCGGCAGGCGGCGAGCCCCATGGCGGACAGGGCCAGGGCCCTGCTCAGCGCGCAAACACCTTTCCTCTGGGGAGGCGGCGGGGCTGGGGACCCGGGCCGAGGAGCGCCAGGGCCGCCCGGAGACCGGAGAGGGCGGGGTGGAGGGGCAGGGGAAGGAGGCAGAGGTAGGTAACTAGGTGGGTGGGTGGGGACGGCAGCGGGGCGGGCTGGTGGAGGTGGCAGCGGCTCCCCTCTCAGGGTTTCTTTTGTTTCATGGCCTTAACCAGCCCCCGGCGCGCGCGGCGGCGGCGGCGACGCCCCACGCCGCTCTCCGAATGAAGCCGGCGCGCTCTGATTGGGTGCTTTTAATCTCTGGGAGCCCGCCTTCTCCTCCCGCAGCCTTCCAACTCCTTTCCCCAGCCCCACCCCCCACCCTCCTTCGGGCCCCGCCCCTCCCCTCCCCAGAGCTCTCTGATTGGGTGACCGGGACCAGCCAGCTCCCGAAGCCTACTCCTTGCGTCCTCTCCCCGCCCACTTCCCCTCTCATTCCTCCCGGCACGCGCGGAGAGGGACTGTGGTTGTTCACTTTACACGTCACTCTTTGTGACGTCCCCGGCGGGGGCGGGAAAAAGGAGGCGGACGAAGGCGCTGCTGCAGAGGCTGAAACTAAGGGCCAAGCGGGGTTTTGGCGCAGGCGCGTGCGGTCGAAGCGCACACCTGGATTTGTTTGCCCCCAACCCTTCATCCTTGTAGCACATGTGGCTGAGTTCTTTTAGGGAAGGCACTGTGTGAGCGGCCTGGAGCAGAGCTGCAGGCGTAGGCTAGAGAACATCGTTTCCTCGGGTTGAGGAAGAGATCGCACCCTTCAGAGGAAGGGCCTTAAGAAGAGTCGTGGAAGGAGGGGCCACGCAGTATCCTCCTATCCCCTCGCGGGGGCGGTTTCCTAAGCCGCGTGGCTCCCGGGCCTTCCCTCTCGGACCCAGGAATGCTCCTCCCTGGGGGCCGGGCCCTCCCACGCCCCGCTGGCCCGGCTTCTCTGCCGGCAGGGTGGTTACATCAGCAGCCTGGAGGTGCCGAAGTTTAGCTCTTTGGGGCTTTTTTTTTTTTGAAATGGAATCTAGCTCCGTCGCCCAGGCTGGAGTGCAGTGGTGCGATCTTGGCTCACTGCAACCTCCGCCTCCCGGGCTCAAGAGCTTCCCCTTGCCGTGGCTCACGCCAGTAATGCCAGCACTTTGGGAGGCTGCGGCGGGCGGATCACGAGGTCAGGTCAGGAGTTCGAGACCAGCCTGATCAACATGGTGAAACCCCAACTCTACTAAAAATACAAAAATTAGCCGGGCGTGGTGGCGCACGCCTGTAATCCCAACTACTCGGGAGGCGGAGGCAGGAGAATCGCTTGAACCCGGGAGGTGGAGGTTGCAGTGAGCCAAGATCATGCCACTGCACTCCAGCCTGGGCGACAGAGCAAGACTGTGTCTCAAAAAAAAAAAAAAAGAGTTTCTCCCGTCTCAGCCTCCCGAGTAGCTGGGATTACAGGCACGTGCCACCACGCCCGGCTAACTTTTGTATTTTTAGTAGAGACGGGGTTTCACCATGTTGGCCAGGCTGGTCTGGAACTCCTGACCTTAAATGATCTGTCTGCCTCGCCCTCCCAAAGTGCTGGCATTACAGGCGTGAGCCACCTCGCCCAGCTCTTTGGTGCTTTTTAAGGAAATGAATCCCCGTTTCCTCCTCCCTAGACACTCTTCCCACAGTATTGCTCAGGTGATCTCATGCAGTGGCTATCTTTTCTAGAGGTTATTATTTTTGTTATTGTTCAGACAAGAGTCTCACTCTGTCGCCTAGGCTGGAGTGCAGTGACATGATCACGGCTCACTGCAGCCTTGACCTCCTAGGCTCAAGTGATCATCCTGCCTCAGCCTCCCCAGTGCATCACCACGCCTGGTGCGCATCACCACACCTGGCTAATTTTGTTTATCTTTTGTAGAGACTGGGTTCTCACCCTGTTGCCCAGGCTGGTCTCAAACTCCTGGGCTCAAGCGATCCGCTCACCTGGGCCTCTCAAAGTGCTGGGATCGCAGGCGTAAGCCACCGCGCCTGGACTCTAGGGGGTACTTTTAAATGGCTTGTGAAGAATTACGCCTATTAACTTTCCTTTATCTTAGGCTGTGACTAGCCCATCTATCCCTTTAATACTAAATCCTGCCAGGTTAATCTTTGCCAGCAGCGTGGTCCTATATCTACAGATACAAAGTAACAATGTAATTTTAAAATTTCTAAGTGACCCCTTTAAAGCAAGAAGAAACAGTTTTAATAAATACACTTAGTTCAGTATGTCCAAAATAGTATTTCAACATGTAAGCAATATGAAATTACTGATAATGTTTACAGTTCTTTTGCACTAAGCCTTTGAAACCAGGGTGTGTTTTACACTTCCAGAAGTTCTTTTCACACTAACCACATTTCAAGTACTACTCAATAAGTACTCTAAATTTCTTGATTTTAAAATTATAACGGGACACTTTCTATATTGGATTAATTTATTATACCTAATTGCCTTAAACTCGTTTCTTAAGAGTCAACTTTAATTGAACACACACTTTTCTAAATTGTCTAGGCTGTTACCAAGACGGAGAAGGCTAAACTGTGACTTGCATTCACTATTTTGTGCCCATAGGACATTTGCACAGTCCTATCTCACCCCTCTGATCAAAGGCCTAGAGACTTTTAGCTAACACTAAACCTTTCCTGTTACTACTCTTAGATTTCCCCAGCCCTCTTAGAACCCTGTGTCTTGCTTCTCTAACAACACAATTGTAGCAGTAAGCTCTGGAGGAGGTGGGTTTATAGAAGAAATCTTGCCATTACCCATAGTGAAAAGTGATCTTTTCCTTCCCTACCTTCCCAATTACGCACACTTTTCACTGATTTACTACATCGACACCCTTTTTGAGATATGCCTTAAGGACACATTTCATGATATTTTGATAAAAGGTACTAAATCTTTTTTAATGTATCAGTGAATAGCTTATACAACTAGACATTTACTTATAGAATATACAAAATGTTTGCTCTCTGATATTTAAGTTTAAACAATATTATTTGAAGGGAAGAACTTCTAAAAATCAAATCCAATCAAGGGAGAAACCCAAATAAAATATACAGCGGCCACCCCAGGATATGTTGGTCATTGGAAGGAAATACAAATGAAACTTGAAAGTCCTTCTCTCCACCTCTTTTCATGAGTTATCATATAATGCTCACTCCTTAGTCTTCCCAGTTTTCTTCCCAAGAACCCAAAGCAAAAGCTGTAGCAGGAGTGATAGTTCACCACACATTTTTCTTTTGAGAGGGGAAGATGTAGGAAATAGATTCATGTACGTAAGTTTCACAAAGATCCACTTGGCTAAGATTTTTTTAAGATGCTAAATGCTTGGCTGGGCTCATGCCTGTAATCCCAGCACTTTGGGAGGCCGAGGTGGGTGGATCACCTGAGGTCAGGAGTTTGAGACCAGTCTGGCCAACATGGCGAAACCCCGTGTCTACTAAAAATACAAAGACTAGCCAGGCACGATGGCACGCGCCTGTAGTCCCAGCTACTCGGGAGGCTGAGGCAGGAGAATCGCTTGAACCTGGGAAGCGGAGGTTGCAGTGAGCTGAGATCGCGCCACTGCACTCCAGCCTGGGTGACAGATCGAGACTGTGTCTCAAAATAAAATAAAATAAAAATGCTAAATGCTTTAATGTAGATGTTTATAATATAAAATTGCTTTCTACTTCATTCTTACATATTAAATGAGGTTTCATGAGTTTCTGTACACAAATATATACGTTCATGCATTAATTTATATTTGATCAATGTTGTGATTTATGAATAAGGCAGGAGATATTGAAGCTTACAGACCTTTCCATTTGGGTCTAAATTTATCGTCTTGTATTAAATCTTGTTTATAAAGCAAATTTGAGATTTGCTTTTGCTCTAAATATAATGACTGTGATTCTTTCATTTTAATATATCAAACTTCCCAGTCCTTTCTATCTCTCTCAGTCACACCATGCACTAATTTGCACCCTTTTATTCCTATGGTGTTGTTTATGACAGAGTTTGACACATGGAGGGTGGTGAGGAAGAAGAGTTGCTTTAAGGATCATAGGACAAAAAATCTACAGCATTGACCCTGCCCTTTATCAAATCGCAGCCTGGCTACTGAACTAAAAATCTATCCAATTGTAATATTAAGGGTGGAATAATTGCAGAGTAAACAAAGCTTAACAAGATGTTTGTCGTAGTAAGAAAATTGAGATAATTAGACAATAATTTTGATGCAATGCTGTAAAGACTGCCAGAAAAAAAACATGGTGAAAGATTCTGCTGAGACCCTCAGCCAGAAGCCAGAACTAAGCACATACTTCCTTTATAAAGCAGGACGAGTTTTTTTAGGGTAGACTGTTGCTCGAAAGTAGTAATACCCAGCTCCACGATATTTCTTCCTACCCAGGACCATGAACATGTCATTCTCTTGCCTTGAATGGCTCACTGCCTTGCAAGAAAATCTTCTACATGGAATTCCAGGCCTTCCACACTTTGGTATCATTCTTTCAGGTGCTCAAAACTGTCACATAAGCATGCTCAGATATCTCCCATATTAACAGAAACTCCTCCTTGACAGCACATCCCCCTCTTGTCACCACCCTCTTTACTTTCAGTCAGCTTCTCCAATCAGCTGTCTGCACTCACTGTCCATTTCTTTACCAAGCACTGCAATGCAGCCATGGCTCTTGCTGCTTCACTGAAATTATTCTCACCTTGTCAGTAAATCCATTGAGCACTTTTTATCCTTATCCAGCTTAACCTTTCCATGGCAGGATTTGACATTATTGACTGCTCCTTAAAGCAACCTCTTCCTTTCCCTTCCTTGAGCTCTGCTTTTCTTACTTCCATGGTCATGCCCTGGTTTCCGTAGCAGGCTCTGTGTTCCTATCACTCACATATGGTATCCATCAAAGATCAGTCTCAGGCCTGCTTTTGTTTACTCTATACTCTCCACCTAAACTTTTATCCGTTTCCAAGGCTTCTATTACCTTGTTGACAATTCTCAAATATATATTGCCATTTCTTATCTCTCCATTGAGTTCCAGACCCACAAGTCCCACTGTTTTATGGATACCTGGAATCGGCAATTCAAATTCAACCTCAGTTTAAACTCGATTTCTCGAACAAATCTTCTCAGGTAAAATTGATTTTCAGCTTAATAGTGTGCTAGATAGCACCATTGTCTACTCCATTCTTTTGACAAAAGCCTGGTAGACATTCTTGACTTCTTTAACTCCCATAGCCAGTCAAAGATTAGGTTCTGAGGGTCATACCAATTCTCAAATCCATCCATCTTTCTGCATCTCTACCACTGTGATAGAATAAGAAATTTATCTTTGATCTTTATCCATAATTTGTGGCACAGAGCTCCTAAAACTCTCGTAATTTTCTGAATAATTGGTGGTGATAGGAGATTGAGTTAATAAACACGCATGTATGATAAAACCTCCATTAAAAAAACCCTAAATGATGGAACTTGGAGAGCTTCTGGATTAGTGAAGGCACACACATACCGGGAGGGTAGTGTGCTCCAACTCTACTAGGACAGAAGCTCCTGAGCACAGGATCCTTTCAGATCTCACCCTGTGTACGTCTTCACCTGGCTGTTCATTTGTATCCTTTATACTCAACCAGTAATAGTAAGATGCTTTTCTGAGTTCTGTGAGCCACTCCAGCAAATATTTGTGTCCGTGGGAGCCCATGACTTTGTAGCCAAATTGGATAGAAGGTTGGGTACCCTGGATACTCAAAACTTGTGTTGGCATCTGAAGTGGGGCAGTCTTGTGGGGCTGAGCCCTTAACCTATGGGATCTATGTTAACACCAAGTAGTTAGTGCCAGAACTGAATTGAATTTTAAGACACCCACTTGATGTCCAGAAAGTTGGAGCATTGTTTGATTTGGAGACAAAACCCCACACATTTGGTGTTAGAAGTGCTGAGAGTAAAACTGTTCAGAACCATCATTACCACAGTCTAGTTGATGAACAGGAATCCCCAAGACAAATATTCTTACATCTAGTCTTGTGCCACTCTAATTCATTGTCCGTGCTGCAGCTGGAATAATTTTAATTCAGGATTACTTCTTCTACTTCTCTTAAAACACTTTTTGTTGTTCTTAGGATAATATCCACATTTCCTAACATACAAGGTCTTCTGCATCTGGGCTATGTCTACCTCTTATCCTTGTTCATGCTAGGCTTCCTTTTACATTGCTGTCCTTACCAAAAAGACCTTCTGGCAAGTGTTCATGTATTCTACATACTCTTCTTATGCCTCCAGGCCTGGAATAGGGCTCTTCTGCCTTCAGTCTTTTTTTTTTTTGGAGATGGAGTCTTGCTCTGTGGCCCAAGCTGTAGTGCAGCGGTGCAATCTCAGCTCACTGCAACCTCCACCTCCCAGGTTCAAGCAATTCTCCTGCCTCAGCCTCCCGAGTAGCTGGGATTACAGGCACCCACCACCACACCAGGCTAATTTTTGTATTTTTTAGTAGAGATGGGGTTTCACCATGTTGGCCAGGCTGGTCTTGAATGCCTGACCTCAGGTGATCCACCCGCCTCGGCCTCCCAAAATGCTGGGATTACAGGCGTGAGCCACCGCACCTGGCCTCTCCCTTCACTCTTAGCTAAGCTAATGTCAATATAAGTTGTCTTTCAGAGCTCAGCTTAAACATCACTTCCTCTAGGATGTCTTCCCTAACCTATTAGGTAAGGTAGATGTCCTGCAATCGGCTCTTATGGTGTCCTCTACGTCCCTAGCAACACGTGTCATTCTTGGTTATTGAATTGTCTCTCTTCTTCTCATCTTTATAAAGCCAGCTTTGCCATAGCACTTGGTACCTAGGAGGGACCAGTAAGTCCTTGCTGACTGACCAACTAAATGGATTTTATTTCAAATAAACTCAGTTCAACAGCTAATCTGAACCTTTGGTCATTTTTGAAATACGCATTGTACTATCCCATCTTTGTGCCTTTGCTAGTGTTGTTTTTCTGCTCAGATTGCCCTAACCTTCTATCCCACCCTCCCCATCTCGACACATTTTTAATCCTCAGCTTACATTTGACTTCTTCCAACCTACATTCCTAGTCAATAAAATCAGGGCTAGTCCTTCCCTTCCTCTCCCCAGGAAAATACATATGAAGGCAACATATCCCGTGTATTTCTGTATGCTTAAACGACCCCTTAAAGTCTACCCATGGATCTCTTGGGGTTCTATAGGCCTATGAAACAGACTGGCTAGATGTTCACTAAATCTGTTTCCTCCTCTTCCTGAGCACATAGTTAGATTACGTTTCCTGGCCTCCATTTTGGTTGGGAAGACTGAGTTTTAGCCAAGTGTACACAATTTCCTTCAAGAGTCCCTCATATTATCATCCTTGTTCCTCCTCTATCTGTGGATGTAAATGAGTATGATGAACTTGGAAGCCACATGTTAAAGATGACAGAGCTGCAAGATAAAAGGAGCTTGAGTCACCACATGGAGCAGAGGTGCCCTCCAATCAGATGTACCTGTTTCATACTTTATGTGAGAGGAAAAAAAAAAAGATTTTTAAGGAGTTTGAAATATATTTTTGTATACATTGGTTATAGCAGTTAGCCTATCTTTTTTTTTTTTTTTTAATTTTATAAATTTTTGCTAAGGGAGGTGCAGGTCCACACCAAGGCCCAGCCATCCCAGTTAGCTTGTCTTAACTAATATAAAACACCAAGTTAAAAACCCCTGGTTTGTGAGAAGATAGTAAAAAGATTAGTGGTTGCCAGGGGTTGGAGGAAGGGAGGAATGGATAGGTGGAGCTTAGAGAATTTTTAGGGCAGTGAAACTACTATTTTTAATACTATAATGGTAGATACACATCTTTATACATTTGTCAAAACCCATAAAGTGTCCAAAACCAAGACTGAATCCTAACGTAGACTATGGACTTTGGGTGATAATGATGAGTCAATGTAGGTTTGTAGGTTCATGAGTTGTAACAAATGTTCCACTGTGGTGCTGGATGTTGATAATGGGGTGGCTGTGTATCTGTGTGGAGAGGGGGTACATAGGAACTCTCTGTACTTTCTGCTTAATTTTGCTGTGAACCTAAAACCGCTTTAGAAAATAAAATCTACTAAGAACAAAAACAAAAACAAAAAACAAAACAAAACCCTGGTTTACACATTTATAATTAATTTTTTTTTTGTAGAGATGGAGTCTCACTATGTTGCCCAGACTAGTCTCAAACTCATAGGCTCAAGTGATCCTCCCACCTTGGCCTCCCAAAGTGCTGGGATTAGAGACACGAGCCACCATACCCGGCCAGCACATTTAAAATACATAGTTTAAACTACTTATATGCTCTGATCACAAACTGCCCAAGACTATTTCACTTTATAGCACAGAGCCTGATAACAAATATTTATTTACATGAGGATCAATCTACCCAGATAACACAGCAGCTCTAAATGTGTATGCTCCAACAATAAGGCTTCAAAATACATGGAAAAAAGGCCAGGTGCGGTGGCTCACGCCTGTAATCCCGGCACTTTGGTAGGCCAAGGTGGGTGGATCACCTGAGTTTGGGAGTTCAAAAGCAGCCTGGCCAACATGGAGAAATCCCGTCTCTACTAAAAATACAGAAATTAGCCTGGCGTGGTGGCGCATGCCTGTAGTCCCAGTTACTCAGGAGGCTGAGGCAGGGGAAATTACTTGAACCCTGGAGGCAGAGATTTCAGTGAGCCAAGAATGTGCCACTGTACTCCAGCCTGGGTGTGTCTAAAAAATTGAAAACAAAAACAAAAACATGGAAAACAAACGAAACCAAACAATGTGAAAACAATAAAGCTGAAAGGAGAACTACAAATCCACAATTATAGTTGGGGACCTCAACACTCCCTCTCAGTAATTAATAGAAGTATTAGTAAACAGAAAGAAAAAAAGTAGAACTAAATAACACCATTAGCCAAGAGGCTGTAATTGATATTTATAGATGACTCCACTTAACAACAGCAGAATATAACTTCTTTCCAAGTGCCCACGCAACAGTTGTATACATAGGCCATATCCTGGATTATAAAGCAAATGTCAACAAATTTAAAATAATTGAAGCTATATGAAGTATGCACTATGACTATAAAAAAATTGAACTACAAATCAGTAACATGAAGAAAACAAGAAAACCTCAATACATGAAGATTACACAACACATAATCCATGAGTCAATGAAATCTTTCAAGGAAAATAAAAAAATACGTTGATCTGAATGAAAATTAAAATATAATATATGAAAACGTGTGGGGCAGCCAGGCACAGTAGCTCATGCCTGTAATCCCAACACTTTGGGAGGCCGAGGCAGGTGGATAACCTGAGGTCAGGAGTTTGAGACCAGCCTGGCCAACACGGTAAAACCCCATCTTTACTAAAAATGCAACAATTAGCTGGGCATGGTGGCGTGCACCTATAATCCCAGCTACTCGGGAGGCTGAGATGGGAGAATTGCTTGAACCCGGGAGGCGGAGGCTTCAGTGAGCCGAGATTGTGCCACTCCAGCCAAGGTGACAGAGCGAGACCCCATCTCAAAAAAAAAAAAAAAAAAAGAAAAGAAAGAGAAAAAATCCAGAAAACTTGTGGGACACAGCTAAAGCACACCTGAGAAATTTATGGCACTAAAATCTTATATTAGAAAAAAAGAAAAGGGTTCAAATCAGTAACCTAAATTCCCACCTGAAGAAACTAGAAAAAGAAGAACAAAATAAACCAAACAAGCAGAAAAAAGAAACTAATAAAGAGCAGAAATCAATACAATTGAAAATATGGAAATAGTAGAGAAACTCTGTATAACATGGATCCTTAAAAACATCAATAAAATTGCTAAACCTTTAGCAAAACTGAGAAAAATAAGAAAGAAGACACAAATTATGAACATTAGCAATGAAATGGGATCTCACTATAGATCCTGAAGCCATTAAAAGCATAAAAGGAGAATACCACAAACAACTTTATGTTCATAAATTCAACAACTTGGAAGAAACGGGCCAACTTTATGAAAACTATAAAGTACCAAAATTCAACCAAAATGAAACAACCTAAATATTCTTATAATGATAAGGAAATTAAACTCATAACTGAAAAGCTTCCAAAAAAGAAATCTCCAGGTTTCACTAAAGAGTTCTACTAAACATAAATATAAAGAAGACATTAAAAAATGCCTGTACTCTCACCACCCTGAGATAGTTTCAGATAACATGATTCCTGATGATCTAGTGGCCAGGAGAAAAAGAAAAATGAAAAAAAGCCTGGAAGGCTAGGTTCCAGTGGCTCACGCCTGTAATCCCAGCACTTTGGGAGGCCGAGGTGGGTGGATACCTGAGGTCAGCAGTTGGAGACCAGCCTGACCAATATGGTGAAACCCTGTCTCTACTAAAAATACAAAAATTAGCCGGACATGGTGGCGCATGCCTGTAGTCCCAGCTACTGAGGAGGCTGAGACAGGAGAATTTCTTGAACCCAGGAGGTGGAGGTTGCAGTGAGCCGAGATCACAGCACTGCACTCTAGCCTGGGCCACAGAGCAAGACTCTTGTCTCAGAAAAAAAAAAAAAAAAAGAAAGAGAAAAAAAGAGTTAACGTGAAATGCTGGTTTTCTTAACTTCTAAGATTCGTCGATGTAGAACTGAAATTCTCTACCACTGAATTCTAACACTGAGAAAAATGTCAATTTGCCATTATAACCTAACCTATGGGTACATCTTCCAGAGACCATGGGGGACATGCACTAAAGGGGAGTTGGCTGCTTTTTAGCTTAAAAATCACTTACCCTGTTAGTGCCTCATTTTCTTCACAGATAAAACATGGATTAATTCATTTATTTATCTAACAGATAATTACGTAGCCTCTACTATGTCCCAGGCACTGTTCTAAGTATCTGGAACACATGCGTGAACCACAGCAAAAAAGATCCCTTCTTCTGTGGAACCTACACATTCTATAAGGGGGGTGGGGCACAAAAGTTAAACAACAATATATAACAAAATAAATTGTACAGCATGTTAGAAGGTGATAATGCTATATAAAAAACAAACAAAAAACAAAGGCGGGGAGCAGTGGCTCATACCTGTAATACCAGTCATATAGGCTGAGGCAGGCACATCACTTGAGGTCAGGAGTTTGAGACCAGCCTGGCCAACATAGTGAAACCCTGTCTCTACTAAAAATACAAAAATTAGCCGGGTGTGGTGGCGTGTGCCTGTGGTCCAGCTACTCAGGAGGCTGAGGCAGGAGAATCTCTTGAACCTGGGAGGCAGAGGTTGTAGTGAGCTGAGATTGTGCCACTGCGCTCCAGCCTGACTGGGCAACAGAGTGAGACTCCATCTTAAAATAAAGAAATAAATATATATGTGTGTGTGTATATATATATGTGTGTATATATATATGCACACACACACATATATACACACATATATATATACACACACACACACATATGTATATATATAAACAAGAGTGCAATATGGTAAGGAGGATATCAACTACACGGCTCTTGGGCAGGATCCTGACCCACGATAGTGGGTCAGGGTAGGCCTGATTGAGAGGGTGATGTCTGAGCAAAGATTTGCAGGTTGAGGAGTTAGCCAAGGGGGTATTTGGGGAAAAAGTGTTCCAGGAAGAGCCACACATCTAAAGCGAAGGCTAAGTTAGGAGTGGAGCATGCAGAACTTTTACGTCATTTAAAGGACTTCATTAGTTGTGCCTGGTGGTGCACACCTATAGTTGGAGCTATGGGAGAGGCTGAGGTGGGGGAATTGCTTGAGCCCAGCACTGCAGTGAGCTGAGGTGGTGCTACTGCACTCCAGCCTGGGAGATAGAGTGAGACCCTGTCTCTGTTAGAAAAAAAAGTAAAAAATTACAGGATTTCAGCTTTACTCTGTGAGAAATGAGAAGCCATTGCTGAGTTTTAAGCAAAGAATTGGTACCATAAAGGAAAAAAAAGTGATACTTACATATAAACGTGTTGAGAATTGAGTGTAGGTGACACAGAGAGGAGCAGACTGACAAGAAACAGTGGGATTTGGGACACACTTTTGAAGACAGTGCCAGCAAACTCCAAGGTTTTTGGCCTGTGCAAGCAGAAGGATGCTGTTGCTCTTAATGGGGAGGGCTGCAGGTAGAGTGAGTCTGGGGTAAATGTTTCTAGGGTTTCAAGGGTTTCATGACAATCGGTGGCCTTTGTTGTAGCTTGAATCCAAAGGTCACTTCTCTGATTTGGTGTTTCTCACCATCTCTCCTGCCAGTTGTCCTCTTTTTCTTTGCAACCCTCTAAGTCTTAGCTTTAGAGGTGGAAGGTCAACCTAATTCTCTAGGCAGGCATCGGCTGGTTCCCTTTACCTGGAGAGCCTAAATGTAAATCTCTTTACTAAAACCTCTCTCTCAGGGCATTGGTTCTTAGGGGAGGTGGTGACTTACTTATTTTGGGTCAGGTGTAGGACTTGTTGAGTTTACAGTGGATAGAATGAGTTTTAAAATATGTCACCTGTCCACTAGGACCCGAGTTGAAACTATTAACTTATTTTATTCAGGTCCTTGTGTAATTGTGATAGAGACATCGGTCCCTCTGGTCAGGTTTGCACTAAAGTCATTGCACAGCAAAACTTCCCATAGGCTACATTTTTATGTTTCATTTTCAGACTGTTGGTGTCACAGGAGCAATGAAAATTTGTGAATAATGTTTTTTCCCCCTAGATGAATAATGTGGATGGCCTGCAGTCTGCTCATGTTCCTGCCAAGGGATTTAACAGGCTATTGTGTTAGTAACAATGTGGATGCAAATTGTAAACATTTATCATCTCCCAAGTTTCATGCAATTTTCAAAGTGATGCTAGTTAAAACAGGCGCTCTAACCCCCAATATAAAACAATCTTTAGATGATTTTCCACATTCTCCAAAAATATTTTGTTTTCCTGTAACTTCTATTTATTATACAAAGTAACACTATAAAATCTGGTAGAAAGTAAACAGTAATGTTTAATAAGTTTAAGGTCCTCTAAAATTGATTTCATGCCTCTTTAGATGCTGTGAACTACTATTAAGGTATATCAATAAAACATTCCACACAGTGGTATTTAGTAGTAAATTCTCTATGCATGTTTGTTAGCAGTTTATTAGGAGGTAAACTAAATATTTGCTAGTGTAAATTTCCCAATAATTTATCTATACTCTCAGCATTTTACAACTGTTATGATCTTGACTCTTGAAAATCACCAATGTAATAGGAATGTCCAAATATTTGAGTCTTAAGATCAAATTAATATTTTGCCAAAGGGGAAAAGCTTTTCAAGAATTATTATGACTTGGCATGGTGTGGTGGCTCACACCTGTAATCCCAGCACTATGGGAGGCCAAGGTGGGCAGATAGCTTGAGCCCAGGAGTTTGAGACCAGCCTAGGCAATATGGTGAAACTCCAGCTCTTCCAAAAAAAAAAAAAAAATTAGCTGGGCATGGTGGTGTGCACCTGTAGTCCCAGCTACTTGGGGGGCTGAGGCAGGAGGATTGCTCAAGCCCAAGAGGTTGAGGCTGTGGTGAACTGTGTTCACATCGTTGCACTCCAGCCTGGGTGACAGAGTGAGACCCTGTCGCTAACACAGCACTTTGGAGGAGAAAGACACGGATCAACAAATATTGGCTAACTTCTTACAAATTATTGTACCAAACATATGGGGAATACAAGGAAATATAAGTCATGCGCTAGACCACAAAAGACTCATAATCTAGGTGGCAGAATGGTCAAAAGTTAGAATGCATGAGGGCGTGGAAGACAATGATCTAATAATTCAGTGGATGCCAGAGAAGCATATTGTAGGCATTTTGAGAAGAAATAATTTAAAAAAAGATAATCAGTAAAGTCTTGATGGAAGTAGTGAAATTAAGTAGACATTTAGGGGAGGTGAACTCTAAATGGGTAAAAAAGAGGGGGAAAGGCAGCTTCTTGGTGAGAACTATCACAAGTAAAGACACAGAGGCAAAAGAGAAGCCCACATACTTGGGAGCCTCAGGGATTGGGAGGTGAGTAGACACATCTGATTATGAGGGATTGATATATGGCAACGAGAGGAAGCAAAACCTGGAAATTTGAAAAGGCAAAGGGGTTTAGACTCTGCTTGGAGGCCCATCTACTGTGGATGGGTTGGTTTCTTGTGTAAAGATTCAGGCAGAGTAGTGGTTAAGTCCCAGCCTCGCTACATAGGAACAACGTGTTACTTAATGATTTAACTTCTTTGAACTTCAGTTTCCTTTCTGTATGAGGGAGATTATATCTGCTGAGCAGAGTTGTGAAAGCTGTGTGAAATAACAGTTCATTGTGATCTAGCCAAGTGAGTGGTCATGACGTTAGTGATCATTTCCTCTCTGTGGTAAATGGGTGGGGCAAGGAGTCCACACTAAGGGCTTGTGAAGAGGAAAATGACACCATTGAAGGGATAGATGTGGGATTTGGGGAATGTTAATTTTGTGATGGTGTGCAGAATGAACTGAAGAAAGGGAGTGTGTGTGTGTTGGAGGTGAGGGGAACATTAGACCACCCAGGAAGAACCAGGGCTGAAACTGGCTATACTGCCTATGACCAAGCCAGTAGAAATGATGAAGCCAGCTGGGCATGGTGGTGCACACCTGTAATCCTAGGTACTCAAGAGGCTAAGGCTGAAGGATTGCTTGAGCCCAGGAGTTTGATCCTAAAATGAACTATGATGGTGCCACTGCACTCCAGCCTTGGGTGACAGAGACCCTGCCTCTTAAAAAAAAAAACAAAAAACAAAAACAAAGTGAACCTTAGAGGACAGGAAACAAAGGGATTTGGAGAAGATAAAGCTAGATGTAAAAAATAGAATCCATGCCTGGTGCGGTGGCTCACATCTGTAATCCCAGCACTTTGGGAGGCCGAGGTGGGTGGATCACCTGAGGTCAGGAGTTCAAGACCAGCCTGGCCAACGTGGTGAAACCCTGTCTCTACTAAAAATAAAATTAAAAAAAAAATTAGCTGGGGCGTGGTGGCAGACCCCTGTAATCCCAGCTACTTGGGAGGCTGAGGCAGGAGAATTGCTTGAACCCAGGAGGCGGAGGTTGCAGTGAGCTGAGATCACGCCATTGCACTCCAGCCTGGGTGATGGAGTGAGACTCTGTCTCAATAATAATAATAATAATAAATCCAGAAGAAAAATGTATTAATTTTGGATTAAAGAAAGAAGTATCACACTCGTAGAAGGAAATACTAATGAAGACCTATGTTAGTATTTGTTTGTGTTTGTTTCTGTTTTGTTTTGCTTTGTCTGCCCAGTTTATCCAGCTCTTTCCTTGGTTTAGGGGCTCTCGTCTCACTTTAACAGCATGTCTTAATCTGGCAAATCAGAGCACTTGCTTTTCTTGGCACCAGTGATTGGTGTGGAGGTGAGCATGTTATAAAGCTGGGCTGGTCAGCCTGCTCTGAGTTTTTCTACCTGATATTAAATCTTCTTGGCCTCCCTGGATATAGAAGATAGAAGGTTGTCAATCTGGAGAAAGCTGCTGGCAGAAGCATATGAAGCCAAATGGAGACCACAAGAGATTAAAGGAGAAACAGAAAGACAGATTTAGAAGCTTGGTAAATGTTGATGATAATTTTATTTCCTAAGGCCCACAGAGTTGCCCTGATTACTGCAAAATCAAGTTGAACAAATTGGGAAACATTTGCCACAAATACAATATGATAAAAAGGATAACTATTCTTATTACATGGAAAGAATTTCTAAATCAATAAGAAAACATTAAGATTCCAAGAGAAAAATAAGCAGAGGTCATGAACAGACCATTTGCTGAAGAAAAAATACAGAGTAAATAAGAGTCTGCCTCAATAACAAAGAAATATAAACCGTGACAGGAAAGTATGATACTTCACTAATCAAATTGTAAATGTAAAAAATCTGGTAATAATGTTTGGGTGCAACGTGTGTGGTATTCCACACACTGAGTGGTTATTCCACTTTTCTTGAGGGGTTTTCTTGTGGTATTAAGAGCCTTAAAAATGTCCATAAGCTTTGATTGAAGCATTCTATTTCTAGGATTATCCTAAGAATATAAACAAAGATGTGCACAAAGATTTGCATACAAGGATATTTATTGCAATGACATTTATGTTAGCAAAATTATAAATGTGTAATTGGGTGATGGTTGAATAGATAATGAGAAATGAACAGTCATATGACAATTATGAGCCAATAAAAATCATGTTTAAAAAAAATCATGTTTTTATACTGTTTTTTTTGAAACTGAGTTTCACACTTATTGCCCAGGCTGGAGTGCAATGGTGCGATCTTGGCTCACTGCAACCTCCACCTCCCGGGTTCAAGTGATTCTCCTGCCTCAGCCTCCCGAATAGCTGGGATTACAGGCATGTGCCACCACGCCTGGCTAATTTTGTGTTTTTAGTAGAGATAGGGTTTCTCCATGTTGGTCAGGCTGGTCTTGAACTCCTGACCTCAGGTGATCCACCAGCCTCGGCCTCCCAAAGTGTTGGGATTACAGGTGTGAGTGACTGCACCTGGCCTTGTACTGTATTTTTATAATGATTGTCACATGACTCTTCCACTCCCTTTTTGTACTCCATATCTGTCTTCCAGAAACATCACCTGCCTTTTCTCCTGTGGTCTCTTAATCCTATAATTGTATTACTGCCGTTAGAAGATGCAGTTATTAAAAAAAAAAAGAAAAAATCATGTTTTTGGAATATAGTTTTGTGATACAGGAAATGCTCACTCTATAATGCTAGTGGAAGATAAGTATGATGCAAATGATGTGATGTGGTCTCAATTATTATTATTATTATTATTATTATTTTTTCCTACAAAAAGAAATAGGGTCTCACTATATTGGCCAGGCAGGCCTTGAACTCTTGGCTTCAAGCAGTCCTCCCATCTTGATTTCCCAAAGTGTTGGGATTACAAACATGAGCCACTGTGCATGGCCTAATTATTATTATTTTATGTGTGTATGTGTGTGTGTATATGTATTAGGATGTGAAATGGACTTTTTCTGTCATCTTGAACTTTTGGCCAAAGCCCAAAGCTAAGAATAATTGATAACAAATATCCTCATATTCTCAAAAAGGGGGTTAGACAGAGCTTCGCAATATTTACTATAAATTTAAAAAAGAAAAGCCTAGTGCTCACCATTATCACCAGCAGCAGCCTATATAAGAGATTTCTCAGAAAGGACAATTGAAGTGAATTTACAGGGGTAGAGAGTGCTTTGTGGCATAGACCTTGGTGCCTGAGACAGCCGTGGCAATATCTGAAAGTGGGAAGTTGGCTAGAGTAGTCCACAAAGTCAGGGCAAAGAGAGAGCGAGCACCAGTGGGCACAAGCCTCACTTCCACCCTTGGGGTAAGGGTATGTGGATTTTCTTACAGTGTGAATAGGATGGGGTGACAAGAATGACAAAGCAGACCATGACCTGTTCCACTCCAAGCCCCTAAACTGCAGATCCTGAGCTCAGGGAGGCAGAAGTATTGACTTGACTTAGATATGGACTTTTAATGCCGGCACATGACCCAGTGCCAATACCTGAAAATGACAGGAAAGCTATGGGATCTTCCTGAACCGTGGCTCAGGGCAGAGAATGGGGAAGTGAAGAGGTGTGCTCCAAGGCCATGGTGGGAAGGAAGCCACCAAGCTGCTTCATCTATGGACTCCACCAAGCCCATCTTGTTTAATAATCACTCCTAAAAGCATCAATCAAGGTTGGAAAAAAATGTTATCTGAAATCATCTGAGTGGTGGGAGTACAGGTGTTTTTTAATGTCTTTATACTTTTCCTGTATATTTTTCAAAATTTCCAAAACTAACATGTATGCTTGTATAATTTAAACACAAATTAAAAAAATTAAAAAAAATTTAAACCCAATCACCACCACCAACAAAAAACAAGACATAAAAATAAAAGACATAGAGGAAATGGATCCAGACAAAAGGAAAGAACCAAGATGAAAATTTTAAAAGGAACAAGAATTGTCTCCTACTCTAATGATGCACATGTTGCGTCTGTATTTCTGCTGAAATGCCTTTTGTTTTTCTCCCTTTTCATTTTCATACGTACACACTAGTGCTAACTCTGGCCATATTCCCCTTAGAAGACTGCAGTGACCTCATAATTGATGTATTTTCCTCTTATGCACCTCCACACCACTGACAAACCCATCTTCTCAAAACATGTTCTCCTCTCTCTTATCTCTTCCCAAGTGTTCCAAAATAACTTTCCCACTTCAGGCCAGTTTTTTTCCTTTCCTTTTCTTTTTGAGACAGGATCTCACTCTGTCGTCCAGGCTGGAGTGCAGTGGGTGTGACCATGGCTCCCTGCAGCCTTCCCCCTGGACTCAGGTGATTCTCCCACCTCAGCCTCCCCAGTAGCTGGGACCACAGGCATGTACCACCATGCCCAGCTAATTTTTTTTATTTTTCATAGAGACGGGGTTTTGCCATGTTGCCCAAACTGGTCTCAAACTCCTAGGCTCAAGCAATTTGCCTGCCTCAGCCTCCCAAAGTGCTGGGATTACAGGCATGAGCCACTGTGCCCAGCCCAGTTTTTTCATACTCTCTCTCTTTCTCTCTCTCTTTTTTTTTTTTTTTGAGATGGAGTCTTGCTCTGTCACCCTGGCTAGAGTACAGTGGCGCAATCTTGGCTCACTGCAACCTCCACCTCCCGGATTCAAACAATTCTCCTGCCTCAGCCTCCTGAATAGCTGGGACTACAGGCATGTGCCTCCACACCTGGCTAATTCTTGTATTTCTAGTGGAGACAGGGTTTCACCATGTTGACCAGGCTGGTCTCGAACTCCCGACCTCAGGTGATCTGCTCGCCTCGCCTCCCAGTGTGTTGGAATTACAGGAGTGAGCCACCAAGCCCGGCCCATACTTTCTTATAAAAGGCCAAGCTTAACCCTACTTGGGCTCTCGTTAATTTCCAGCATTTAAACTACTTGTCAGTCTATTTAAATTGTAACTTGTTTGCTGGAGCTACCTTGGGTCCCTCATCTTCTCTTATTTAAGAAAGCAGTAGGCACTGGGTTTAGTAGTTGGTTACATGTTAAACAGAGTTCTCTGCCTTTTCACATATGTAAATAATTATAAGTTCCATCAATGAAGGTACCATGCTGTGTGCTTTTGTGTGTAGATCCTCGTGTGACACACTGCAATGCATTGTTTAGCACATAATAGTTTCAGAAAATACCATTGAATTGATTGCATCTAAATAATTCTCATGGAACTATTTAATCTGTTAATTCAGAACACCAAAGCTACCAGGATTGCGGAATTTAAAATAGCCCTTCAGTTCCTTTCCTGAATCTGGTAAACTTTCTAAATCATCATTTCCCTTTTTTCCACTTCAAGTATGTGGTCAGGTGAAAGTAATTTGACACCATAATATCTTAAATAAAATGAGAGGATAGACTTAGATGAGAGCAGAATAAGACCGTAGACTTAGATAAAAGTCATTTAAATCCATTTGTACTTGCAATGAAAAGAAACATTTTCATGTTACTATTGTCACTTAAAAAATTACTTTTCGAGTCTCTGAACAAAGGTTATTAAAAATGTAGAAAACTTTTTCACACCTCCTCCTACTCCACCATCTAGGAAAAAAAATTATGTAGATATATATTTTACCTTTCTGAACAGATCCAGGGAAATATAATAGAGGTTAATACTTGTTTTCTTTACATTTAGCTTTTTTAACTTATAAGTAAGTTTATCCTGACTCTACACAAGCCAAGTATTAATTAAAGTGCAAATAAGAGAGAGAGATTAGACATAGACAAAGGCCGAGGGGTCTCTCAAATCTACAAAAGGGCCCTATCTAATAGGATTGACAAACATTCAATATTTGTAAACTGCATGTTTCAGAATTCCATAATATAGTGTATTAAATTGGATTTGACCTCATTAAGTACAATACTGATCAAATACTGATCTAGCTTTAGTTGTTAATCATTTTTAAAAAATTCCTTATTTGACCTCACCCAGAAACCTGACAGACTTTTCTTAGTTCCCACCTTCTCTTCCATTAGAACCCCCAAATCCATTGCTCTCTGCAGCATCAGTGCAGCAGTGTAGACTCTGTGATGGGAGTCCTATCCGGGCTGAACATGCCACCAAGGCCTGTCTTCTGAGTTGACACACAGGGGAGCAGCCTGAGTCTCTGGAGGAGCCCAAAACTGTGAGGCAGCCCCTCTGAACTCCCCTGCCTGTACAGCCTGCTTCATCTCCTAGAGTCACATCTTTCTGTTCCCCTCATCCCTTTTAATTTCACTTTTGTTCTTTTGTGATTTTTTTGAGACAGAGTCTTGCTCTGTCTTGCCCAGACTGGAGTGTGGCGGCGTGATCTTGGCTCACTGCAGCCTCTGCCTCCTGGGTTCAAGCGATTCTCCTGTCTCAGCCTCCCCAATAGCTGGGATTACATGTGAGTGCCACCACACCCCACTTATTTTTGTATTTTTAGTAGAGATGGGATTTCACCATGTTGGCCAGGGTGGTCTTGAACTCCTGACCTCAGGTGATCCACCCGCCTGGGCCTCCCAAAGTGCTGGGATTATAGGTGTGAATGAACCATTGCACCCAGCCTTATTTCATTTTTGAAACAGGGTTTCGCTCTGTAGTCCAGACTAGAGTGCAGTGGTGTGATGACGGCTCACTGCGGCCTCTACCTCTTGGGCTCAAGTGATCCTCTCACCTCAGCCCTCAAAGTAGCTGCCCCTGTCCCTTAAAAAACAAACAAACAAACAAACAAACAAACAAACAAACAAACAAACATTCTCTAGGCTTCAGGCAATTCCCTACCTTTGGGATGGCAAGCAGTGGAAGGTGAAAGCTGAGCTGTTCCTGCTGATGGCAGTGGCAGAGTTGTGATCCTGGCTGGAACTTAGAACTCACTTCCCCATGGCAACCATAGAACCACAGGATATTGTTAGTTAGGTAGGTTCTATCATGTGCGTAGAAATCCAGATGAGGTCTGTGGGTCAAATGGAGTTTTGTGAGTTCTCCTGAGCACCTACCCACCACTTTTTAGGTTGTTTAGGGAGGAAAATGGCTCTGAGTTCCAAATAATTGACCATAAATCATCTTTGTGTAGAGGGAGCCCCCAGGGCATAGGTCTAGCATGTTTCTCTGCTATGGACTCTGATAGGTGTGTGGGCCCCTTTGAGTGGCTTCGCTCACAGGACCCCCACTCCAAGCCCAAGACTCCTGAGTCATTAGGGTAACCAGGAGTCCCCTCTGAGTGAGCACCCAGAAGGGAAATACAGACCTGAGGGAGGAGAGGATGCACATGAACTTGATGCAAGATCTTCGCTGGAGGCAGGACGAAGAGGAGGCTCAGGGCTGGTGAGGGTGGAGGTTTCCAGAAGGCCTTTTGGCCTAACCGCTAGAGATGTTAACAGTGTTATATTGTTAAGCTAGTTCCTATAGACTTGTGCCAGGGTTGTTGGCAGGAGGGTTGTAATGAAAAGCAAGTGGAGCGAACTATATCTTCAGAGTTCTCTAAGTAATGGAGGCCAGGGTAGAGTTATCTTGTGATGAGTAATGGAATACATCATGGGGTTGTGTGTGTGTACGTGTGCACGTGTGTGGACACATGCACACCCCATCTCCAAGTACCATCACATCGGGGGTTAAGGCTTCAACATATGAAATTGGGTGTGGAGTGGGGCATGCAATTCAATTTATGGCATCCCCCAGGTCAGAAACCTGTGGGTCAGTCTAGAATCCTTCCTTCTCATCATCCCACTCAATAGATAAGTAGATCATTCAGCTGGAACAAATAAATGTTCCTTGGCTACAGTCAAGGCGATACCCAGCTGGTGATGACAGGGCTGTGACAGTGGCAGCAGGGAAATGATGAAAGAACTGGAGGCCACCAATAAGGTAGGGGAAAGAATGGTCATGACCACTTATGAGTCTGTGTGGAGTCCCATAGGATCAGAAGAAAGAGGTTTCTGGGGGACTGGGATTCAGAGATTGAGAAAGAGGGGTCTAATCTAGACTTATCAAATAAATATTGTTCTTGATACTCTTTTGATGGTGCCCTGGGGAAACTTAGCTGCTTTTGTCTTTCTCTTGGTACATAGTTCAGGGTCATGGATGAGGTAGCCCTCAATAAATGTTACTGGCAGCCTAAATAAAATAAAATAAAATATAATTAGTATATAATAAAACTAAATATACTGAGGTTCAGACAAAAGGCAAAAAACATTGTGTGCTGCAATACTGAAGATGCACTGTGCAGTTTTGAAATCTGATTTTAGTCTTTGTCGTTTATGAATATCGCTGTTAAACATGCCCATCCAATCTTTGTCTTCAGAGAAGCTTGGTAGAATTATGAAAAGAAACCAGTGTTCACTGTGATAGTGTAAAGCTGGTTTTGTAGTCTTTCGAAGTGGTCTGCTAGGGCTCTGAGCCTCCTCTCCTAACAGATGGTGCAGTGGGTAATGCTGTATTGGTGAGTTGGCGGGACAATTTAAATGGTGTGATGGTGGTGGGTGGGGGTAGGGAGAAATCTTTTATGCGAAGTGTAATGTGTTTTCCAGCTTTTGCCTCCTGTTGCTTGGTCTCCCAGGAGTTTTGAGTGAAGTGTGACTGCAGAATTTGGCTCTTCTGTCAAAAAACTTCAACCTACTTGTCACAGTTTGAGATATGAGTTGAGGCCAAGGGTGAAGGAGAGACTCTATAATAGACAAAAATGTATGCCATGAAGGTACTTCATAAATGCCAAATGATCTTATGGAAAGTGTCCTTTCATTGTCCTTTGATTTAATATTTATTGAGCTCTTATTACGTGCCAGGATTGTGGTCCGCTCTTTGGAAATACCAGAGGTGTCTTCAAGTTTCTCTGTTTTTTTGACTATAATTCCTCAAAAGAAGGGACTTAGACTATCTCATTCATTTTTTTTGATTCCTGTGGGATCTCTTTCCAGGAATTTTTCAAAGTTGCGAGGAAAGAGTAGCTCTCTTTCTTCTTGGATTCCAGAACTGCTGGTGGAATATCCCTTGCCACTTGGAGGGCCTTGAGAGAATGAGCCCAAATACAGGTGAAGCCAAAGGGAGAGGGAAAGAGAGAGACAGAGGTCAGGACAGAGAGCTAATCCTGGTGCTTTTAGAGTTCAGTTTTGAAGAAGTTTTCTCAACCCCTACTTTCCACCATTTGGTGAATTTATGAAGTTCCCTAAGGTAGTTTGATATGGGTTTCCATGACTTGGCAGCCAAAGAGTCCTGATTTATACAGTGTTAACACTGAACTCACCATCTTCCTCTCCCAAAAGAACCTCCTTCTGTATCCTGGTTAATAGTACTCTCTACCTAGTCTCCTGTGTTAGTCAGCTCCAGCTGCCAAACAAAATACTGGAGACTGGGTGGGTTAAACAAGAGGAATTTATTTATTACAGTTCTGCGGGCTGAGAAGTCCAAGATCAAGGCACCATCCAATTCTTTTCCCTAGTAAGGGCCTTCTTCTTGCAGATGGCCACTTTCTTCCTGTGCCCTCACAAGGTGAAGAGAGAGAGAGAGAGAAAACAAACTCTGGTGTCTCTTCTTATAAGGGCACTAATCACATCATGAGGGCCTCAACCTCATGACCTCTTCTAAATCTAATTAACTTCCTAACTCAGGAATGGAAAACCAAATATCGTGTGTTCTCACTCATAAGTGGGAGCTAAGCTATGAGGATGCAAAGGCATAAGAATGACACAATGGACTTTGGGGAGTCAGGGGAAAAGGGTGGGAAGTGGGTGAGAGATAAAAAACTACAGATTGTTGCAGTGTATACTGCTAGGGTGATGGGTGCACCAAAATCTCACAAATCACCACTAAAGAGCTTACTCATGTAACCAAACACCACCTGTTCCCCAATAACGTATGGAAATAAAAAATTTAAATAAATACATTTAACTTCCAAACACCCCATCTCCAAATACCATCACATTAAGGGTTAAAGCTTCAACATACGAAATTGGGTAGGGAGTGGGGCACAGAATTCAGTTTATAGCATCCCCCAGGTCAGAAGCTTGTGGGTCAGTCTAGAATCCCTCCTTCTCATCACCACACGCAATAGTCAGCGATAATCATCAAGTCCCAATGTTGCATCCTAAATATGCCTTGCATTCTTCTCCTTCTCTCCATCCCTGTTGTCACTAGCTCAGTACAGGCCTTCATTAACTCTTGCTTGGAGTTTTGCAATAACTTTCTACCTGGGCTCCTTCCAATCTCATCCTTGTTAAATCCATCCTCCAAGTAGCAGCTACAGCAAGATACCTGAAATGCAAACCTCACTGTATCAGTATGATGCCTGTTTCCCATGACCCATTCCTACCCTCTCCAAATTTCTCACTTTTCATATAATATAATGCATTGATTGACAAAAGCTTATTATTTCACACACAAACCAAGTGCAAGCTCTTAGATCAGTGGCTTTGATGGCTTTGATACTGAAGAAAAGAGATGGTCTGTTTCCAGTGACTTAATTTTCAACCGTCTTCAGTACTTCATTTCGTATAACAAGAAGCCTAAGTTTTTAGCTTGTTATTTAATTTTCTCCCTGACTTTTCAACCTTTTTTCCCCAACTAAAACTCTTTTAGAATCATTGCTTCAGTCAGAATATTCTATAATAATTACAGTTACTTACCACACTCTTTCCTCCTCTGGATAGTTGTTTATACAGATCTTTCTGCCTGCAGAGCCCTGCACTTCTTTCCTGTCCGTTTACTTATACCTACTCTGAAGCATTCCAATCCCTACTGATTTCTTACTCTTCCAGCCTCTGAGTTCTTAGTGTTTGTCTTACTCTTTCTGTCACTTATTACATAGAGCTTTATATTGATATTTGACTCTTCCTGAGTACGTCTTACCTCTGCCACAGGTCTCCAAGCTCTGTGAGGGCAAGGACCATGCCTCACACCACTGAGTGTGCCTAGCATGCTGTCTTGTATATGGTGGGTCCTCATTAGATGTTTGTGGATTTTCTTCTAATGCAGGGGTCCCTAACCCCTGGGCTGTAGATGGGTGCAGGTCTGTGGCCTGCTAGGAACGGGGCTGCACAGCAGGAAGTGAGTGGAAGGCAGGGAAGCATTATTGCCTGAGCCCCGCCTCCTGTCTGTGCAGTGGTGGCATCAGATTCTTATAGGAGCACAAACCCTATTGTGAACTGCACATGGGAGGGATCTAGGTTGAGTGCTCCCTATGAGAATCTAATGCCTGGTGATCTCAGGTGGGACTATTTCATCCTGAAATCATCCCCTGCTTCCAAGAAAAAATGGTCTTCCATGAAACTGGTCCCTGGTGCCAGAAAGGTTGGGGACTGCTGTTCCATTGGATCCATTTTCTTCTCTTACGTCATGGTAGGGGTAGCACCACATTTTGGTGAGTTTTTAACAAATGGATTCAGAGAAGACAAGGCCAGTAAATTTTTTTAACTTCCAAATGTAAAAGTTTTTTCCAGGTCAAATTCCTTAATTCCCACAAAGGGGATAATCACTTTTGTGAGATGCTGAGCAATAGTCTTAAGTTCTACTGAGCCAGGCCCAGGAGTCTAACTTTTGTGTCAATAAAAAATTATAATTACTGAGTACAGTTACAATGCTGTGGAAATCATGAACACTGTAATTTATGCATCTGTAAAATTGCCATTTCAGGGCTCATGAAAGATACAATGAAAACCTTGGAACCAGATTTCTGGTTACAATAAAGAAGTTACTAGAAGATGGTCTGGGATTATAATTTTTAATTATCTTTACATATATTCCTATTTATTTCTGTGTATTTCATCTTAAATTGGAGTTTATGAACATAGATACTCTTCTAATATTTCTGTCTATTTTATTTTTCTGCTCTCAAGACCATCTTGGCTGGGCGTGCTGGCTCACATCTGTAATCGCAGCACTGGGAAGCCAAGGCGGGAGGATCTCTTGAGCCAGGAGTTTGAGACCAGCCTGGGCAATATGGTGAAACCCTGTCTCTACAAAAATAGAAAAATTAGCTGGGCATGGTGGTGCACGCCTGTAGTCCCAGCTACTGGGGAGGCTGAGGTGGGAGGATCACTTGAGCTTTGGAGGTGGAGGTTGCAGTGGGCTGAGATTGCGCCACTGCACTCCAGCCTGAGAGACAGAGCAAGATTCTGTCTCAAAAACAGAACAAAACAAACCTCTCTTATCTTTTTTCATGGCTTTACTATAATTTTGCTGAGAATTTTAGTTAGCATCTTGATCATCTTGATATATGAGGTGTTTTTCTTCTAAAGATCTTGGACACTGTTTACATTTTTATCCTCCCCTAGAATTTAGTATTCTTTTCATTGTAAGTGACAAAGTACTTGGCCTATGCAAAAAAAGAACTTATCAGCTCACCTAAACTGAAAGTGTGGGGCTAGATCAAACTTCAGGCACAGCTGAGTTAGAGCTCAAAAGATAGCATAAATATTGGTTTTTCATTATCTTTCTCTTCTGCCTTTCAGGTGTTGCCTTTAGTCCTAGGCTTCACGTGGTAGCAACAAAGTTGCAAAAGCTCCAGGCCCTATATCTTACATTTCAAGACAGCAGGAAAGATACTGTTTCCTGGAAGGCTGTCAGTGCCTCTCATTGGCTCTCAGTGGTTATGTGCCCATCCCTGAACCAATCAACATGGCCATTATTTACTTAAAATTGGTGGGGAGGCAGGGTAGACAGCCCCTAGCATCAAGGGTGTTTAATGCTCTATCAGATCTCATGATATGATTGTATGGGTGGAGTTGATGTTGATCTTCCAGACATCACTTATGTTGAACTCTCAGGAGCAATCAACCTTGTTGACTATACTCATTATTATTATTATTATTTAAATAATAGTTTTTTTTTGGCTTTTACGATGCCTCAGACTTGTCTCCTCTTTTTCAGGTCATTATCTCCTTTCTCTGATCATTAAATGTTCCAGTCTTTCAAGGCTGAGTCCTAGGCACTCTCCTAACTGAATTCCCTCCTAGGTGATTTCATTCATCAGTGAGGCTTTAATGATCACCTAAAAACCAAGGATTTAAAATTTCCTGTGCAACCAGAGGAAATTCTGCACTCTATACTTCTGTCCCCAATTGCCCATTTGATTTTTCTACTTAGTTTTTTTAAAAGTCACTTCAAACTCAACATTTTCAAAACCATATCCCCAAACAAACTTGTGCTGAGTACAGTGTTTCTCCTTGCAGTGAATTGTACCACTATCAATCCAGTTCAGCAAGTCAGAAACCTAAGCCTCATCTTTAACATGTTCCAGCCCTCACTCCTCATTGCTTAGCTGATCTGAAAGTCCTACAAACTTTACTTTCTCAATATTTCTCAAATCCTCTGACCTCTCTCTACCTCCTTAGTCTGAGCCATCATTTTCAATCATACAGCTGCCTCATCTTCAACGTGTTTCCTCCTTCTTCCAATCTATTTTCCATTTTATAGTTAGAGTGCATTTTTTTCAAAATGCAAATTCAATGACTTTCCATTGGTCTTAAGATATAGAACAAGATTTTTATCATGGTCTACAAAACTTTGCTGATAGGGCTCCTTCTTACCCCATCATCACTGTAACTCTCCATATCCCCTCTTTACCCTTTGTGTTCCACCATAGTGGCCTTAGTTCACTTGACACACCTTGTAGATGGAATAATGGCCCGTTCACCCCTTCCACGACAAATGTCCACAACTTAATCACTGAAACCTCTGCATATGTTACTTTATATGGCAAAAGGCATTTTGCAGATGTGATGAAGTTAGGAACCTTGAAATGGAGAGATTATTCTGGATTAGCCAGCTGGGCCCAGTGTAATCACAAGAGTCCTCATAAGAGGAAGTCAGGAGGGTCTAAGGCAGGAGGGTCTAAAGTGATGTGATGAGAGAAGCAGGGGGCAGAGTGATGGGAGGAGGAGGCTGTGAGCCAAGGAATGTGGGAGGCCTCTAATAGCTAGAAAAGGCAAGGAAATAAATCCTCTTCTACAGCTTCCAGAATGAATGAAGCTCTGCCAACACCTCGATTTTAGGACTTCAGAACTGCAAGATAATTAATTTGTGTTTCAAGCTACTAAGTTTGCAGTAAGTTGTTACAGCAGCAACAGGAAGCTAATACACAAACGATTGAGCTGAGTATCTTCAGCTTGCCCTTCTTCCCTAAGAGCAGAGGTTGACTCTCTACTCCTGCTGCTCAAGGATGACCTGTGTGTTTTGCATCAGTGGGCTCTCTTCCCTTCTGGTCCTGATTGGGCTTGGCCAAAGGGAGGCACATGTAGGATATTGGGGGATGGAAGGAAAGTGAAGTTGGGCTATTTGTTTCCCCTGCTACCATCCTGCTGGAACTCCGTGGGCTGGAAGCATATCCATTGTGAAGGCCACAGCTCCTATCAGAAGGCCCTCATCACACCCATTCCACATTCTGATAACTGTTTTATCCCCTTCCTCCTTTAAGCTGGGTGGTGTGGTGGTTAATGTCTCCTTGCTGTTGCTAGCCTAGGGTACTGCACTATCTTGTACTATTTTCCCTATGGCTTGGCCTCTTGTTGTTAAACAGTCCTTTATTAAACACCAGTACAATTACCCAGTTTGAAAGGGCCATCTTATTCCCCACAAGATGATGACTAATTCCCTTCTGCCTCGGACCTTTGAAAATGCTGCTTCCTTTGCCAGGAAAGCCCTTCTTCCCAAGTGTGCTCTCCTTCTGAAGAATTAATCTTCAGAATTCTTAAGTAGCACTTCCCCTCAGGCAAAGTCAGGTATTCTACAACCTCTTAACACTATGTATCTATACTTCCTATTACTTATTATAATTTTAGCTGTAGAGTTGTTAATGAGAGCATTTGATTCTTGTCTGTCATCTCCTCTAAAGCTGCATTATTCTATAGAGTAGCCGCCAGGCACACATGGGTGCTGAGCACTTGGAATGGGGCTAACATATTTGAGGAACTGAATGTTAAATTTTACTTAATTTTTATTAATTTAAATTTAAGAACTAATAATAATGTTTTTGGAAAACTTGTAAGCATGTTTGCAACTACTTGGGGATATGAATCTACTTTGTCAATTGTAAAATTTATGAAATCTGGATACAGGTCAAATATTTCTGATGAAATTTAGTGTCTAAATAGAGATGGGCTGTGTATTAGTCAGGGCTTTCCAGAGGGACAGAACCAACAGGATATATGTATATGTGAAAGGGAGTTTATTCAGAAGAATTGACTCACACGATTACAAGGTGAAGTCCCATGATAAGTTGACTGCAAGCTAGGGAAAGAGAGAGGCAAGTAGCATGTCTCAGTCCAAGTCTGAAAACCTCAAAACCAGGAAAGCTGACAGTGCAGCCTTCAGTCTGTGGCCCAAGGCCCGAGAACCCCCAAGAGGCAGCTGATGCAGGTCCCAGAGTCCAAAGGCTGAAGAACCTAGAGTCTGATGTCCAAGGGCAGGGGGAGGGGAAGCAACCATCTGGCATGAGAAGAGAGAGCTAAAAGACTCAGCCAGCAAACCTATCCCACCTTCTTCCACCTGCTCTGTTCTGGCCATGCTGGCAGCCAATTGGATGATGCCCACCCACATTGAGGGTGGATCTGCCTTTCCCAGTCCTCTGACTCAAATGTCAGTCTCCTCTGGCAACACCCCTACAGACACACCCAAGAACAATGCTTCCCCAGCCATCTAGGCATCCCTCAATCCAGTCAAGTTGACAACTATATTAACTATCACAAGTCTACCCTTTGTCAACATGGCACCCATACATATGTCCTTAAATCGTGCTTATCTCCAATAAAGATCATAATAAGGTCACAGTTATGCCTAACGTAATACAACTATCATTTTGTACAATCAAACTTGCACCAATCCTTAAGTACTATTACATAGAATTAACACTTAAATGCTGATATGAAGTCAGTAAATCTTATGTTACATGATAAAGGAATAAAAAAGGAAATAAAACAAAGATATCTGCTTAATACAGCTGTATATATACACAAATTTATTCGTATCAAAGTAAGAAGGAAATACTTGTAACAATTACAGTCCTCTTTTCTGTAACTGGTCACATGGTTGTAGCTGGTATTGAAAACTACCTTCTTCTACTACCCATTCTATATTTCCTTTACCTTCAGCAAGCACCTCAGCTGGTCATGGTTTTTAACCTGGTGGAGTGACCCAAGCCTTCATTTCTGAAGGGTCTGGGCCATTTGTAGTCTTGCTAGGATTGGGTTGTTGTAGTTTCCCATTGACCTTAATTATAGGGCAGGGTGATACTAAGAGACACCCTAAGGGATCTCCTAAATTCCAGTTATTCTTCTTTATCTCCATTGTGGAGTGGTAGTCTGATTTCATCTTGACAGTCTGGGTCAATCACCCCAGCCAAATTGTAACTCTCTTCTTAACCTGTTGACTTAGAGGCATGAGGAGTAAAGTAGCCAGTGGCAGTCTTAACTTCCAGTTGGACAGAATTGTATTGTGTCTCCTGGTGGCAGCATTTCTCCCCTGGAACTAAGACCTCTAGGCAGCAGAACATAATGTCACAGGAACAGGAAGCAAAAATTTTGCTAGTGGGTGACTAGGGATGATGATGAGTGGTGCCATTTCTACTTTCACCCCTTGGTTCCTGGACCTATGAATCCTGGCTCTGGGAGAGGGAGTACCATATACTGAACGCAGATTCAGAGCATATACAGCCTTCTGGAGAACTTTGCCCTGATTCTGCAAGGTATTGTCACCTAGTTGGCGTTATAATTGCAACTTCAAAAGGCCATTCTACTGTTCTATCAAGCCAGCTGCCTCAGAATGATGGGGAATATGGTAAAACCAGTGGATGCCATGAGTGTAAGCCCATTGCTGTACTTCGTTGGCTGTGAAGTGAGTTCCTTGGGCAGAAGCAATGATGTGGGGAATACCATGGCTGTGGATAAGGCATTCTATGAGTCCAGGCTTAGCAGACGCATTGTGTGCAGGAAAGGCAAATCCATATCAGAAGTAAGAATCTATTCCAATAAGGAGAAACCACTGCCCCTTCCATGATGGGAGTGGTCCAGTATAATCAACCTGTCACCAGGTAGCTGGATGATCACCCTGAGGAATGGTGCCATATCGAGGGCTCAGTGTTGGTCTCTGCTGCTGATGATTGGGCACTCAGCAGTGGCCGTAGCCAGGTCAGCCTTGGTGAGTGTAAGTTCATGTGCTGAGCCCATGCTGAGTCAATGTCCATCACTGCCACCGTGGCCACTTTGTTCATGAGCCTATTGGGAGATAACAGGTGTAGCTGGGGAAAGAGGCTGAGTGGTGTCCACAGAATGGGTCATCCTATCCACTTGATTATTAAAATCTTCCTCTGCTGAGGGCACCTTTTAGTGAGCATTTATGTGTGACACAAATACCTTCAGTTTTTGATCACTCAGAAAGGTCCATTAACACACCTCTTCCCCACATTCGTCACCAGTTTTCCAATCATGATCCTTCCAAGTCCCTGACAATCCAGCCAAACCATTGGCTACAGCCCATTAATCATTATGTAAATGCACATTTGGCCATTTCTCCTTCCATGCAAAGTGCACAACCAGGTGTATTGTTAGAAGTTCTGCCCACTGGGAAGATTTCCCTTCATCATTGTCCTTGGGGGATGTTCCAGAAAGGGGCTGCAGTGCTACAGCTGTCCACTTTGATCTGGCAAATGCCTTTTTCTCCAGTTCCCTCTGCCAACTGATCATAGGGAACTCCCCACGAAGCCATAGGTACAGCCTAGGAGAGAGAAGGCTGGGTAGCAGAAGTGAGGACCATGGCATTTGGGCCACTTCTTCAGGTAAGTTACTTGTGCCATCAGAACCTACTTGAGCCCACTGACATATATTCCACTTCCATTTGATGATGGAATGCTGCTGTGCAGGCCCAACTTCATGGCTAAATGGGTCAGAAAGCACCCAGGTCATGATAGCAGCTCAGATTGCCTGATAACTTGGTGACTCATAGTCAAATGTTCAGTTTCCACCAAGGCCCAGTAGCAGGCCAAGAGCTATCTTTCGAAAGGAGACTAGTTACCTACAGAAGATGGTAAGGCCGTGCTTCAAAATCCTAGAGGCCTCTGCTGTAATTCACCTAGGAGGGCCTGCTAAAGGCTCCAGACAGCATCTCTGTCTGGAGCCAGTGACACCTCAAGTACCACTGGATCTGTTGGATCACATGGCATAAGTGGCAGAGCAGCTTTCACAGCAGCCTGGACCTGTTGTGGAGTCTTATCCTGTCCTGGGTCCCACTCAAAACTAGCAGTGTTTCGGGCCACTCAATAAATGGGCTGAAGTAACATACTCAAATGAGGATGTGTTGACTTGGAAATCCAAATAGGCTCACTAGGTGTTAGTCTGTTCTCCTGCTGCTAATGAAGGCATACCCAAGACTGGGTAATTTATAAAGGAAGGAGGTTCAATTGACTCACAGTTCCACAAGGCTGGGGAGGCCTCACAATCATGGTGGAAGGCAAGTGAGGAGCCAAGTCATGTCTTACATGGTGGCAGGCAAGAGAACATGTGCAGGGGAACTCCCATTTAGAAAATCCTCAGGTCTCATGAGACTTATTCACTACCACAAGAACAGTACGGGAGAAGCCACCTGTATGATTCAATTATCTCTGCCTGGCCCTGCCATTGACTCATGGGGATTATTACAATTCAAGGTGAGATTTGGGTGGGGACATGGGCAAACAATATCAGCCTCTTTCTTGGTTGTAGGAAGGGCCAGATGCAACAGCTTATCCTTCACCTTAGATGGAATATCTCGACAGGTCCCACACCATTGGACCCCTAGAAATTTTGAGGTGGAAAGCCCCTGAATTTTAGTTAGGTTTATTTCCCATCCCCTGACATGCAAATGTCTCACAGTAAGTCCAGAGTACTTGCTACTTCTTGCTCACTGCATCCAATCAGCATAATGTCATCAATGTAATGGACCAGTGTGATATCTTGTGGAAGGGAAAAGCGATCAAGAATTTTCAAACAAGATTAAGACACAAAGCTGGACAGTTGAATATCCCTGAGGTAGGGCAGTGAAGGTATATTGCTGGCCTTGCCAGATGAAGACAAATTGCTGCTGGGTGGGGCTTATGGACTGGCATGGAGAAAAAGGCATTTGCCAGATCAATAGCTGCATACCAGGTAACAGGAGATGTTTTAATTTGCTCAAGCAATGAAACCACATCTAGTACAACAGCTGAAACTGGAGTTACCACTTGGTTAAGCTAATGATAATCTACTGTCATTCTCCAAGATCTATGTCTTCTGCACGGGCCAAATAGGAGAGCTGAATGGAGATGTGGTGGGAATCACCACCCCTGTATCTTTCAAGTCCTTGATGGTGGCACTAATCTCTGAAATTTCTCTAGGGATGCAATATTGTTTTTTAATTTACTATTTTCATAGATATAGGCAGTTCTAACGGCTTCCATTTGGCCTTTCCCACCATTGTAGTCCTCACTGCACAGGCCAGGAAACCAATGTGGGGACCTTGACAGCTGTTAAGTATATCTATTCTGATTATGCATTCTGGCACTGGAGAAATGACCACAGGATGTGTCCACGGACCCACTGGACCCACTGTACCCACTGTACCCACTGTAAGTCAGACCTGAGATAAAACTCCATTAATTACCTGACACCTATAAGCTCCTACTCTAACTGGAGGGCCACAGTGATATTTTGGGTCCCCTGGAATCAATGTCGGCTCAGAGGCAGTATCCAGTAGTCCCCAAAAGTTCTGATTAATTTCCTTTCCTCCATGCACAGTTACCCTGCTAAAAGGCCAGAGGAAGTTTGGGAGAATGATTAACAGTATGAAATTTCAGTAGTGTAGTGGGGTTCTTCCTCAAGAGGACCAAGCCTCCCCTTCATTTAAGGGGTTTTGGGTCTGTAAGCTGGCTCCAGTCTGGAAATTGATTGAAGGGCCATGATTCTCTGTTTTTATAATTCAAATTAGACTTTTGGTCACTTGACCTGGAAGTTTTCTGCTTATATACGTCAAGTAAGAAGGTAGTAGGCTTCCTGTTGATTTCACTTCCAGAAACACGATGATTAATTAGCCAATCCTAGAACTTTACAGGTGTCAGACTATTCTGATTGCTACTTTGCCTCTGCTGCCCACTACTAATTATGCCCACCTTGCCTTTGACGGATGAGTGCTGCTACTTGGCCTCTGTCATCTCAGGATCCAATTATTCCCATTGCATTTAAGTTTTCCAGTTGAGTGGCTGTGGTTCCCACCCTAAGATCTGGCATACAGTAAAGAGCAATCACAGAGGCCTTCAAGGATGCTGGTGCTCTCTTCACAAATCTATTTTGCAAGATACTGGTGAAAGTTGTGTATTCTGGACCCTTCCAGTTGGGATGAGTACGTTCTCAGTGACAAATTCATTCTAGCATTCCAATCTCCCTAAGCCTTTGGATCCTTCCTCTACATTAAACCAAGGGAAATCAGGCATCGCCAGTTCACTCACAGTAGGCCATCTTTTGACCCATGTTTTGGCTAACCAAGCAAATAAATAAACTATTACAACCTTTTTTAACTCCCTGAGCTGCAACATTAAATGCAGTGTCTGCTTAGAGGGCCCATAGCAATTTATTCAGCCTGATCCAACTTTATGGCCCTTTCTCCACTATCCCACACCCTTAATATCCATTCCCATACCTGTTCCCTGAATTTCTGCTTATATAAATTAGAGAACTCAGTAGACCTTTTTCATTGTAGCATGCCTTCTCATAGGTCACACCCTGAATTCTACCTCTAGGGTCCTGCTGGGTCTGGAGTCCAGTTAGAGTACAGAGGCAAACAGGGGTAGGGGGAGAACCAGCGCTGTCTTTCCTGGCATCTGCCTTAGGGGAGGCCATCACTGTTTCCCTGGGTAATGCAGGGTTAATCTCAAAGATGGAAAGGCTGGTACTGCAGTGGATGGGCAAGGGCATGTTGCTACCACTGGGGGTGGGGAGGCGATTCCCTCTTGCTAAAAAGGCTCATCAGAATTTAGGATTTCACTATTCCCAGCTTCATTAGGGCCCCTCAACGTGTCCCCATCTCAACTTGTGGGGTCCCACTCTTTTCCAATCAATGTCCTCCCTTTAACAGTAGACACCCAGTGAGGCTGAGCATGCACCTTTCGTTGCAGGTCAATCACTTGCATAATAACAAGCTTGTGTCTGATTGTCAGCAATTTCAGCCCTCTGTTTACAGAAGAGCAGACTCTCACCCAGGGCAATCTTAGAAGATTTGAGCTCAGTGTGTTCTTCCGGAGCCTGGAGATAGAATCCCTGAGCTTATCCTTTTCTTTCATCACTTTGCCCAGTGAACTTAGGAGCAATCAACCAACTTCATTATATTCCTTGGTTCTCCACAAATGTTCAAAGGTATCACGTATAGAGTCACTAAACTCTTTGCCTCTCAGGAGCAGGGAATCAGGAATATCAAATGCATTTATTTTGTATAATTCTAAACAGTTTACACCAATAACTATCAGTGCTGTCTGTACTATTAGAAATGAGAATCTTTAGCATTTTTGGGTTTAATTTGATTAGATAGCCAACTCCAGAAACCCCAAAACCAATGAAGGAAATTCATCCTTAAAATTCTATTCCTCTAGAACCACACCTCGTGCCAAAATCTGTATTAGGGACAGAACCAATAGGACAGATGTATATAATAAAAGGGAGTTTATCAGGGAGAACTGGCTCACAGGATTACAATGTGAAGTCCAACAGTAGGTCATCTGCAAGCTGGGGAAAGAGAGAAGCTGGGAGCATGGCTCAATCCAAGTCTGAAAGTCTCAAAATTAGCAAAGCCAACAGGGCAGCCTCCTGGCTGAAGCTGAAGGCCTGAGAGCCCCCAGAATGTTGCTGGTGCAGGCAGGTCCCAAAGTCCAAAGCCTGAAGAACCTGGAGTCTGACGTCCAAGGGCAGGAGGAGAAGAAGCAAGCATCCTGCACAGGAAGAGAGAGCATGGGAGAGGATTCAGGAAGCTGTTTCTTCCCCTTTTCTGCCTGCTTTGTTCTAGATGCGCTGGCAGCCGATTGGATGGTGCCCGCCTACACTGAGGATGGGTCTCCCTTTCCCAGTCCACGGATTCAAATGTCAATCTCCTCTGACAACACCCTCACAGACACACCAAGGAATAATGCTTCCCCAGCCATCCAGGCATCCTTCAATCCAGTCAAGTTGATACCTAATAGTAACTGTCATAGGCTGTAAGTAAAAATATTAAATATACCCTGGATTTAAAAGACTCAGTACAAAACAAAATGTAATCTGTCTCATTAATAACTTTAAAATATAGATTACATGTTGACACAATAATAATTTCGGTCTATTATATTAACTAAAATATATAGTTAGGATCGATTTCAGTTGTTTCTATCCTTTTAAAACACGGCTACTAGGCTGGGCACGGGTGGCTCATGCCTGTAATCCCAGCACTTTGGCAGGCCAAGGAGGGTGGATCACTTGAGGCCGGGAGTTCGAGACCAGCCTGGCCAACGTGGTGAAACCCTGTCTCTACTAAAAATACAAAAATTAGCCAGGCATAGTGGTGGGCGCCTGTAATCCCAGCTACTTGGGAGGCTGAGGCATGAGAATCACTTGCACCCGGGAGGCGGAAGTTGCAGTGAGCTGAGATAATGCCATTGCACTCCAGCCCAGGTGACATAGCAAGATTCTGTCGCAAAAATGAATAAATAAAAAATAAAATAAAATTAACATGGCTACTATAAAATTTAACATTATGGGCCAGGTGTGGCGGCTTATGCCTGTAATCCCAGCACTTTGGGAGGCGAAGGTGGATGGATCACCTGAGGTCAGGAGTTTGAGACCAGCCTGGCCAACATGGTGAAACCCTGTCTGTACTATACAAAAAATTAGCTGGGTGTGGTGGTGCGTGCTTGTAATCCCAGCTACTTGGGAGGCTGAGGCATGAGAATTGCTTGAACCTGGGAGGTGGAGGTTGCAGTGAGCTGAGATCGTGGCACTGCACTCTAGCCTGGGCAACAGAGCGAGACTCCATCTCAAAAAAAGAAAAAAAAATTACATTTATGACTCACGTTGTTATTTCTCTGGGACAGTGCTTCTCCTGACTGCAGTATGAGGTTCAAGAGGGCAGTTTTCTCACCCTTGTATATTCCTGCTTATACTGCCTGTTGCTTAATAAGCACTGCACAATTATTTAATACATGAATGAATGCCTGGGTGTGTGTGTACTACAGAGCAGAGGAGTCTTAGGGAGGAACCTCGCCTTATCAATAGATTTCTAGCCTATGTCACTATATATCCTAAGAGTCAAAATTTTAGGGGCAACAGTGGTAAACCCACGTTTAATGAGACAGCTTGTTGCTATCTTTTCACAGGTAAAATATCTATAGCCTGGTAGGTAGAGTTGCCATGGCTAAGCAATGGCAAACCAGACCATATCCTGTGATGAGGTGGGGTGTGTGCTGGGGATGGTGGGGTAGGCTTTGCTGCACTTGACAGGAAGCAGGCTTCTAGGAGGTTTTGAGAGAAGGTCAGGGCCATCTATGTCAGAGAGTCTCAGGGCACTCATGTAAGAATATGCCAGGGTTGTGCCTGTTAGCAATATTCACTTTCCCACAGTGTTTCTTCCCCCTGGTGACTCCTCCCTCCTTCTTCCTGAAAGGTAATCCTTATCATTTTACTCTGGTGTTACTCAGCCTAACCCCACAAGGTGTCTTACCCAAGACCCTGCATCCAACCGGGGATGTTTATTTTGTGGATTTCAGGTCTCTACTTACCCGAATGGACTTTTCAAAGGGAGATCGGGCAGCTAGGTGAGAAAGGGATCATTTGGTTTTTGTTGGAAGCAAGTCAACTATGTTAATAAGACCTCTGCATTGCAGGTCATCCATCTCCACCTTTTCAGCCCCAAGCATCTCTTGTCAACTTGCAAAATGGCATCCTCCCATATAGCTTGTCTGTTGTGCTCTTCGGAGCCCTTCTTTCTTTGAGAAGAAATATGTATAGATGCAGGCAGAACGGTGACTCCACGTCGTTAGGATTAGGGTCCCTTAAACATTCACTCTTTCTGACTCTGTCAGCCTGTCTGACTAATAAGGCTGTGAGGTCTGAGTCATCTGAAAGCTCCCAGGGGGACTTCCCTCGCTGGCCTCACCCTGCCACTCTGCCCATCTTCCCTCCATTTCCACAGATCTCACACAAGTCCCATCCAGCAGCTTATTCTCATTCATTCCATCTTTATACTTCCTTTAGTGCAATGACCTACTTAAGTTAAAGGGAAATACAAACCCCCAAGGAAATTTGCTGACAGCTCTTTCCTGGGTAGAATTAGGTTGGGCATGTGTCTGAGATAAGCTCTAAGAATCATTTCGGCTGCAGATGGGAGTGGAAAGGGAGGGACAGAATGTTACCAAAAAAAAAAAAAAAAAAAAAAGTCTGACGACAAGTGTTCTTGGGGAAGTGATTGGAAACCGATGGTGGCAGGGAGGGCTGGGTAAGAAATACACCCTCCAGGGCAGTTCTAAACTGGCATTTAGATTTTCTCAGATTTCAGTCTCTTCCCTCAGTTTTCTGCTTAGAAGCTCTACTCCCAAGGTCATAGGTCTAAAGAATATCAGAGTCCAGATAGAGCAGATGAAGCCAAACCATTATTGGGAAAAAAATACATACTTTTATTAGGCTGATGATATTCTTACACAAGCATATCAGCACAGTTTTGAAAATAATTTAAGGATGAAAGATGACAGGTGGAAACAGCTTCAGACCAGGTGCTGGAACACATGAACTTTTTGGGGTTGGATTTTCCAGGAACTGGCTATGTACCTTAAGCAAGTCATTTTCACCTCACTAAACCTCACTTTTCTCATCTGTAAAATGTGTGGTTTAGACTAGATGATGGCTAAGATGCTTTTCAGTTTTTAAGTTTCTTGAACCACATAAAATTATTTGCCTGTTGACTATGGTAGCTAACAATTGCTATTATTTTGGTAAAGTTGTAACAAGTAGTCGATTGATTTATGTTTTTATTCTTTTCCTTTTTTGGTGGAGGTATTTTGCAGGATAGCCAAAAGGTGGGGCACAGAAAAAAGTGAAAGATCCAAATAAGCCTCAAACCAGACAATGGGCCTCTGAATCACAGAAGATGATTGGCTATGGACCGTAGAGTCCCTTCGGCAATCTCTGGTATGAGTCACAGGCCTCACCACCCAAGGCATTCAATCCCATGAGGCAATCCTTTCCTTATCTATTTGTATAGTATGAGAGAGGGCCAACCACTGACAGCCCAGAAACTCCTGGCTGAGCCCTAAAATGCACTTTGCATGCTGTCTTCATTGGTGGTAATGGTGTGACTGGAGTGAGCACACTGAATAATGTTTGAAGCTAAATTTCACAACAAAGGATCTGTTGTTTATTAGAAAAACTATTAAAACCAGTTACAGTAGAAAAAGTACTCATAGGTCAGTTTATAAGCTTAAATTTAAAGTGTTAGCAAGTTTTAGAGCTCAAAGACACAGGAATCCATCTGACCTAATACACTTTAGAGATGAAAAGAAGATGAATTGTCCAAGGTTGTAACTTTATTAGTGCAAATTTAGGACTAGAAAACACCACTAGATTCTCAGGTCTGTGGCTTTCTAGTATACTATATTGCTTATGTAAGAATCTGAGTATGTTTTAAATACAATGATTTTTAAATACATAATGCATACACTATGCAATTTAAATAACAGAAAGTTTACAGTGAAAAGTTAATCTTCTATTCAATGTTTTCTCTAAATTCTCTTCCCTCTTTGGCCAATCTGGAATTTATTTTAGTTTAAGGTGTGAGGTAGGGATTCAACTTTATTTTCTTTCAGATGACTGTCCAGTTATTTTACTAGCAGATAAGTTGTATTTCCCTTATTTGTCCTTAAATTTTGGAGTTTTTGTCTATTTTTTCTTATTTCTCTCCTATATAAACTTGAGAAATCAGCTTACATATTAAAAAAATTCTGTTGGTTTTAACAAATGAGATTGCATCAAATGTATAGATGAATTTAGGGGAGAATTGACCGTTTTATGAAGTCTGCTATAGAGCTTCAGGACATGCTTTCCTCTCTGATAAGAAGAAACATGGTACAAGATGCTGTCCTTTCTGCCTTTTGATGTAGTTCTGTGAACATGTCATTGTCATAACTTCAAACATTACACCCGACCTCCCTCCTTATACTAAAATAAACTTCAGCCACACTGGCCTCCTTGCTGTTTCTTCAACTTAACTGGCATGTTCTTTCTGCTCAGAAAAACTCTTCCCCCAGAAATCTGCCTGGCTCATTCCTTCATCTCCTTCAACTATCTGCTGAGTGCCACCTTCTCATTGAGCCTACGCTGACCACCCAATTTATTTTTATTTTTTATTTTATTTTATTTTTTAGATGGAGTTTTGCTCTTGTCACCCAGGCTGGAGTGCAATGGCATGATCTTGGCTTACTGCAACCTGCATCTCTTGGGTTCAAGCAATTCTCATGCCTCAGCCTCCCGAGTAGCTGGGATTACATGTGCCTGCCACCATGCCCAGTTAATTTTTTTGGTATTTTTAGTAGAGATGGAGTTTTGCCATGTTGGTCAGGCTGGCCTCAAACTCCTGACCTCAGGTGATCCACCAGCCTCGGCCTCCCAAAGTGCTGCGATTACAGGTGTGAGCCACCGTGCCCGGCCTGGCCATGCAATTTAAAATGACTCTTGCCTCCCACTCTGAGCTCTCCTCATTTTCCTATCCATTCTACTTTATTTTCCATATGGCTTATTATCTTCTTACAATTTACTTAATCATGACACATGTTTATTGTGTGTGTCCAGCACTAAAATTTAAGCTTCAAGAGGACAGAGATATTTGTCTATTTTATTCACTGCCATAGCCCGAGTGCCTAGAACTCTCCCTGGCATACAGTAAATGTTTAAGAAATTTTTGTTTAATTGAATTTAAAAAACTATTTTTGGCCTGGTGCGGTGGCTCACGCCTATAATTCCAGCACTTTGGGAAGCCAAGGCAGGTGCATCACATGAGGCCAGGTATTTGAAACCAACCTTGCCAACATGGTGAAACCTCATCTCTACTAAACAAAAATTAGCCATGCATGGTGGCACGCACCTATAGTCCCAGCTACTTGGGAGGCTGAGGCAAGAGAATCCCTTGAACCCAGGAGGTGGAGGTTGCAGTGAGCAGAGATCGTGCCACTGCACTCCACCCTGGGTGACAGAGAGAGACCCTGTCTCAAAAATAAATAAAAAATAAAAAATAAAAGAAGCTATTTAGTAACAGATTTTATTTAGAATAAACACTGCAATTTTATCAAATATAATATCTCTTTTCAGCAGTCATGGAAATAATCATATGACTGTTTTCTCTTTTCATTGCCAGACATGGTAAATTATATATTACATTTCCTAATAGAAAAATAGCCTTGCATTTCTGCAATAAACCCTATTTAGTCATGGCGTATTATTCTTTTAGGAGCTGCCTGATTTTGTTTGCTATTGTATTTATTATATTTAAGTTTTTGAATTGATACTGAAAGTGAGATTGGTGTAAAGTTTTGTCATGACATCTTTGTTTGGCTTTGTTATCACTGTTATGCTAGCTTTAAAATATAATTTAGAACATTCCCCCAGCCATACATTTGAAAAAATACTCTGAAATACTTCAAATAGCTTTGACTTTGTTTTTCTTTAAAATATGGCTACTGGTTGGGCATGGTGGCTCATGCCTGTAATACCAGCACTTTGGGAGGCCAAAGCAGGAGGATTGCCTGAATCCAGGAGTTTGAGACCAGCCTGGGCAATACAGCAAGACCCTATCACTACACAAAAAAAATAGCTAGGCATGTAGCATGCTCCTGTAGTTCTAGCTACTTGGGAAGCTGAAGCAGGAGGATTGCTTGAGCCCATGCGTTTGAAGCTGCAGTGAGCTATGGGGGTGCCAGTGCACTCCAGCCTAGCCTGGGTGACAGAGCAAGACCTGGTCTCTAACAGTAAATAAATAAATAAATAAATAAATAAATAAGTAAATAATCTCCATCACTCTTCCTAGTTTGTTGATACCTTCTGGGCCTCAGACCACCTTAGACTTCTCTTCTCTGTCCAACATGGCTTCCACTCTCAGATCCTCCAAATAGAAACAGCCCTTTGACAATGTTCAAAGCCTTAATTGGTTCTAGGGAGTACAAACTTAAACTCAAGAGGGCAGAAGATGAAGATGTTTACTTTTGTGTTTAAAAGAAGGGATCTCTGGCAGTTGATCAAACCTTGTTCACTTAGTGCAGTGAGGTTAACACTATTGATTTATCTATCCAGAGGGTTTTCTTAGCTTATTTATTTTTATCATCGTTCTTCAAACTTATTCTTTTATCTAACACATTGTATCTGCTGTGTGCTTATCTCCATTGTGATTCTACAGAATTAGAAGACATGCTCCCTGCCTGAGTTTTTAGTCTAGTTGGTGAGACAAGACAAATGGAAATAAAAAATAAACAATAAAGCAAGTCAATGTATAATATACCTCAAATGGGTAGAATAGATAATTATTACTATTGAGCAAAGGGGAGGGATGATTGCTGTGGAATATACCAGTTCTCATTTGCCCCAGATTTGCCCATCTGTGGTAAGCCTGTGATGATTAATTTTATGTGTCAATTTGACCAGGTTATGATACCCAGTTGTCTGGTCAAACACTAGTCTAGATGTTACTGTGAATGTATTTTAGAGATGTGATTAACATGTAATTCAGTAGGCTTTGTGTTGAGCAGATTACCTTCTATAATGTGGATGGGCCTCATTAAATCAGTTGCAGGCTTTCAGAGAAAAGAACCCTTGAGGAGGAAGGCATTCTGTCTCCAGACTGTCTTCAGACTCAAGACTGTGATATCAAGTCTTCCCTGGGGCTCTAGCCTGTTGGCCTGCCTTCCAGATTTTTGACTTGCCAGCCCCCACAATCACAAGAACCAATTCCTTGAGATAAATATCTCTCTCTAGATATGTATCTAAAAATATTCTCAGTCAGGCCAGGCATGGTGGCTCACGGTGGCCTGTAATCCCAGGACTTCGGGAGGCTGAAGTGGGTGGATCACTTGAGGTCAGGAGTTTGAGACCAGCCTGACCAACATGGGAAAACCCCAATTGTACTAAAAATACAAAAATTAGCTGAGCGTGGTGGATCATGCCTATAATCCCAGCTACTTAGGAGGAGGCTGAGACAAGAGAATCACTTGAACCTGGGAGATGAAGGTGGCAGTGAGCCGAGATCATGCCACTGCACTCTAGCCTGAATGAGGCAGTGAGACTCTGTCTAAAAAAAAAAAAAAAAAAAAAAAAAAAAATCTAGGTCAGTGTTCTTCCAGAGAACAGACCCAAAAGCATATATATGAAACATGGGCTCAAGCAATCCTCATGCCTCTGCCTCCTGAGTAGCTAGAACTACAGGTGCATGCTACTGTGTCTGCTAATTAAAAAAAAGTTTTATTTTTTAGTGATAAGGTCTTGCTTTGTTGCCCAGGCTGATCTTGAAATCCAGAGGTTCTCTCTGGAAAACGCTGACTGATACAAAGCCTGGTATATATTGATATTCCCACTGAGATGTAATATCATTCATTCATTCAAGAAAAAAATTCATTAGTTATCTATTAGTATGGTGGATTAAAAGTATAGGCTTTGAAACCAGCCTATCTAGGTTTATTTTCTAGTAAAAGCTCCAGTTTTCTCATCTGTAAAATGGGGATAATGATATGTATATTTTATGGGTTTTTTGAAGAATAATTGAGTTAATAAAAACATGCTAAGTGCTTTGAACAACACTCAATACAGTTATCACTCAATACATGTGAGCTATCTTTATTTTGACTATATGTCAGAGCATTGTGCTTGGCTTTGTAGAAACAATGATAAGTATTATACAGAGTTAACCCTTAAATTGCTCATAGTCTAGTCGGGGAGTCAGAGAAATAGATGTACATGCCAATACAGTGTGCTAAGGATATTGACAGAGGTGTGCACAGGGCCACAGGCTGTGCAGACAGAGCAGGTACTCAGGACCCTGAGGCCCAGACTAAGAGAATCTGTGGCCCCCAAGCTGTGAAGAGAGGCAGAGGGAGTAACCTGCGGGAGGCTGGAAGCTGAGAAACCAGTATTTTCCAGGGAAACTTTTTGTATGGAGTAAAGACTGTGAGGGTGAGCTGGTGGAAGATGAGGGGGAAGAGATAAGCCTGGGGCCAGATGCTGGAGGGCTTTGTGTACCAAAGTTAGAGATCTGTTTGGTTTTTATCTCTCTAATACTTAAGATCCTCATTCCTGCAAGGGTTTTAAGCTTTTTAAAGCCTTCTAGTAGGACAAGTAATATGGCAAAACAAAGAGGCACAATCATACATCTACAAATGAATGAATGAATGAATGTCTGTTTTATTATTATTTTTGGGGTGGGAGAACAGAGTTGACCTTCCTATAGAGTGGTGGCTCTCAGCTGGGGTGATTTTGCCCCCCAGAGGGGACATTTGGCAATGTTGGAAGACATTTTTGTTTGTCATAATTGGGGTACAGGGGGTGCTACTGGCATGTAGTGAGTAGAGGCCAGAGATGTTGCCGAAAGTTCTACCAGATGCCTGAGAGCTGCCTACAATAAATTGTCATGTCCAAAATGTCCATAATTGTCAGGTCCAAAATGTCCAGCTGAGGTTGAGAAATGCTGCTGTAAAGAGACAGTGAGAAATAGGTTTGGAGGAGGAGGAGCACACCTTACAGTACACCTTTAATGTCCCACAAGTATTTTGGACTATTCTACGGGCCATTAGAAAGCCAGTGAAGGTTTTTGAGTAAAGAGGATGATGAAGGTCATGTTTAGGAGGATTAATCTGGCTGTTTTATGCAGGATTCATTAAGGGGTGGCTGGGACCAGAGGCAGGAGGATCATGTAGATGGCTGTTGTGATTGTTCAGACTCCGGTGTTAGGAGCCTGCATGATTGGGAAAAGAGGAAGAGAAAAATAATAAAAATTGATGGACACAGGAAGCCTGGTGAGGAAGCTATTTTGGAAGATGATAATATGTTTTTTAAGAAAACGTTCATTTTAAGATAAGAGTGCAATTCATGCAGAAACATATCCTAGGCAGGCAAGAAGACAGGATTTGACTATAAGAGTCAACAGCCTAGAAGTGACAGGCAAAATGTTGGCAGTGGACTAGTTCCTGGGGGAAAAGGCCTGAAAATAGATCATGCTGTCTCCCATTGTAACTTTTTTCTTTAAAGAACCCCCATTTCCCAGCAGTGTTGTAAATGAGAGGAATGGAGACAGCTGCTACTCCCAGGTATCCTGAGTCTACCGGCATTCAAGGCCCTAAGCGGCTGTTGGTTGTGATGTTCCAGGTGCTTCTGGAAGGTTGACTCCCATGGGAAAACTAATCACTGAAAATGAGCCTGATCATCTTGATGTTTCTTGTTACTTTTGGTCCTCATCAGCCTAGGGAGTATATTTGTAATCAGGAACAAAATCGGCTAGCCTCCCTCTTCTCGTGCCAACACCTGAGTTGGTGGCATTGCATGGATGTTTTCCTAGATCCTATTTTTATAGAATACTGATCACTGCCTTCCCTGATGTGGGTTTTTTCCCATGTCTTACTAGTATTTTTCTCTCCCAAATGCCATATTATCCACATAATTCTAGCATCTTTGCAGGTTGAAAACTTGATCTAGGTGTATAGCCATGCAATGAAAAAGATAGTGTTGAGGAAAATTGAAAGACAAATAATTTTATTTGGTTTTTTAAAAAAGAAGGGCCATTAAAATGGCTTTTTTTTTTTCTTGAGGTGGAGTCTCACTCTGTGGCCCAGGCTGGAGTGCAGTGGCACAATCTCGGCTCACTGCAATTCTCCGCCTCCTGGGTTCAAGCGATTCTCTTGCATCAGCCTCTCGAGTAGCTGGGATTACAGGTGCCCACTACCATGCCCGGCCAATTTTTGTATTTTTAGTAGAGATGTGGTTTCACCATGTTGGCAGGCTGGTCTTGAACTGCTGACCTCAGGTGATCTGCCTGCCTCAGCCTCTAAAATTGCTGGAATTACAGGCATGAGCCACCATGCCTTTTTTTTTTTTGGTAGAGATGGGGTCTTGCTATGCTGCCTGGCTTTTTTTCTTTTGAGATAGAGTCTTGCTGTGTCACCCAGGCTGGAGTACAGTGGGCATGATCTTTGCTCACTGCAACCTCTGCTTCCTGGGTTCAAGCGATTCTCCTAAAATGGCTTTTTTTTAAGTGAAGAATTACATAGCTAATGTTTTAAATGGTTGTCATACAGGAGATACTGGCCATCTATTATTGATCTTCTCTAACAAGAATTTAACATAATAATACCATATAATATAAAAACACATAAGTTTACATGTGTAAAACCATTTCACAGGCTGGAGCTTAGAGAACTGAATGTTCAAGGCCTCAGAGGAAAATGGTGGCACTGGGGTACTGGTGAATCATTGTTCTTTCTGTGCCAGCTGCTATAGTGTAGACTGAGTTACTAGATGGAATTTGTGTGTGTGTGTATGTGTGTGTGTGTCTGTGTGTGTGTGGACAACTTTCCCCTCTCCTTTTCACAATTTCTACTTTTTCCTTGGAGATCATTCTGTATCAGAACATATAGAACATCTTGTTATTCGTTTTAGTGGCTATACAGTATTCTATTTTAATGGATGTAGCTTAATTTGTTTACTTAGCATTTAGGTTTATTTTTCCCCATCCTTGTTTTGTTTTGTTTTGTTTTTGAGATGGAGTCTCGCTCTGTTGCCTTGGCTGGAGTGCAGTGGCATGATTTCTGCTCAGTGCAACCTCCGCCTCCTAGGTTCAAGTGATTCTCGTGCCTCAGCTTCCCGAGTAGCTGGGATTACAGGCACCCACCACCATGCCTGGCTAATTTTTGTATTTTTAGTACAGATGGGGTTTCACCATGTTGGCCAGGCTGGCCTCGAACTCCTGACCTCAAGTGTGCCTCCCACCTTGGCCTCCCACTGTGTTGGGATTACAGGCATGAGCCACTGCACCCAGCTCCCATTCTTTTTCTATGAAATAATGCTTCATTGAAAAACCTTGGGCATACATCATTTCACACAGAAGTGACAAGTACAAATTCCACCTCTAGAATAAATTCCTAAAGGTGGAATCGTGGGGTCCGGCGGTATGTGGACTTGTAATTTTGATAGATATTGCAAACCTCCTACAAACTATGTACAGGACTGTTCTTGTGTTCTTTTACTTTCCTTTTTTTCTTTTTCTTTTTTTTTTTTTGAGATGGAATCTCACTCTGTCACCCAGGCTGGAGTTCAGTGGCGGAATCTCAGCTCACTGCAACCTCTGCTTCCCCGCTTAAAGCGATTCTTGTGCCTCAGTCTCCAGAGTAGCTGGGATTACAGGCATATGCCGCCGCGCTCAGCCAGTTTTGTTCTTGTGTTCTTAAACTTCCTGTTTTTTGTACTTCTGATAGATAAATAATAGCTTCTTGCACTTTTCTTTTTATAGTGGGGTTGAATATATTTTTGTATGCTCAAGAACCATTAGTATTTATTTATTTATTTATTTTTGAGACAGGGTCTCACTCTGTCACCCAGGCTGGAGCGCAGTGGTGCGATCTTGGCTCGCTACAACCTCCACCCTCCAAGTTCAAGTGATTCTCTTGCCTCAGCCTCCCAAGTAGCTGGGGCTACAGGCATGTGCCACCATGCCTGGCTAATTTTTGTATTTTTAGTAGAGTCAGGGTTTCGCCATATTGGCCAGTCTGGTCTCGAACTCCTGACCTCAGGTGATCCACCTGCCTCAGCCTCCCAAATTGCTGGGATTAGAGGCGTGAGCCACCGCTCCTGGCCCAACCCATTAGTATTTTTAATGTCCTCTGGGGCTTCTGCACCTAGGAAAGGGCTAGCTTGTCCCTAGATGAGCTATGTCAGTAGCTTCCTGCCAATGGGGAGGACCCTGCCTTCTTTCCTTTTAATGACGTTTATTGAATGATTGGACAAGAGTTCCCCCTTTCTGTCACTCTGCTAGAACTCCCCATGAACAGATGGAATCTCAGCCCCTGCACATCCTTCTGTCATCCTTTGCTCCTGCTATTTCTTCTCCCTTACTAAACTCACCTGCCTCAGACTGCTAATGGGCAAATGTCATAGCCAGTTGATCACTCTGGCCACCAGCCTCCGTTGTACTGACTCAGTTTTCACCTCTGACTTTCTTGGGTATCTGTTGCCATCCAGCCCCATCTAGAGTTCCATACTTTCATTTCCTTTTGGTCACCTACTCTCAATGCTGCTAGTCCTTTGTTTAGCCGACCATAATGATGTAGTCTTCCACCTCTTTGAGAGTGTAGTATGCATCAAGCACTGTGCTAAGTGTTTTGCAGAAATGATCTCATTAAGCCTTTATAAGAGCCTGATTTTACAGATGAGTAGATGAATAAATTGAAGCTCAGAGAGGTTAGATAAATTTCCCGAGGGCAGATAGGTAGTGTGATGGTTAATTTTAGATGTCCACTTGACTGAGTTAAGGGATACCCAAATAGCTGGTAAAACATTATTTCTGGGTGTGTCTGTGAGGATGTTCCCAGAAGAGATTAGCATTTGCATTAGTAAACTGAGAAAAGAAGATTGCCCCCACCAGTATGGACAGACATCATCCAATCCATTGACAGCTGGGATGGAACAAAAAGGCAAAGGTGAATTTGCTCTCTTCTGGAGCTGGGGCATCTATCTTTTCTTGCCCTGGGACATCAAAGCTTACCCGATCGGTGGGCCTGTGGACCCAGGAACTTATCATCAGTGGTTTCTCCAAGTTCTCAGCCCTTTTACCTTGGACTGAGAGTTTACACTACTGGCTTCCCTGGCTCTCCAGCTTGCAGACAGCATATTGTGGGATGTATTGGCCTCCATAATCATGTACACCAATGTCTATAATAAATTTTCTCTCATGTATCTCTATGTATCTGTTATGGTTTGAATATTTATCCCCTCCAAAACTCATATCCCCTCCAAGACTTATTTACTCTCCAATGTGTTGGTATTGAGAGGTGGGGTCTTTAAGAGGTGATTAAGCCATTCATGGATGAATGGATTAATACATTAATGGATTAATAGATTAATGGGTTATCACGGGAATGGGACTGGTAGCTTTATTAGAAGAGGAAGGCCGGGCATGGTGGCTTATGCCTGTAATCCCAGCACTTTGGGAGGCTGAGGCAGGAGAATTGGTTGAGCTCAGGAGTTCGAGACTAGTCCGGCCAACATGGTGAAACCCCATCTCTACTAAAAATACAAAAAAAATCGATAAATGTGGTGGTGTGTGCCTGTAATCCCAGCTACTCAGTAGGCTGAGGCAGGGGAATTGCTTGGGCCAGGGAGGTGGAGGTTGCAGTGAGCCAAGATCGCACCATTGTACTCCCACCTGGGTGACAGAGGGAGACTCCATCTAAAAAAAAATAACAATAATAATAATAAAAAAGAAGTGGAAGAGAGACCAAGAGAACTGAACTAGCACACTCAGTCCCTTCACCATGTGGTGCCCTGCCCTGCCTTAAGACTCTGCAGAGTCCTCATCAGCAGGAAGGCCCTCACCAGATGCAGCCCTTAGAACTTGAACTTCTTGGCCTCCATAAGTATAAGAGATAAATCTTTTTTCTTTATAAATTACCCAGTTTCAGGTACTCAGTTATAAGCAACAGAAAATGGACTAAGGCAATATCATATTGGTTCTGTTTCTTTGGAGAACCCTGACTAATTAGAGGTGGTGAGTGGAGGAGCTAGAACTCCATCTCCGTTTCATTCTAAACTGCATGTTGCTAATTGTCCTTGTGGTGGTGCTAAGTGGACCTCAGCCTCTGGAGTTTGCTCTTTGGTGCTTTCTGGGGTTTGCCACCATCTCTCTCTATCTCATGTAAATCTTTCTGTCTTGCTTTTTCTCTGATTCAAGTGTCTTTCTCTGCAAATTGCCCAGATCTATTTTCTGAGGGACAGGTGAAGGGTAGAAACCACTATAGGGGTCCTCAGGCATAGGGGCTGAAGCCCATGGTGATCCAGGTCTTGAGTTTTACCATTCAGGTGTCTTCTTCCTAAGGCACATGCACTCTGGAGCAGGAGGAATGGGGGTCGAGGAGGTGAAGAAGGAGAATGACCCCATATTGTATAGAACCCATCACTCCCATTTAGCACTCACTGTTCAGTCTGGTCCCCGCCCCCCTGCCCCACCCCGCCAACATTCTAGACTTCTACCCTATCCAGTGGGATTTTTCTCTCGGGCCTCTGTGTCCTTGTGTTCTGGCTTCTACTGGGTGTCTCAGGCCAGCAGATCCACACGTAAGTGAATCCTTCATATTGGTTGGACTCAAAAAACTGCCCAAGTGAAAAAAAATTTCCCACGGCGTTCCCAGGATCTAGCAAATCAGGGGCTGCAACTAGACCCTTATGTAAGAGTCCCTTGGGTAAGAACCATCTTCCCTCTAGGCTGAACATATAGAATGCCGACAGGCTGTGTTGTAGCCAATTGCACATGCTGACATTTCTGGGCATTAACCTTGGTGTTGCTAAACCATCCCAACATAATCTGCCCCCTCATCAAAGCTGTGTTCTGTAGTCTTGCCTGAAGATGGGATGATGGACTAACCAGGCTTTTAATGTTGAGTTCATTTTCATCTGTATTTCTGTCTCATGTTCCTTTACCTGGATTCCTGTCTTTAGTACTGCTGCTATCCCTTAATTGTCCAATTTAATCCCAGTACCACTGCCTTGAGCAGCTGCTCCTTCACGACTCTCATTCCAAATAGCTTGGTTCATACCCTGTATTAGTCTGTTCTCACACTGCTATAAAGAACTGCCTGGCTGGGCACAGTGGCTCACTCCTGTAATCCCAGCACTTTGGGAGGCCGAGGCAGGTGGGTCACCTGAGGTCAGGAGTTCGAGACCAGCCTGGCCAACATGGCGAAACTCCATCTCTACTAAAAATACAAAAATTAGCCAGGTGCAGTGGTGCATGCCTGTAATTCCAGCTACTTGGGAGGCTGAGGTGGGAGAATTTATTGAACCCAGGAGGCAGAGGTTGGCAGTGAGCCGAGATCACGCTACTGCACTCCAACCTGGGTGAGAAAGTGAGATTCTGTCTCAAAAACAAAAAACAAACAAACAAAAAAACACCACCACCAACAAAAAAACCAAAAAACTGCCTGAGACTGGGTAATTTATAAAGAAAAGAGGTTTAATTGACTCACAGTTCTGCATGGCTGATCCTCAGGAAACTTCTAATTATGGCAGAGGGGAAGCAGGGAAGTCTTACATGGCAGCAGGCAAGAGAGCATGTGAAGGAAGCGAAGGGGGAAGATCCCCTTATAAAACCATCAGATCTCATGGGAACTCACTCCCTATCATGAGGACAGCACGGGGGAAACTGCCCCCATGATCCAATCACCTCCCACCAGGTCCCTCCCTCAACACCTGGGGATTACAATTTGAGATGAGATTTGGGTGGGGATGCAGTGCCAAACCATATCACATTCTTCCTTCCCAACTGCCCTTCTCCAGCATGGTTTATCCCACTGCTTGTCAGTCAGCATTCCCAGCTGTTACTCCAGCAGCCCTTCCTGATTCTCCTTTCTCCTCAACTGCAGAGGCAGTTTCCCCAACTGCAGAGGCAGTTTCCCCAACTGCAGAGGCAGCTTGGACTCTGGTCTTGCCTTCTGGCCACTCCCCAGAGCAGACAGAGCATGGCCGCAGCCTAGAGGTGTTTTGTCAGCAGAGCTCTTCTCTAGCTTCTCTGTCTACTGGAAGACAAGCAGGACTGAGAGTGCATTTATCTGGAACTGGAGGGTCTGCAGCCAAACACAGCAGGATATCAACTCCATAGTGATCCAGTTCACTGTTTTTCCCAGAGTGGAAGTGGGAAAACAGGAATACTCGAGGTTGAAAGAAATGTCAGAGTCCTCTGACCTCCTCTTTAGCTCTTAGCTGTGGCCATCATTTAACCTACCTGGCCTGCAATCGGAGGCCTGGCAAGATGATCTCTTTAAATCTCTCCCCTCTCAGAGACAGGTGAGTTTATACTACACATAGGTGTCAATACACACACAGGCAAACTTGAAGTTTTTGGAAAAAGAAGAAAAATATTTTTCAATAGAAGGTTTATTTTGTAACATGCAGCACCAGCAATTTCTTTGGCTGAAAATAGGGTCGGTTTTCAAGGATGTGGTGTAGGGAGGGACACAGTGTGGTGCAATGGGCTTGGGGTCTGTCTTAATCTGTTTGGGCTGCTACAACAAAATACCATAGACTGGGTGACTTATAAACAACAGAAATTTATTTCTCACAGTTCTGAAGGCTGGGAAGTCCAAGATCAAGGCTCAGGCAAATTTATTGTCTGGTAAGGGCCCACTTTCTCATCAATGGCTCCTTCTTGCTATGTGTTCACATGGTGGAATGAGCTCCCTTGGGTCTCTTTTATTTTATTATTTTTATTTTTTTCTTTGAGACAAAGTCTCGCTCTGTTGCCCAGGTTGGAGTGCAGTGGAACGAACTCAGCTCACTGCAACCTCCACCTCCTGGGTAGAAGCGATTCTCCTGCCTCAGCCTCCTGAGTAGCCGGGATTACAGGCATGCACCACCATGCCCAACTATTTTTTTTTTTTTTTTTTTTTTTGCATTCTTAGTAGAGATGGGGTTTGCCATGTTGGCCAGGCTTGTCTCGAACTCCTGGCCTCAAGTGATTTGCCTGCCTTGGCCTCCCAAAGTGCTGGGATTACAGGCGTGAACCATGGCGGCTGGCCCCTTGGGTCTCTTTTATAAGGCCACTAATCCCATTCATGACCATATTCATGATTTAATCATCTCCCAAAGTCCTGACCTCAAAATACCATCACATTAGGAATTAGGTTTCAACATGTAAATTTTGAGGGGAGAGGGGCACAAGCATTCAATCCCTAGCAGAGACCCAGAACCCAGTTTTAGTCGGCTAACTTGTGTAACTTCAGGAAAATCACTTCACTCTCTGAGCCTAAGGGTTTCCCATCATCTGTCAGTGATGGGGTTGGGCTAGTGGTAGTTGGAATTCCTTCCAGCTGTGATATGCCAGGATAGGCAAGCAACTGTTAGCCTTCACCCATGCAAATAACTGATGGCATCAGCTTTTAGCCACAGGGGAAAGAAAACACATCTTTTCCCTGCCTGGGCTACCCTAAGTTTTCTCAATCTTGCCTTATTGACCTTTTTGAATTCTCTTCCTGAAAGCAAACCCTTCCTTCAAAGGAATCTGGATAGACAGCAGAACACAAAGGGGTTGCCCTTTGCTGTTTGTAAGCTGAGGTCTGGGAAACAGACCACGGCAGGCTCAGCAGCCTCTTCATTATGGGTTACCCTGAATATTGTATTCTAGAAACTTCAGCAGCCTCAGGCAAGCATTTCCAGTTCTCTGTATTTGCCCTAGCCTTGAATATCTTCATGCTGGCTACCTTGCAAACAGTGGTGCTTAATGAGTGTCTTGAAGCTCTGAGAGAGATTGATGTTTGACTCACATAAAAAGCATTTTCTCTAAACTTTTTTCTGAGAGCTAGGGAGACTCTGTAAATCATTAAATGAAGACAACCTTAGTCTAAACTCTTAACAGGTCTCATCTTTGCTCTAGGCCACGTGTGTCAGGATTAGGCGAGCCTTCACTGTGAGGGGCTGGTGCACTGTGGCGCCTGTTAAATAGAGCATTAGGGATAGAAGCAGCAGGATTTTGAAGTGTGTTCCACAAAATGGAAGCCAAATGAAATGAATCCACAGAGCCAGGTAACTGCCAAGGGTACACTTTTGAGAGAGGGAAAACTGTGGATTGTATAGTTAGTTTCTCTTCAGAAAAGACTACCACTCAGGTCAATTTAAATAGATTTGGCTACCCTCAAGGGATAGGTTGCAGGCATATTGCGAGTTTGACCCCCATCCCCATAATCAATATATTTGCCAATGAGGTGTCATCGGTCTGTGCATCCAGGGCCAGCCTTGAGAGAAGGGAAATTGGGATGATACTTCTTCAGAGGCCAAGTGCAGCCTAAGGGGTATGTGGGGAGAGGCTAGGGAGGAAGATTCCAGACCCAGCTTCGGAGCCCAGCCCTCTGCTTTTTTAGTTGCTAATTTCTATAGGGGGGGTTTCATGTATTTTCAGTAAAAGCTCAGAGTAGCACTCCCTCCCAACCCATCTGGTTCTTTTTGTTTATTTGGCTTGTTTACTTGTTTTGAGACAGGGTCTTATTCTGTCACCCAGGCTGGAATGCAGTGGCACAATCACAGCTCACTGCAGCCTCCACCTCCCAGGCTCAAGCAATCCTCCCACCTCAGCCTCCCAAGTAGCTGAGACTACATGCATGTGCCACCACGCCCAGCTATTTAAAAAAAAATTTGTAGAGATGAGATCTGTCCATGTTGCCCAGGCTGGTCTCGAACTCCTGAACTTAAGGGATCCCCCTGCTTTGGCCTCCCCAAGGGCTGGGATTACAGGAATGAGCCACAGTGCCCGGCCCCATCTGGCTCTTGCAGTAACATCTTCTCAACTTCCTCAACTTCACACCCCTGAACCAACAGCCAGTTCTGTCTGTGATTCCCCAGAGTTGGCACAGCAGGTCAAGAGAAAGATAGGGGCAGTCTGCAGACACAGATGCAAGGGGTGCTTGAAGCAGGGAGGAGTTTCTGTTGTTATTAATTGCCCTTTCACTTCCCCTGACCCCTTACCTGGTCTCTGCCTGCTCAATCTCTGTACCTTACTTGTAAGATCTATGTTTCTGAAGTCCTGGCCTTTCCCTGTGGCTTCCCTCTTCTCACCTTGTGAAACTTTTGATGGTCTTTAAAGCTTAATTCAAGTGCTACCTCCTCTGGGAAGGCTTCTTGCCTGGCATGCTTGGAAGCCCCTCATCTGTGTTCCTATCACATTTAGTACTTCTGTCTTTCGAAGAGTTTATACTGTTTAGTCAATGTCTGTTTTCATGGTTATCTTTCCCCATAATTTGCTGAATTCCTTGAGGGCACAAACGAAATTTTTTATTTCTATATATTCTAGACCTTTCAGTCTTGGCCCACAGTAGATCTTGAATAAATGCCTATTGACCAATATTAATAAAGAGAATTTAGGGGGCCCATCAGAATCTCCCTGGGTAGGATTTTCAATGTATACATTGCCAGGCTCCACCCCTAGAAATACAGATGCTCTAATCTAGACTGGGGTTCTTGAATCTGCCTTTTGAAAAAACCTCATGTGATTTTATTTATTTATTTATTTTAATTTTTTATTTTTTGAGATGGAGTTTCGCTCTTGTTGCCCAGACTGGAGTGCAATGGCGTGATCTCGCCTTACCGCAACCTCCACCTCCTGGGTTCAAACTATTCTTCTGCCTCAGCTTGCTGAGTAGCTGGGATCACAGGCATGTGCCACCATGCCTAGCTAAATTTTTTTTTTATTTTTATTTTTAGTAGAGATGAGGTTTCACCATGTTGGCCAGGCTGGTCTCGAACTCCTGACCTCAAATGTTCCACCCACTTTGGCCTCCCAAAGTGCTAGGATTACAGGCGTGAGCCATTGTACTGGGCTTTTATTTATTTATTTATTTTATTTTATTTATTTATTTTTTAAGACAGAGTCTTGCTCTATCGCCCAGGCTAGAGTGCAGTGGTGCCATCTCACTGCAACCTCCACCTCCCAGGCTCAAGCTATCCTTCCACCTCAGCCTCCTGAGTAGCTGGGACTGCAGGAGTGCTCCACCAAGTTGGCTAATTTTTGTATTTTTTATAGAGACAGGTTTTCGCCATGTTGCCCAGGCTGGTCTTGAACTCATGAGCTTACATGATCTGCCCACGGTGGCCTCCCAAAATGCTGGGATTACAGGTGTGAACCCCCGTGCCCAGCCTATATTCATCTTAAAATGTAAAAGGGGCTGGGTGCGGTGATTCATTCCTGTAATCCCAGCACTTTGGGAGGCCAGGGCAGGAGGATCACTTGCGCCCAGGAGGTTGAGACCAGCCTGAGCAACATAGGGACACCCTTGTCTCTACAGAAAAAAAAAAAAAAATTAGCTGGGCATGGTGGCATGCCCTTGTGGTCCCAGCTACTCAGGAGGCTGAGGTGGGAGTTTCTCTTGAGCCTAGGAGTTCAAGGCTGCGGTAAGCAGTGATCTTTGCACTACATTCCAGCCTGGGCAACAGAGAGAGATCATGTCTCAAAAAAAACGAATAGGGATGTGTTAGGAAGAGGAGATTCAGTGAGACATGAAACAAAATATCAGTATGAGACTAAAGTTCTCTGGTTCTTCATTAACAATAGCTATCATTAATGATAATAAACCCCATTGTATTTGGAAGTATAGACACTACTGATGATGTTGCAGATGTTGGAGGGAAAAGCCATGATCACACTCAGCTGATGGCAGTGTGCAAACAACCCAGCCCAGATCAGCCCAGCTTTTTTGTTTATAAAGTGCATAGACAGCATCTGCTTAAATAAACAAGAGCCACCCTTGGGTTGTTGATTGTTGAAGGAGGGAGAGATGTGGAGAATTTAGTCCAGTGATCTCATTTTAGAGATGAGGAAACTAAGGCTCAGGGAGGGGCAGTGACCTCATGTTCAGTAACCATTTAATGGAACTGCTGGGCCTAGAATCGAGTTTCCTGACTCTGCACACTGGTTATTCCTGAACAATCTACCTAAATGTTCCTAGGTTGGGGGAAAGTCTACTAATTCCCCCGAGAGTCTCAGAGTGTCCCAGTCAGCCCAATCCATGCCCCACCCTGACCTGCCCAACCCCTTCCCAATCTTCTCCCACCTTTGCCTCCAGGGTTATTTCTCCAAAAGTCAGCGCCAATCAGGGCCTTCCCCCCTACCAGAGAAATTTATGCTGGGTTCTCAGAGTAATAAAATAAACTCTAAACTCCTCAGCAAGGCACTGCAGGTCCCTTGCTTTGTGATCCAAGTGGAGCCTGCTCTGATGTCATCTCCCGTCCCTCCTCCATGCCTTGATGGGCAGGGCACTGTGGCTTTCCTGCTCAAGTGCATTCCTGACCCTCCTCTTCTGTCTGGCAGAGCCCAAAACCTATTAGAGAGGTTGCAAAGGCTAAATGCTGTCTTTCCCCATTCAGCTGAATCCAGAGCATAGGGTTGTGAGCCAGCACTGCCCGTCAGGATGATGCCCATGGACACCTACTGTGGGGGATAGGGGTAGATTTGGTAAAGGTTTTTCTCCTTCTAAAATAGAGGGATGTACATAGAGAGGCCCTTCCGCCGTCTTCCCGGTTTCGGAGGACGAGGCATGAGCACTTGGTATTGAAGCTGCTGCAGTTATCTTGCAGTCCTGAGGGAGAAGGCCAAAGAATCCCAGAGAAGCTGCCCCGCAGGCCAGACATCGCCAACCCAGCTCAACCAGCGCTGGAACTTCCCACAGCTGGACTTATTGTTATATAAAATATAAATATATTATATGGTAATCTATAACAAATGACTAAATAATAAACTTACAAATTCACAATTACTTAAGTCTTCCATTACTTGCATGCTGACCGATACAATAGCTGTTCTTTGTTTCTCTTTTTTTTTTGAGATGGAGTCTCGCTCTGTTGCCCAGGCTGGAGGGCAGTGGCGCCATCTCAGCTCACTGTAGCCTCCTCCTTCTGGGTTCAAGTGATTCTTCTGCTTCAGCCTCCTGACTCAGTAGCTGGGATTAGAGGCCCCTGCCATCATGCCCAGCTAATTTTTGTATTTTTAGTAGAGATGAGGTTTCGCCATGTTGGCCAGGCTGGTCTCGAACTCTTGACCTTAAGTGATCCACCCGCTTTGGCCTCCCAAAGTGTTGGGATTACAGGTGTGAGCCGCTGCACATGGCCAATAGCTGTTCTTTGACTGAATCGGGCCTCCTTCTGTCAGCTGCCTGCCCCCTCAGGAAATGGAGACGTGAGCTAAAACTACGGAAAAGCTCAAGTCTTCCCTCTGTATCCTGGACTTGCTCCTCATTCCTTCCCTTTGTAGGCTTCTGCAGTAGTGTTTCTGCTTCCACGAGGCCAATGGACACTCCAGGAAGGTAGCATCTCAGTGCCTTGGAAGTGTTCTCTTGACTCATACTCACAGCTCCTTCCACCTAGCTCTAGACTCTTCTGGGCAAGGACTTCAGTTCTTGTTCTCTGTTTTCTGTTTTTGTAGCAATTCAGGCTTGACAGAGTCTGGGTGTCCCATGAGGGAGTTTGGCTTCCTTTAGGAGAGAGTCTGCCTCCCACACAACAGGGCCTCCTCGGACCACGTGAGGGCATGGCCTTCCCAATTCCACTCTATTTAGAGATTCTCACTTCTTGTGATCCTAGTCTTCATGGTTGGATATGGACATTACTGCCTTTCACCTCCCTCCATGCCTGGAGGAACAAATTCTTTACTCCAATCAAACCAGTTTACATGCATGCTTCAGAAAATCAACTTTCTCTTCTTCTTCCAACAGTTTCCTCCACCCTGAGTGCTCCTTTATACCAACATCTCCACCTATCGGAATCTTCCCCAATCTTAAAAACCTCATGCACATTCACATCCTCTGTGTGTGAATTTTCTCCATTCCAGCTAGAGAGTGCTCCTCCCTTTCAGCACTTGCAAGACCACGCATAGCCTAGCAATCACTCAGTGTGTGTTGTACTGCCTTGTTTTGGGGTTGTGAACATGTGTCTCCCAGCTGGACTACAAGCTCCTGGGACCACAGTTTATATATCTTTTAAATCCTCTCCAGAGAAAGTGCTGCAGGTCAATCCAAGTCAGCAAACATTTATCGTGCTTGGTGATGCTATATCAGGACTTCTTGTTATGGGGAATAATAAATGTAGCTATTCTTCAAAGTTACTTTTATTTGGGAATTGCATTTCCTTGCAACCAAGAGCACCGTACCTAATACATATATCAGCAAAGGAAATAGATATAGGAGTGGAAATGATTTTTCTACAGTTTATTTCAACTTGGGTGGTGTATAAAGGGGAATGACTGAGAGAAGGGAGAGGGTAAGGATTGGTCCCATAAATATGGGGCCATAATAATTTTTTAAAAGTTTTAAAAAGTTATAATAAGGTAACTATAACTAACAATAATTTACTATCTATTTCAAAAGAGCTAGAAGAGTTGATCTGAAATGTTTTTAACACAAAGAAATGATAAATGTTTGAGGTGATGGCTATCTCAAGTGCCCAATTTGATTATTACACATTGTATTCTTGTATCAAAATATCACAAGTACTCTATAAATATGTGGATATACATAACAATTCTACATACTATTATTATTAATATGATAAATAATAATTATAATAGTATTATGTACAATTATTATGTATCCGTAACCACATAAAATAAAAAAATTAGAAAAAGAATTGGTGTATGTGTGTGTGTAAAAGCCCAAAGCTAAAGGAAACTCATAGTGACTGTGTATACATATGTGGTGGGGGGGGAAGGAGGGTCATGAGGAGGTTTATTTAGGAGCAAGATTAAAGTAATAAACTTCATGTTCAGTGCTACCCTCATATAAATTAGTAAACTCTAGATATTCTTTTAAGCAACAAACATTTCTTGAGTGCCCCATGTTTGTGAAGTTTAGATAAGAATACTCTATTTCTTAACATTTTAACTTACCTCATCCAAACCAATGCTTCCTAACATGAAATTTGATTTTACTCTCAATAGATAAAGAAAATAGTTTTTATTTTCCATTTAGGTCAAAAGCAATTTTGGCAGCAGTTCAAACACTTCTCAGGGCACCAAAAATAACTAGAAGTATATCTTTGTGAATGTCTTTTTTTGGGGCAGGGGTCGGGGGCTGTTTTTTTCTCTGGTATTTTTCTCTACCTTTTGAATTTTCTTTCTTTTTAACAAATTTTGCAATTTTTGCTTTTTTTTTTTCATCACGACTCTCTGCTTTGACATTGCTTGACAGTTTAAAAAACCTAGGTGTTCTTTCATTCCTCTCTGAGATGACAGTAACATTTCAATAATTCATATTAATGGGGTTGGGGAGTTGGAGTCCCTGGAGGAGCAGGAAAGCAGTTTGGTAAAGTGGAGGAAGCCTTGGACCTGAGTTTGGGGGACGTGGGTTTTCATGTAGGAGTTTATCACTAACTGGCTGGATGACCTTGGGCAAATCACAACTACTCAGTCTTCAGGCCCTTATCTCTAACAAGAAGGATTTGGCCAGTATGCTCTCCAGGCATTAACATTCTATGACATTTCTAAAAACCAGCTTTCTATAAAAAGTGAGATTTGTACTTGCGTTTGAAAATATGGGTCTTTGGTGATAATTAACACTGGATTTAAAAGGCGTTTTGTATTCTACAACTTTGTGGTTACTTGAGCTTTATAAATGAGGACTGGGATTTGGGACCAGCATTTCTCAGGTTGTCGTCAATCAAACACTGGAAACATTTCCAGAAAGGAGTTGACTCTGCAGGAAATGGGGAGAGGAATAGTAACAGTCCTTGACTTGTGCTCTTTTTTTTCCTTTTCTTTCTTTTTTTTTTTTGGTGGTTAAAAAAATATAACATTGAAATCTATCCTACTAGCAAAATTTTAAGTGTAGATTTCAGTATTGTTAACTATAGGCGTGTGGTTGTACAGCAGATCTCTAGAACATTTTCATCTTGCATAACCAAAACTTTATATCCATTGCATAGCAATTCCCAATTTCTGCTTCCCTTTCAGCCCCTGGAAACTACCATTCTACTTTATGCTTTTATGAGTTTGACTACTTTAGATCCCTCATATAAGTGAAATCATGTAGTATTTATTCTCCTATGATGGGTTTATTTCACTCAGCATAGTGTCCTCAAAGTTCATCAATGAACTTTGACAGGATTTCCTTCTTTTTTTTAAGGCTGAATAATATTCCTTGATTTGTGTTCTAAATAGAATTTTTCTGAGTTTGATACAAATAAAATTAAAATTCATGTATTTTGTCTCAATACCCATTGCTGCTCTTAAGTCATGGTGCCCTCACCAATGCAAAAACTCTTTGGGCAGATTTGTCTTGTACCCACTGGCATCTAAAAATGGCTCTCTTTACCTTTGGATGTGTTCCCAATATTGCTTGATTATTCTTTTATGATTTTAAGTTGGAGTCAGGCTTATACACAACAGAAGTCTTTGTCTGCAAACATTTTTTTAAATGGAAAGATCATACTATTTTGGAACAATCTAGATTCTTGTCTTGACTTTGTGCAGCCTTGGGCAAGTCTCTCCGATGATGGCCCTCAGTTTCCTCATCTGTAGAATGGAGGCATTAGACTAGTTGAGTGGTTCTCAACAAGGGCAATTTTGCTTTTCAGTGGACCTTTGGCAATGTCTGAACACATTTTTGGTTATCCTAGCTGGGGAGGGTGTGACTGGCATCAAATGGGGAGAAGTCAAGGCTCCTGCTGAACATCATACCATGCATAGAACAATCCCTCCCTCACCCTCCAAGTTCCCCAAAGAATTTTCTGGACCTAATATCAATAGTGGTGAGGTTGAGAAATCCTAGATTTTCTAGGTTTTCTACCATCTATAAAATGGCAGGACTCCTTCCATCTCTTCACTTTTGCCCTTCACCCTCTCAAGGGCTTGGGCCTAAGATAAAACTGTAAAGAGCTTATTTAATTTCTTCCTTGTCCTTCTGTAGTTTGTTCTTCCTAAGCTTTCATTCTCTGTCCTCTTATTTCCCTGTCTCATCATGACCTGGGACAAATTTAAGAGGCAAATACATTTTAACAAGGTTTAAATTCTGGGTGGCATCAGGCTGGTTTGAAGGAGAAAGACATTTAATCAGCCTAGGCCTTTGCTGCCAGACTGCTTTCATCTCGTTTTGAGTCCATGTGAGAACACTTCCCTGCCAGTTATGTAAGCTGGGGACTGGGGAAGGGTGGACTACTGTTCAGTATTAAAATAAGGTGATGTTTAGTATTTAGTTTAAGTTTTGACCCACTGTCAGATTTTGTTTCTTATTCTTTCCTATTCCAACAGTCTCCATCTTGTACAGAAGTTTCACATGCAAAAGTAAAACAGTAGCATAACTGCTCAGGTAGGTTTTGGTCCCAGAGAAACAAAAGCATAACATCTCTAATGTATACCTAGCATTTAAGACACAGTCTTTAATCGTTTATTTCTTGCGTGTCTATGCTAGAAATAGAGCTGGTATCCAAACAGGAAAGACAGAACCTAGGTGTTATCTCTGATAACCTTCCTCTCGCTCATCTCTCATACCTAATCCATCTCCAAATCCTAACAATTTTGCCTCTGAAATATTCTGCGGATCTACCCCTTAACTCAACCTCTTTCAATAACTGCAGTCCAAGTCACTGTCACCTTGTCCTGGACCACTGTCATGTACACTTAACCACTCCAAACCCATCTCCCCTCGTCCCCTCCACTCTACTCTTCACATTGAAATACAATATAAGTCACTGTCTCAAAACACAAATTAGATCACATCAGGCCCTTGAATGAAACTCTTCAATGGCTTTTCACTCTGCTGAGGATAAAGGCAAAACTGCTTTACATGGTCTATAATCTACCTCCCTCCCCACCCTCATCCTCCTGTCCTCCTACCCACTCAGGTTCTCCAAATACATCTCATCCCACCGGTTCCTCATTTTTTCTACTCAGTTGACAGTAGCATCTTTCAGTCCCTGGAACTTTTCATGCTCCTTCCTACCACAGTGCCTTTGCACAGACCTTTTCTCCAGCCTGAATGTTCTCACCATCCTTACTCCTACCTCCCTGTCCTAGGCTGGGTTTTCCCAGAGCAGACTTTGAGACTGGGTCTTGAGTTTGTGTAATTTATTGGAAAGGTGATCCAGAAAGCACTGCTAAGGGAGTGGGGACAGTGAGTCAGGAAAAAGGGGAAGCCAGCACAGGTGCAGTAATGAGCAGAGTCCTAGAGAGGGCAGTTGAGGCTGAGACTCACTAAGGCCTTCTGGGAAATGGCACAGAACATGCCTCTGAGTTGTCCATCCTGAGGGATAGAAGGTGAGGTATTTGTACTCTAATTCGTATTGACTATAGGTTGATGACTAATCCTGGGATTGCCAATTTCCTGGTACTTCTGGCCTGTCTTGTGCATAGGCTAAGGCCACTCCTATGGCCAGAGAAAGCACTTGGGGAAAACATGCGTTTGCAGTAGGAAGCTATCGTACTGCCCAGGAATGTGGTGATAGGGGAACTGAGCAGGGGACTGGTAGCATCTTCTTCACCACGCACCCCTTCTTCATTTAATAGTTAATTCCTACCCATTCTCCGATCTCAGTTCAGCACCTCTTCCAAGAAGCACCCCCAGACCTCCCTGAGGTAGTCAGTACCCTCATAATCAGCACACCTGGCACCATGGTCCTTTCCTTTGCAGCATCTGCCACAGTGTGATTGCTTCACTAATATTTGTCTCTAGCACTGGACCACAGATAACCTGAGGCAGGGGCTGTGTCTGTGTTTACTCACCTGTGTCTTTACTGCCACCGTGGCAGCCAGCTCTGGCTTTGTGGCATGTAGGATGGTTGCTCTTTAATTTTTTCTTTTTTTACCCTAATGGGACATACAGTTTTTCTCTCAGTCACCATTTTAAGCACAGCTAACAGTTCTCACCTTTGTTTGGATTATATTCTGTTTCTACACAAGGATTAGAACTTGGTCTTAATAAATTCATTAGAAAATTATAAAGGTTAAAAAATCCAAACAAGCGCTGGAACATTGCTGTGTAGACACAGACTGAAGTGTTTAGAGATAGAACCGTGGACTGACAGGCAGTGTGATTCTACCATGGCTCAGAGTCGCATGAAAGGTGATTTTGTCCTGTCTCTAAGGTGGAAAGAAGTGTGACTTCTTTTGTTTTGGAGACGGAGTTTGGCTCTTGTCGCTCAGGCTGGGGCCATGGCACAATCTCGGCTCACTGCAACCTCCGCCTCTTGGGTTCAAGTGATTCTCCTGCCTCAGTCTCCCGAGTACCTGGGATTACAGGTTCCCGCCACCACGCCCGGCTAATTTTTGTATTTTTAGTAGAGATGGAGTTTGGCCTGTTGGCCAGGCTGGTCTCAAACTCCTGACCTCAGGTGATCTGCCCGCCTCGGCCTCCCAAAGTGCTGGGATTATAGGCACGAGCCACCATTCCTGGCCAAGAAGTGTGATTTCTACAAAAGTCTAATGAATGAAAGCTAAGGGCTATGCCATGTACTCACTGTTTTCTTCTGTGAATCAGAATAGAGCCAACCCACAACAGCTTTGCGGTACAATCTATCTTTTTTAGAGAAAAGCTTCTGATGCTGTAAAGAGAGGGTGTAATTCTTGGGAGTATATGAGTCGAGACTCCAACACAGACTACTATAAAGGGAAAAACCGGATGCAAGACATGGGATGGATGGGGTGGGAGGGGGTCAGGGTTACAAGAAATATGATTGGTTCTCTTTCCTTCTCATTCTCTCCCCCTTTCTTATTCTCATCTTCTCCCTCCACCTGTTTGAGTCTTTCTGTGCTTTCCACGTTTTCTTCTACTGTGGATAGGCTGCTTTTACATGTAGGAAAACATGAACACTGGCATTCCCAAGGATAAGTAATCTAGGAGCCTCAGTTGCAAGGAACAGTATCTTTCTCCCACGATCCATACACTGGGGAATTAATTGGTCCTGCTTGAGTCATCTACCTGTTCCTTGGACCAATCTCTGTGGTTAGTGACAGGGAATAGCATGATTACCCAGAGGGGATGATGTGCACCCCTGTGGTAGTGGTGGAGAGTAGGGTATTTTGATTGGCAGCCCCATCGGAACCACATGGAAGGAAGAAAGAGGGCTGCTACTACTGAAATAAAGAGAAAATGCTAGGCACAAGAAAACGACAGCTATCTCTAGAGAAAGAAACTGATTAGCTTTTTGATTCATTAATTCATTCAGACACAGTTATTTATTCAAAAAAATCTATTGATTCTCTGTTATGACCAAATACTTCCAGTCATAGAAATAAAAGGTAGTTTCTCTCATTCAGTAATTCAATATGGTGGAAGAGATAGACAAGTAGACAGTTACGGTAGGAATCAGCTTTTAAGATCTTATATTATTAGAATAGCCCAACTGCAGGAACTTTAAAAATAGAATTCTTTATGTATTTCCAAAGAAGCTGGGAGCTACCATGAAAATAAGAATCGTCTTCATTCCTTCTGATTCCAGCCACAACAAAGCTAATTAGCTGTCCTTCTGCCCTTCTGGTAAAGTCTGGGTGGGAGATGTGGGGGAATGGGGAGAAGACAGCTCAAAGAGATACTGAAAATCTACTCAGACAAAGCTTCCCTCTGGTAAGGGAAGATTATAAAAATTCCAAGGATTCTCTGATTAAGAAAAGCTCTTAATCAACTCTCATGTGCTAGACTGCAAGAATAAACTGCTATGTCCAGAGATTCAAGAGTCAATCATTCCTGATTTGTTGGGAGAATTTCTTAGCAAAATGCACTAAGCTTGTCAACCACCAAGCATTTATAATGCTCCAATTGTTTGATCGATCTTGCTTCTTTAATGGTATTCTCAACCAAGTGCTCTCCCATAGAACTTCAATGGCCTTGGTCAATGTTCCACGAGACATCATCTTCTGGAATTCATATTCAATTCCAAAATTTTCCAGGGACCACCTGCTTGAGAGATAAAAATGAAAGAATATGGTTTATAATAACGCTAACCAAAGGCAATCACAGCTAAGCAAGCTTATTTCCTACTGAAAAACAAAAGTGATTTAGAGTGAAGTTGACCTGAGTAGTTTGTTCTAGTAATACAGGACCATTTTCTTTAAAGTCTACAATCCTTTAACTATTTTACTGTTGCCTAACCCATGCACATGCCTCCCCATGCATATGTTTCAAGCACTCTACTTGCTATAGCCTTCAACAGTTTAGGTCTGAGAACTTTCCCTATAGGAAGATATAGGGCTATAACTCACAGCGGTTCTGAGATTTCTTGTGGAGAGGTGGCTTTTATCAGTTCTGGAACAGGCCTTTTAATAACATAACCTACACTCTGACATGAGGTAGCCACACCTGTTATCTCAAGCCTTCTAAAGCAGGTCAATCCTCAGAGCAGTTTCAAGGAACATCAGTGGCAGGAAGAAAAACTACCTAAATCTAACAGGAATAACTCTCTTATTGACTTAGCCAAAAAATGCTAACTTAGATAAGTACGCTGCAAGTCGCTAAGTTACCAAATCTCTAGCTGAAGTAATGGCAAACCTGTTAAAAGCCATAGGAAGGGTCCCCAGATATTATTTAATCCAACTTCCACCTTGAACAGTGGAAGAGCAATGAAATGATTTTCCAAGATCCCATCATGAGTGAGGGGCCTAGCCCATCGTGTACCCTTCTGATGCTTTCCTCTTGGTGTTAGCTACAAGTAACAGAAGAGCACAATGAATATTTATCAAACAAAAAATTTGTTATCTTACATAGTAAGACTAGAGGTAATGAGGCTCTAGGATTGATTAGAATTTCAGTCATGTTATAAAAGTTTCAGTCTCTTCCATTATTCTCTTTTTTGCTCTGCCATTCTTGAAGTGTTGAAATTTGACCTCAGGTTTGCCCTCTCATGATTTCAAGATGGCTTTAAGCATTTTATCTGCACACACCATCAGCCAAAGGCTGGAATAGAACCTACTCCCAACCCATTCTTGAGACCATTTTTTGATTGGCAGTCCCATCAGAACCATGTGGAAGGAAGAAAGAAGAACCCCATGGAAAGAGTATGGAGAACTTTCCCAGAATCCCCAGAAGATTTCTTTTCACATCTCATTGGCTGGAATTGCACCAATCAATAGCAAGGCAAAGTGATCTACTGTGATTGGCTTAGATCAGTGGTCTGCATACCTCTGGGGATCCCAAGACCATTTTAGGGGCTCTGCAATGTAAAAAATTTTTCATAATATATTATTTTGCCTTTTCCATTATAATATGACTTTTCCACTGTATTGACTGTTGCTGGTGGTTCAAAATCAATGGTGGATAAAGCTGGTACCTAATCATGAGTGAAGGTAGTGGCTTCAAGCTATATCAGTTTTAAAAAAGCGAATTCCACCTATGAATTCCTTGATGAAGTGGCAAAAACTCTAGTTTTAATAAATTACAACTTTTGAACACACACATATTTTAAATATTGAGCATTACAGCACTTCTGCTGCAAACCAAGAGAAACTGTGTGGTGATTGTCTCAAGAAAGAGCACTTTTGCATTTGTTTGAGTTGCCAGCTAGACTAGCCATTGTTTTTTGTTTGTTTGTTTTTTCCTGGAATGCCATTTTTAATGGAAAATACAAATGTCAGACAAACTATCGCTATTCAGACTTGGGCATTTGGCAGATATTTTCTTAAAAATGAACAAAGTCAGCCTGTCACTTCAAGGAAAATAACTAACTAATCAACAAAATGAAAAGGCAACTTACAGTTTCAGAAACATTACTTTCACACCATATATCTGATAAGGGGTTAATATATCCAAATTTTATAAAGAACTTGTATAACTCAAGTGCAAGAAAACACATGACCAGATTAAAAAATGGCCAAAGGATCTGAATAGCTGTTTCTCCAAAGAAGATATACAAATAGCTAACAGGTACATGTATGAAAAGGGGCTCAACATCACTGTCAGGGAAATGGAAGTGAAAACCACCATGAGCTATCACCTCACACCTGTTAAAATGGCTGTTATCAAAAAGGTAAGAGAGAACAGGTGTTGGCAAGGCTGGAGTGAAAAGGGAAACTTTGTACACTCTTGGTGGGAATGTAGATTGGTGCATCCATTATGGAAAACACTATGGGGTACCTAAAGAAATTAAAAATAGAATTACTATTTGACTCAGAACCCCGTTTTCTAAGTATATATCCAAAGAAATGAAATGACCACCTTGTAAAGATATCTGCATGCTCATGTTCATTGCAGCATTATTCTCAACAGCCAAGATGTGGGAACAACATAAGTTTCTGTCATAGATAAAGAAACTGAGGCATGTATTATTCAGTTTTAAAGTGGAGGAGGCCGGGCATGGTGGCTCACACCTGCAATCCTAGCAATTTGGGAGGATGAGGTGGGAGAATCACTTGAGCCCAGGAGTTCAAGACAAGCTGGGCAACATACTGAGACCCCCATCTCTATTAAAAAAAAGATTAGGCCAGGCACGGTGGCTCATGCCTGTAATCCCAGCACTTTGGGAGGCTAAAGCTGGCAAGTTACGAGGTCAGGAGTTTGAGACCAGCCTGGCCAACATGGTGAAACAAAATACAAAAATTAGCTGGGCGCAGTGGCGGGTGCCTGTAATTCCAGCTACTTAGGAGGTTGAGGCAGGAAATTGCTTGAACCCAGGAGGTGGAAGTGGCAGTGAGCTGAGATCGCACCACTACACTCCAGCCTGGGTGACAGAGTGAGACTCCATCTCAAAAAAAAAAAAAAAAAAAAAGATTAAATAAATAAATAAATAAATAAATGAATAAATAAGGAGATCCTGCCATTTGCAATAACATGAATGAACCTAGAGAACATTATGGTAAGTGAAATAAGACAGCCACAGAAAGAAAAATATTGCATAATCTCACATGGATGTGGAATCTAAAATATCTGTCAAATATGTGGATATAGAGAATAAAACAGTGGTTACCAGCGGCAGGATGGAGGATAGGAAATAGGGAGATGTAAGTAAAGGATACAAAATAGCACCTATGTAGAAAGAACAAGTTTAAAGAGCTAATGTACAACATGTGGACTATAATTAATAATAGTGTATTGTATCCAGATTTTTGGCTAAAGGAGTAGATTATAGTTGTTCTGGCCACAGGGAAAAGAAAAAGGTTAACTATGGGAGATGATGGCTATGTTAACTTCTTTCACTGTAGTCACCATTTTACTATATATGTATCTTATAACATTGTGTGGTATACCTTAAATACACACAATACTATTAACTAAGAGGCAAACAACTAACAATCTATATTGTCAATGAAAATTAGAGGATTTTTCTTGAGACAGGATCTCACTGTGTGGCCCAAGCTGGAGTGCAATGACCTGGTGTGATCTCAGCTCACTGCAACCTCCATATCCTGGGCTCAGGTGATCCTCTCACCTCAGCCTCTGGAGTAGCTGGGACTACAGGCGCACACCACCACGCCCAGCTAGTTTTTGTATTTTTAGTAGAGACATGGTTTCTCCATGTTGCCCAGGTTGGTCTCAAACTCCTGGGCTCAAGTGATCTGCCCACCTTGGCCTCCCAAACTGCTGGGATTACAGGCGTGAGCCACCGTGCCTGGCCAAGAATTAGACTTTTAAGCAACAATTAGAATTTCAAGACCAGGTGTGGTGGCTAATGCTTATAATCCCAGCCCTTTGAGAGGGGAGAAGATCACTTGAGCCCAGGAGTTTGAGATCAGCCTGGGCAACATATGGAGACCTTGTCTCTACAGAAATAATAAAAAAAATTAGCTGGTCATGGTAGTGTATGCCTGTGGTTCCAGCTACTAGGGAGGCTGAGGTGGGAGAATCACCTGAGCTTGGAGGGGGGTTAAGGCTGCAGTGAGCTATGATCATGCCACTGCACTCCAGCCTAGGCGACAGGGCAAGACTCTGTCTCAAAAAAAAAAAAAAAACAAAACTTATAGCTGCCACTGTGTTCTTGAAAACTTCCCAAACCTGAAAGACTTATGTTTAGAATGGTAGTGATGTAAATAAATGTGGTTTTTTTGATATTGTATAATGAAACATGTCAACATTAGATCTGCATCATTCAGTAGGCTGATGTCTTGAATGACCACAGCGTGATGTTACACAGTCATGCATGGATAAAAATTTCAAAGTTCAAGAGAGAGCAGTAGATTTTAATGTAACACATACGAAAAGCTTAGTGATTTGGTTTCTGATTCAACATCACTACTAACTGCTAAGAATAAATCACTTCTTGGGCTCTTGCTGTCTGGTTTGTAGGGAGGAAAAGCCAGGTGAGGTCACAGTGAGAAGTCATCATCTGCAGACTGGAAAGAGAGCCCCTCCAGAAACCAGCTCTGCAGCACCTTGATCTTGGACCTCCAGCCTCCAGAACTCTGAGAAAATAAACGTTGTTTAAGGCAAAAAAAGAATATATTACTTGTCAAATTTTAGTGTAGTATTAGGGAAGAATATCCACAATTATTTAAAAACTATTAAAATACTCTACATTTGAATTAAGCTAGATTCTCTTTATTTAAACCAAAACAATATTGCAACAGATTGAATGCAGAAGCAGAGAATCCAGGTGTCTTCTGTTAAGCCAGATATTAATTTGCAAAAATGTAAAACAATGTCTGTTTTCTTGCTACATTTTTTCTTCAGAAAATTATAGTTATTTTTCATAAAATATTTTAGCATGTAATTGTTTATAACCTTTTTTTAATGAATTGATAAATGCTTTAAAATTTCTCAGTTTTAATTTCTTGTACAGTAAATATCAATAGGTATAATCCACATAAAAGTTCTTTGGAGATGTTCAATGATTTTTAAGGGTTTAAAGGGATGTGGAGATCAAAAAGTTTGAGAACATCTGGCTTAGGGTAATCAAAGGTCAGTTTCTGGGTAGGTATAAGCCCAGCTTCCCCTGAAACACAAGGCTCCCCAATACCTGAACGTATTGGGGTTCTCTGAGGAAGGAAGAAGAGGAGACGCCTTTAGGATTCCTTTGGGGCAATCCTATCTCCTCCAAGCCTCAGGTAGTATATGGCTGTTTTTCCAAAATTAAGGCCAGGGTCAGTGACTCATGCCTGTAATCCCAGCACTTTGAAAGGCCAAGCTGGGGGAGGATCACTTGAGGCCAGAAGTTCAAAACCCACCTGGCAGGCTGGGCGCGGTGGCTCACACCTGTAATCCCAGCACTTTGGGAGGCCGAGGTGGGCAGATCATGAGGTCAGGAGATGAGACCAGCCTGACCAACTTAGTGAAACCCCGTCTCTACTAAATACAAAAATTAGCCGGCATGGTGGCATGCACCTGTAATCCCAGCCACTCAGGAGACTGAGGCAGGAGAATCTCTTGAACCTGGGAGGTGGAGGTTGCAGTGAGCCGAGATCACACTACTGCACTCCAGCCTGAGCAATACAGCAGGACACCATCTCAAAAAAAAAAAAAAAAAAAAAGCAACAACAAACAAACAAAAAAAACCCCACCTGGCCAACATAGTGAGACCCTGTCTCTAAAAAACAAACAAACAAACAAACAACCAAACAAACTGAAAGAACCTCCAAATGAACTAAAACTGAATTTGGTTTGTGCTTCTTCAGAGAATTTGAACCAGAATGTTCTCAACCACAATTAAAGGAATGCAAACAAAACAAAAATTAGGTAACTTTCTAAAAAATATTAGATTTGCAAAAATTCAAAAATCTTATAAATCCAATGCTAAAGACATAGAAAAATAGGTAGGAGCATAAACTGATGCAACCTTTATTATTTTTGGGGAGAGGGATATGGAATTTGCTCATAGCCATCAAAATTTTAAATGCTTATTCCTTTTGACCCAGCATTTAACTGTCAGAAATTTATCCTACAGACATATTCCAAAATATGTTAAAATGCTCATTTCAGTGTTGTTTGGAATGCTAAATCCCTGAAAATAACCTAACTGCTCATTAACAGAATATTGATTGATTTAATATGGAACATCCATGCAATGGAAGGCTAGGTTATTAAAATAAGCTATTTAGATATGCATGTGTTATTACTGAAAGATCTCCAAGGTATTTTATTAAAAACAAAAATGTAATATTCAGAGCAGTGGGTAAAATATGGTCACTGCTCCAGTTGTCTATTGTTGCATAAAAATCATCCCAAACTTAGTGACTTCAAACTACAGTTATTAATTATGCTTGCAAACCTGCAAATTGGGAGGGCTTGGCAGGAGCAGCTTGTCTTGTTCCACCTGGAGTTAGCAGGATGGCTTAGAGGTTGGGGGCGACCTAATGTTTAGAGATGGAATCATGTGAAGGCTTTCTTGTCCACACATCTTGTAGTTGATGTTGGCTGTTGCCTTGAATGGGGCATCATTATGTGGTTGTACTGCCTGCTTACAGCATGTGGCTGAGTTCTGAGAACAAGCATCTTAAGGCACAGGAAATGGAAGCTACCAGTTTTTGAGGTCTTGGTCCAAGCACTTGGCACAGCATCGCTTGTACTATATTCTATTTGAACTTGAGTTAAGCAGTCAGTGAGCCCAGACTCAAGGGGAGGGAATTTAGACTTTGCTTCTTGATACAATAACTGTCAAATAATTTAGGGTTTATGTTTTAAAACCTCCGCAATCCCATGTATGTAAAAATTTAAAGGCACACACATGTAAAGTACAGATATGTGCAAGATTTTTTTTTTTTTCTTCCAGAGAGGCTGCAGAAAAAACTGTTAAAGTAGGTCCAGGCGTGGTGGCTCATGCCTGTAATCCCAGCACTTTGGGTGGCTGAGGTGGGTGGATTATCTGAGGTCGGGAGTTTGAGACCAGCCTGACCAACATGCAGAAACCCCATCTCTACTAAAAATACAAAATTAGCCAGGCATAGTGGCGCATGCCTGTAATCCCAGCTACTTGGGAGGCTGAGGCAGGAAAATCGCTTGAACCTGAGAGGTGGAGGTTGCGGTGAGCCGAGGTCGCGCCATTGCACTCCAGCCTGGGCAGCAAGAGTGAAACTCCATCTCAAAAACAAACAAGCAAACAAAAAAAAAGCAAAAAAAACCCACAAAACAAAAAAAACTGTTAAAGTATGACTACTTTTTGGGTAGAGAAAACATGGGTTAAGGATGGGTTGAGCAGGAAAAAGACTTTAATTTCTGATTTTATACCTTATTACACTATTTGAGTTTTTGTCCATGAGGATATACTCCATTTATTTAAAAAACCCCAAAATAACAGCAACTTATCCAGGATAAGAATGAAGTCTTTCCTTGGGCCTCTATGTCAAGTATCTTATTTTATATACACAGCAATTCTGTGAGGTCATTAGGGAAGGTATGACCATCCCTCTTGTATTAGTTCATTTTCTCTTTTTTTTTTTTTTTTGAGACAGAATCTCCCCGTTTCCCAGGCTGCAGTGCAGTGGCGCAATCTCGGCTCACCACAACCTCCACCTCTTGGGTTCAAGTGATTCTCCTGCCTCAGCCTCCTGAGTAGCTGGGACTACAGGCGTGCTCCACTATGCCCAGCTAATTTTTGTATTTTTAGTAGAGACAGGGTTTCACCATATTGGTCAGGCTGGTCTTGAACTCCTGACCACGTGATCTGCCCGCCTTGGCCTCCTAAAGTGCTGGGATTACAGGCTTGAACCACCGAGCCCCGCCGTATTAGTTCATTTTCATACTGGGATGTAGAAATACAAATACCTGAGACTGGGTAATTTATAAAGAAAAAGAGGTTTAATGAAATCACAGTTCCACGTGACTGGGAAGGCCTCACAATCACGGCAGAAGGTGAAGGAGGAGAAAAGGCCTGTCTTACATGGTGGCGGGCAAGAGACTGTGTCTAGGAGAACTGCCCTTTAGAAAACCATCAGATCTCACAAGACTTATTTACTATGATGTGAACAGCATGGGAAAGACCCACCCCCATGATTCAGTTACCTACCACTGGGTCCCTCCCATGACATGTGGGGATTATGGGAGCTACAATTCAAGATCAGATTTGGGTGGGGACACAGCCAAACCGTATCACCCATTTTCAGATGAAGATCAGAATCTACGTCTCAACTTCCAGTTGAATGTCCTTTTCCACTTTTTAATTAGGAAGAACCCAGGCCTAGAATTTGGCCTATGTACTTGGAGGGGCAGATTTTGAATGCACAGTTTTAACAGGTGCAGGGAAACTGTTCATGCTGGGTGCTTGAACCTGAATCCAAAACCATAACAGTAACTCTCCCAGCATCTAGCACATTGTCTGGAATCAGTTTGCTGAATAAAGGAATACAAAAACTCCTTATTATTCATATCTATCCTCCATTCCCTCCACTCTAAATCACAGACATAATAAAGTAGAAAATTGACCTTATTTTACTCTTGTTCAGAATGCTTCAATGTGTGAACTCATTTTCTACAAAGGTGCGAAGAATTTATATTGGGGGAAAAGACAGTCTCTTCAGTAAACCATGGCTGGGATGACTGGATATCCATAGAAGAATGAAATTCCACCCCTATCTCTAGCCATGTACAAAAATAAAATCAAAATGGATTAAAGACTTTAAGACCTCATACTATGAAACTACTCAAGAAAACATTGGGGAAAAATCTCCAGGATGTTGGTCTGGGCAGAAATTTCTTGAGTAATACCCCACAAGCACAGGCAACCAAAGCAAAAATGAACAAATGGGATCACATCAAGTTAAAAAGCTTCTGCACAGCAGAGGAAACAATGAACAAAATGAAGAGACAAGCCATAGAATGGGAGAAAATATTTGCAAACTACTCATCTGACAAGATATTAATAATCAGAGTATATAAGGAGCTGAAACAACTCTACAGGAAAGAATCTAATAATTCAATAAAAAATGGGTGAAAGATTTGGATAGATATTTCTCAAAAGAAGGCATACAAATGGCAAACAGGCATGTGAAAAAGTGCTCAACATCACTGATCATCAGAGAAATGAAATCAAAACTACAATGAGATATCATCTCACTCCAGTTAAAATGGCTTATATCCAAAAAACAGGCAATAACAAGTGCTGGTGAGGATGTGGAGAAAAGGGAAACTTCATATACTGTTGGTAGGAATGTAAATTAGTACAACCACTATGGAGAACAGTTTGGAGGTTTCTCAAAAAACTAAATATTGAGCTACCATATGACCCAGCAATCCCACTGTTGGGTATACACCCAAAGAAAGGAAATCAGTATGTGGAAGAGGTATCTGTGCTCCTATGTTTGTTGCAGCACTGTTTATTATAGCTAAGATTTGGAAGTAGCCTAAGTGTTCATCAACAGATTAATTGATAAGGAAAACGTGGTACATATACACAATGGAGTATGATTCAGCCACAGAAAAAATGAGATCCAGTCATTTGCAACAACATAGATGGAACTGGAGATCATTGAGTGAAATAAGCTAGGCACAGAAAGGCAAACATCACATGTTATCAGTTATTTGTAGGATATAAAATCAAAACTATTGAACTCATGGACATAGAGAGTAGAAGGACGGTTACCAGTGGCTGAGAAGGGTTGTGAGGGGCTGGGGAAAGGTGGGGATGATTAATGGGTAAAAAAAAAAATAGAAAGAATGAATAAGACATACTATTTGATAGCACAACAAGGTGACGATAGTTAATAATAACTGTACATTTAAAAATAACTAGAAGAGTGTAATTGGATTGTTTGTAACTTAAAGGATGAATGCTTGGGAGAATGGATACCCATTCTCCATGACGTGCTTATTTCACATTGCATGCCTATATCAAAACCCTCATGTACCCCATAAATATATGTGCCTACTATGTACCCATAAAAATTAAAAATTGAGAGGCCAGGCGCAGTGGCTCATGCCTGTAATCACAGCACTTTGGGAGGCCCATGCGGGTGGATCACTTGAGGTCAGGAGTTCAAGACCAGCCTGGCCAACATGGCGAAACCCCATCTCTACTAAAAATACAAAAATTAGCCTGGCCTGGTGGTGCATGCCTGTAGTTACAGCTACTTGGGAGGCTGAGGCATGAAAATCGCCTGAACCAGGGAGGCGAAGGTTGCAGTAAGCCATGATTGCACCACTGCACTCCAGCCTGGGCAATGGAGTGAGACTCTATTTCAAGAAATTAAAAAGAATTAAAAAGCCAAAACTAAACCAAAACAACAACAGCAATGAAACAAAATTCTTCAATGTGTTCCAGCTTCACCTGTAGAAAGAGAAATACTCTAACATCTACGTTATGTTCCAGACATTATATTAAATGCTTTGCATGAATTAACTCATCTGATTTTTTCAACAACCCTGTGATGTAAATGCTATTTTTGTTTAGCGTCTCTATCCTACAGACGAGGAAAGGAAGACAAAGAGAAGTTAAATAATTTCTCACAGCTAATAAGAGGAAGAGCGAGGCCTTGCACCAAGGAAATCTGAAATCAGAGTCTGTGCTGTCAACCACTTCATTATCCTGCCTCTAAACTTCTTGCGCCATTGACAAGGTCCTCCACTGCTAACTGGGGGTACTGTAAGCACAAAGACGGTGAGACGGGAAAATGCATGGTGCGTCTGAGGAACAGTCATGAGGCCCAATTAAGCTAGAATGGAGCTGTCAACCTAAAAAAAGACATGAGAAAATTATCCCTAAATATGTTGAGTTTAATCAGGAATAAGAAATAAGGATTATAATTCAGAATGCACGGAATGGCAAACCACCCGTGCATTGAGGGAAGGATAAGAGGAGCTTTTATTAGCAAAAAGAGATTTACATAAGCTGCTTAGAAACCGAGTTCATTGGTTCCTGAGGTTCAAAGCCAGAGTTGTCAGTTCATTGGTGGAGATCCTGTTACTGGGCAAGTGTTCTTCAGAGAACATCTTATCTGAATTACTGCAGTCCTTCAGAGCGTCTAGTGATAAACCTTATCAAACCAAGAGATGAATAAGGATGTGAAAGAGTTTCTTATGGGGTTTTTAGAAAGTCCTTGGAAAGAGTTCTTATCTCAGATGTGTAAACGGGAGTCTTCTCTCCTTCATACCTTCTCTTCCTGGCCCTGTTTTGCCTGGGTCTGACAAAAGCAATTTCATCCTGGTATATGCATCTTTCACAGAGCCAACAAAGGGAAAAAACACAGTTACTTTATGACAGAGAAATAGGCAGGGGGAAGATCATAGGGGCTTGCTAACCAGGGTAAAGAGTTTGGAGTTTATTTAATGTGGGATGGAAAATCCTTGGAGAGTTGAAAGCAGAAGAGTGATAGAATCTGTTATAACTTTTTTTTTTTTTTAGGTAAAAAATTAAAAAAAAAATTTTTTTTTTTGTAGAGTTGGGAGACTCAGTATGTTGTCCAGGCTGGTCTTGAACTCCTGGCCTTCAATGATCATCCTTCCACCATGTAAGCCACTGTGCCCGGCCATCTGGCAGTTTTTTTTTTTTTTTTTCTTGGAGCAGAGTCTTCTTTGTTGCCCAGGCTGGAGTACAGTGGCATGATCTCTGCTCACTGCAACCTCTGCCTCCTGGGTTCAAGTGATTCTTCTGCCTCAGCCTCCTGAGTAACTGAGATTACAGGCGCTTGCCACTACTCCTGGCTAATTTTTGTATTTTTAGCAGAGACGGGGTTTCACCATGTTGCCCACGGTGGTCTCCAACTCTTGACCTCAAATGCTCTGCCTGCCTTGGCCTCCCAAAGTGCTGGGATTACAGGCATGAGCCACCACACACAGCTTATTTGATATAGTTTTTAAAAGTTCCTCTGGCTAGCTGGGCACGGTGGCTCACGCCTGTAATCCCAGCACTTTGGGAGGCCAAGGCAGGTGGATCACAAGGTCAGCAGTTCAAGACCAGCCTGGCCAACACGGTGAAACCTTGTGTCTACTTAAAATACAAAAAAAATTAGCTGGGTATGGTGGTATGCACCTGCACTGGGCCATTTCCTTCTTCTTGGTCCCTTTGTCATTCCTTCCATTGTCTGCCCAGTGAACACCAATTATCTTTTAAAACATAGTCACAGCCTCCTGTCTGAGGCATTTTCCAACTATCACCCTCAATAAAATTATCTCATTGTCCTTTGCACCCCCACAGAACCCACCCTGAATATTTTATTTGACCACTGTGGATTAATACAAAAGTATATTTGGTTTTTGTCCCCAGTTCCTGGCATGGAGCCACTAAAACCCTTGGCATTTTCTGAGTGAGGGGAGTGTCTTTTGTTATTCATAACAAACCCCTTTCCATCACACCTGAGTTTATGCTAAGGAGGTGACTTACAGTGGGGCCCCTAGGTAGCCTCAGGATGGGGCTGGTCCCCAGAAAGAGCAAGTGATTAGAGGGTTGGAACTTTCAGCCGCACCTACTGACTTTGGGAAGGGAAGAGGTGAGGGCTGGAGATTGAGCTCTATAAACACTACTGAACAATCCAGAGAGCTTCTGGGTGGCGGACTCAACAAGGTGCTGGGAGGGTGGCACACCTGAAGAGGGCATGGAAGCTCTGCGCATCACCCCTGCTGCCCCTTCATGTCCTGCTCCATGCATCTCCTCCATTTGGCTGTTCCTGAGTTGTATCTTGGTAAATGTAAGCAAATTGCTTTCCTGAGTTCTGCCCGCTGTTCTGGTACGTTATTAAATGGGCTTATGGGAACCTGGAACTTTGTTGCCAAGTTGGACAGAAGTGTGGGTAACCTGGAAACCAAATACTTGCAATTGGCGCCTGAGGTGGGGACAGTGTTGTGGATCTCAGCCCTTAAACCTGTGGAGTCCAGGTAGTTAATGTCAGCGTTGAATTGAGTTGAGTTGTAGGCCACTTAGTTTGTGTTGGAGAATTGACTGTTAGTATGGAAAATCCTCATATTTGGTTCTGACGCCAAAGTATTGCAGAAAAAAAAAAACCCTTTAACCACTAACTTATTTTTTGTGTTTCTGCCTTCCTTTTAATAACCATAAACTCCTACGGAAATAGGAAAAAAAAAAAGACCATACCACCGTTATTCCTGCATGCTGTCTCAGAGCTGTCTGGTATATTGGACACGTTCAGTAAATATTTACTGGTAACTGAAAGAGCTAACTAATTCATATCTGAAGTTCATTTGGGTTGGTGGACCTTGTGTTGACTGTTGCAGTTTCTCACTCTTTGTTCTTTTAGGATGCAATGTTCCTGAAATTTGAGAATTAACAATTTTCTAATCTTTATGAGCTTTAACTTTGTTATGATACAGTGTAACATTTTATATTTAAGGTCTATATTCATCTATCCTGCAGCGTACACTTAGCTTTCCTGATAAATAACTGAGCTAGCTCCTTAATTAAGTAGTCTTTTTCTTTTTTTCCCTTATATTCCCCAGCAACTGGTCTTGGTGTGGCTACAGTTTCTCTTATTGAGTCTGGGTGGAGACAAGATGGGACTCTAAAAATCCTGTGGCTTTTGTCCCAGTCAAAGCAATCCCATCAGGGTGAAGTTTTTGGGCAGCTGTCGGCTCAGCTGGGGCCAGGATGCAGGCCTGAGCTACTGTCTGTTTTGCTGCATTCTTGGCTGAAGGCCAGGCTGAGTTTCTTCTGAACTTGGGTAGTGGCTTAGGCGAATCTGGCCTGTTCAGCAATTGTCAGGTTCCTTGGTTAGAAGAGTAGCAGCCTCTGGAGATTAGGGGGATAACGTTATCCATAACCTGGCCAGGGGTGGGATGTTACAGTGAAAGCAAATTTTTGACAGAATTCTGCCAGATATACAAGCATAAAAATAGTCAAACATTGTGCTCCTTAAACTCACGGGAGGCCCCCCTCACTGACTTCATCAAAGGGTTACTTAGAGGTAGATGCTATGATTTCTGATGACTTTGAAGTCAAGTCGAGCACAGAGCCTAAGATTGGCCATCCTGGCTATCGTAAATCATTGCAGCCACTTTGGATTAAAATATTAACATGAGATATTGGTTGGAGTCCCTAAATTGTGGGGACAGACACTTTCTCTAATGTTTTCTCAAACGGTATTAGGTCCTGGGCTTGCCTGTTCCTTATACTTCATTCATGTAGGCATGGGAGGGTCTGCATAAATTTTTCTCATTGTGATAAAATATACAAAAGATTTACCATTTGAACCATTTTAAAGTATACAGTTTTGTGACATTAAGTACATTCACAATGTTGTGCAACCAGCACCACCATGCATCTCCATAACTTTTTTATTGTCCCAAACTGAAACTCTACATCCATTAGAAAATAACTCTCCTTTCTCCCTTACTCCCAGCCCCGGGAAACCACCATTCTACTTTTTGTCTCTATGAATTTGACTATTCCAACTACCTTATATAAGTTGAATCATATAATATTTGTCCCTTTGTGCTGGCTTATTTAGCATTAATGTTTTCAAGGGGCCTGGTTAATTTTTATGGCAACCTTATTCCTTGAACATCACTCATTTTGCCAGTGTCAATTATTTCGAACATCCTTCATGCTATTTTACAAACCTGTGGTGTGGATTTAAGTAACAATCACTATTTGAGGGGCTGAGTAGCCACCGCTGGATTGTGAATTTTTGCTTGGGGATCTTCATATGCTAACGAATCACCCTTGACACATTACATAGCTCATTCCAAAGTCTTTTAAAAGTAAATGACCACACTGGCACTATGACATAGCCAAAATTCAGAAACTCCTGACAGAGGTAAAGTAATGAACATCACAAAGAAGGGGCTTACCACTGGATGTCAGGATCACATTTTGGTCCTGTGAGGCAGGGGGGTTTTGGAGATACCTATAGTTTTGCACAAAACTCTCTCTCTCTCTCTCTCTCTCTCGTGTGTGTGTGTGTGTGTGTGTGTGTGTGTGTGTGTTGTTAGGGTAAGAGTTCAGGACTTTTATCAAATTCTGATGAGGTTCCTGATCTCCCTAAAAAAGTTATGTCACGTTGAAAAGGGAAATTCTATTTTCTATATAGTTTTGAATACAAAACAACAGAATAGAAATAGATAGCTATAAGTAGATAGAAAATAGAAAGCATAGGAATAGAAAGAACAGAAATAGAAGGGAAAAATTCTATTTCCTATGTTTGCTGTAGTGTTTTGGAGAGAACAGATGGAAAACAGTCCGTATATCCAGGTTGGATGAGAATACTTGGAAGTATTTCACTGTGTGTGTGTGTGTGTGTGTGTGTGTAGGGGGATTCCTTAGTTTTCTTATTTATTTATTTATTTATTTATTTATTTATTTATTTATTTATTTATTTTTGAGACAGGGTCTTGCTCTGTCATCCAGGCTGGAGTTCAGTGGCATGATCACAGCTTACTGCAGCCTTGAACTCCTGGGCTCAAGCGATCCTCCCACTTCAGCCTCCTGAGTAGCTGGGACTGCTGGTGTGCACCACGACGCCTGGTTTCCTTAGCCTTAATTATGTTACGGCCTTCAGTATAGGAGCCCATGCTCTGTAATTTCTCATATTAGAGCCAGTGATTTTACATCAGGCTTGCAGCCTTAAAGGTTTTCCTTACCCACAGGGCAGCCGCATCACACACCTCTAGGGGGCACTGTTTGCTTTCATCCTCCGTGACTGGCACCTGCTGGAGATGGGCAGTGCACTTTCATCTGGCATGGCTGATGTTGGGCAGTGCAGCAGCGTTGACTTCCAAGGCTTTCTTGTGAGTACAAAGGCCATGGGTCTTCACCAATCCCATCTTTCTCATGGCCAATCTACTCTTTCAGAGAGATATGTTTAGCATGGGCTGTGGAAAAGATCAAAGAATCAAGAATAGAATCCTTGCCTCTGTGTTCCAAATTAGCAATGGGATTCTTGGTATTTTGAAAAGATTTTTACAGTGATTGGCTAATCAAGGAGCCCATGAAGATAAATAACATCAGGAAGCTTTCAAGGCTAATAATACCTTAATTTTCTGTTGTAACCTTTACTCTCTAGACTTCTAAACGATATGCCAGTTTAGCAAGCTGATATAAATATTCCTTCCTACTTGGAATGCTCTTCTTCACTATGCCTGTTTAATTTCTCTACATCCTCAAAATCCCAGTTCAAGTCCCACCACCTCCAGGAAGTCTTCCCTCACCACTTTTACCCACAGTCACTCTTCCTTCTTCTGAATTTGGTACTACTCAGGGCCTGCATCTCACTATTAGCATTTACCTAGTGTGCACTGTTGGTTTTCTTTTTATACGTGTGTATTAGGAGCTATTATCTTGTCTAATTCTCATCGCAGTTAATTTTTGTTACTCTGTGGTCCTCTTTTCCCACTGAGGCTGTGGCAGCTACTATCAGGGGGTGAAGAATTAGACAAATAGCCCTCAAGACCACCCTCACTTTTGATACCAAATGTAAGTTCAGGGGATTCCCAAGACCATCCCCACGTTTGGTCATTTGCTAGAATTTTCTAGAAGGATTCACAGAGCTCACTGAAAGCTGTTATACTCATGGTTACAGTTTCGTACAGGGAAAGCATACAGTTGAAAATCAGCCAAGGGAAGAGACACGTAGGGCAGGGTCCAGGAAAATTCCAAGCATGGAGCTTTTAGCCATCTTCTCCCTGTGTCATGGACAGTGTTACTCTTCCAGCAAAGATGTTTGATAATACATATGGAGTACTGCCAGCCAAGAAGCTCACCTGAGCCTGGGTGTCCAGGGTTATTTTATTTTAGAAATAGGGTCTTGCTCTGTCACCCAGGCTGTGGTGCAGTGGCACAGTCATAGCTCACTGTAACCTCAAACTCCTGGGCTCAAGCAATCCTCCAGCCTCAGCCTCCCAAGTAGCTCGGAATATAGGCATGCATCACCACACTTGGCTAATTTTTAAATTTATTTTGTAAAGGCAGGGTCTTGCTATGTTGCCCAGGCTGGTCTTGAACTCCTGCCCTCAAATGATACTCCCACCTCAGCCTCTCGAAGTGTTAGGATTACAGGCATGAGCCACTGTGGTAGTCTAAGAGTTTGTGCTGAGGTTTCATGGTCAACTTTCCACATGGCTGACCTCAGGTTCCAGCTCCTCTAGAGGTTGAACTGATATCATATGACTCAAATTTTCACTATAAACCACACTGTTGGACTTTCTGGTGTAGTCCAAAGTCCCTTAGAAAACAAGGGCACTGTTATCAGGCAGGACATTCCAAGGGCTTAGAGATGACCGCCCAGGGGCCAACGGCAAAGGCCAGACTGCTCTTTGAGCAAAGTTAAATCATTTACTACGCAGTGGGCTTTGCAAAATCTAACTGAAGACTAGAGACCAATTTCAGTTCCTGACTTCCCAGATAGGGTCTCAGGTGCATTTCAGAGATGATAATCAGGGTTTTCATTTGCAAGATTTTTATGTACAGAGCCAGCTTCTTTGGGAGAAGTAAGGTTTGTGGGTTCTATGTGAATCAAAGCTGGAGGATTAGAGTTTTGAGTTTATTCATGTTAACAATAGGAGAGGAAATTAGGTAGAATGTCATATAGGGCAATTTCTCACCATGCAGGAAGGCAATAAAGACCCTTTCCGGGCTGGAAGGAGGAGACTGGGAGAGAGAGAGAGAGGAGACAGGAGAGAGGTTCTCATTTGACCCACTCGTGGGGTTGAAATCAAGGCATGGGGACAGGTGGGGTCAAAGGCTGCTCAGATGCATTTAAGGATCTGGACACGGAGGGTACACTTGCTCTTCCTTCTGTCTGGAAATCTTGGACACCAGCTCAGAGAGAAAGACCTGCACAAACAAACTATAAAGATTGAGCACACATGAAGTTTTCTGAGTTGTAAGCAAACAGCATCCCCACATCAAAATGGCAGGTGTGGGACAATGTGCGTATCCATTGTTATGTTGCATGATCCATAGATAAACAGGAATCTGTCCACATCAATGGCAATGGCTATGTTATTTATTTATTTATTTATTTATTTATTTATTTTTGAGACAGAGTCTTGCTCTGTCGCCCAGGCTGGAGTGCAGTGCGCGATCTCGGCTCACTGCAAGCCCTGCCTCCTGGGTTCACGCCATTCTCCTGCCTCAGCCTTTCGAGTAGCTGGGACTACAGGTGCCCATCACCATGCCCAGCTAATTTTTTTGTATTTTTAGTAGAGACAGGGTTTCACTGTGTTAGCCAGGATGGTCTTGATCTCCTGACTTCATGATCCGCCTGTCTCGGACTTCCACAGTGCTGGGATTACAGGCGTGAGCCACCGCGCCCGGCCTATTATTTTTTTAAGGCAGTGTAGGCAATTTACATCTTTTCTTGTCTTTCTTGATTAGGTATCTAATCTCTAAATTAGAATAGTTGTGGCCAATTGTATCTGATCCCTTATGACTATGTCTTCCTTGCTTAAATGTTGTCAATAAAACTCCCTGTTTCTTGGCCCAGCGTTCAGGCCTCCAAAGTTTGGCCTCTGCCTTCCTGCCTGACTTCATCTTCTATTCCTTCTTCTTAGACAGTGCCTGCTGTAACAACATACTGTAAACTTCGTGGCTTAAACAACAAATATTTATTTCTCACAGTTTTGGGGGCTGGAAGTCTGAGACCAGGGTGCCAGCAGGGTTGGGTTCTTGATGAGGGCTCTTTTCCTGGTTCACAGGCAGTCATCTTCTTGGTGTGTCCTCACATGGAAAAAGGAGAGCTGACTAGCTCTCTGGCTTCTTCTTTCTTTTTTTTCTTTTTTAGAGACAGGGTCTTTCTATATTGCCCAGGCTGAACTCAAACTCCTGGGCTCAAGCAATCCCACCGTCTTAGCCTCCCCAGTAGCTGGGACTGCAGGTGTGTGACACCGTACCTGGCTTCTGGCCTCTTCTTATGTCAATGAAAAGAGTCAAACTGTGTAAAATATTTGAAGAGATTTACTCTGAGCCAAATGTGAGGACCATGACTCATGACACAGCCTGATGAGGTCCTGAGAACATGTACCCAAGGTAGTTGGGTCACAGCTTAATTTTATACATTTTAGGGGGACAGAAGTTACAGGCAGACATCCATCAATGCATGTAAGGTGCATGGTGGTTCAGTTTGGAAAGGCAGGACAACTCCAAGTGGGGTGGGGTGAGGTGGAGGCTTCCAGGTCACAGGTGGTTTCAAAGGTTTTCTGATTGGCAATTGGTTGAAAGAGTTGATTCTCTCCTAGAACAGGGAAAAGACCTGGAAAGGGAAGGGGATTCTCTAGAGAGTAATTTTCCCTACAAGAGGCAGCTTTGCGGGACCATTTTAAAATATGTCAAATAAATAAATTTTATGGTAAAATACTTTGATTTCTTTCAGGGCCTACTATCTATCATGTGATGCTATAGTAGAGTCAGGTTGGAATTTGGTATCTTATTGCTGCAAAGAGTCTGTTTTATCAATCTTAAGATCTCTGTTTTAATGTTAGCACTGACCATTTGTGCCTGAATTCCAAAAGGAGGAGGGTATAATGAAGCATGTCTGACTTCCGCTTTCCATCACAGCCTGAACTAGTTTTACTTTGGAATGGCCTTGGCTAAGAGGCAGCTTCATCAGTCAATTGAAGGGCTTAGAATTTTATTTTTGGTTTACATATCTAAGAACACTAATCTCATTCATAAGAGCTCCACCTTCATGACCTAATCATCTCCCAAAGACTCCATCTTCAAAGACCCTTGCTTTGGGGTTGGCATTTCAACATACAAAGTTTGGGGGGATACAAACTTCAGTCCATTGCAGATAAACTACTCTCAGCTAAATGGAACTCAGCAGTTCTTCAATGCACTACCCCATCTTTTTGCCTTTACTTAGACTGTTTCTTCTTCCTGGGCTATCTTTCCCCCATTTCTGTCAGGCGTAAATTCCACTTCCTCCATGAAGTCTTCAACTTTCCAGACTGGAAGTTAGCTTCCCACAGCACAGTGTCTTTACTTCTGTTACAGGATTTTCAAAATGTACCCATCTGTCATTATCTGAGTATAAGTCACATACCTGATTGTTAATTTCTAGAAGGCAAAGACTATGTCTTTCTTTCTTTCTTTCTTTCTTTCTTTCTTTCTTTCTTTCTTTCTTTCTTTCTTTCTTTCTTTTGTTTTGAGGTGGAGTCTTGCTCTGTCTCCCAGGCTGGAGTGCAGTGGTGCAATCTGAGCTCACTGCAACCTCCGCCTCCTGGGTTCAAGTGTTTCTCATTCCTCAGTCTCCCGAGTAGCTGGGATTACAGATGCCCACCACCACGCCCAGCTAATTTTTTGTATTTTTAGTAGAGACAGCATTTCACCATGTTGGTCAGGCTGATCTTGAATTCCTGACCTTAAGTAATCCATCTGCCTCAGCCTTCCACAGTGTTGGGATTACAGGCCTGAGCCACTGCAGCCGGCCATGTCTTTTTTTTTTTTTTTTTTAATCTCCATGTCTCTAATAGCACTGGGCTCAGGGCCCTGCATGCTCAAACACTCAGTGAGGGTCTGCTGAACTGACTCTGTCTCACAGATGCAGACACACATGGGGAACACATATATTTTCAGACTAAGTCTTCTACCGTCTGGGAATGTTAGGGCAAGAGGAGTAAAGATGTCATGACCTGGCAGCAGCTGAGGCTGAGTTCTAAAGGGAGAGGAGGGGAGGCAAGGGAGCCAAGAGATGGCTGGTAAGGTTTGCCATTTGAGAAGACTTGTCTTTAGGTTGAGTGGCTTCAAAGTTTTAGAGCCAGAGATAAAAAAAAAAGCTGAGCGTTTCTCCATCACACCTTTGCAGTTAAATTTGGTTAGCAGGCAAGGGGTGTGAGCTGGAGTGGGGGTAGGTCCCATGGGAACTGGGGAACTTTGCTCCTTACTCTTGGAAATTCTCCAGAGTAGACAAAAATCAGTGTCCTTTGTATTATCCTAAGGTTTAACATGTGGTGGGACTTCAAGGAGTCCAGGGACAAAGGTCAAGAACTCACTATTCAAAAAAAAGATAAAAATAACCTATAACTATTTTCTGAAATATTTGTTCTCAGCAGTAGTCAAAGAACTGTAAATCCAGACAACGAGGTTGTCTCTGCCTTTTATTTTGTCCATGTGTGGGTGAGGTACGGGCTCTTCCTTTGTGCATTTTACTTTATTTACTTTGAATCAAAAATTTTTTCTTTTTAATAAACATCAGGGGAGAGCACACACACAGTCCCCCACTACCACAAATTATGCAGTTGAGTTTCCCACATTTGGGATAATCGCAGGTATCAGCACATCCAGAGTGCAATGGATAAGCCTCGCCCTGGGAAAACCACCTTCGTGATTGTAGTATCTCCTATGCCAGGTGCTTTGTGCATTTTAATACACAAATGTAAAATTGATAGAAACTTGGCCACCTTGACTATCTATTTTAAAAGCTCTCTATTTAAAAAACCCTGTATGTTCTTTGATCTAGCAATTCTACCTCTAGAAATTTATCTTTAAGAAAAGGATAAATTGTGCATTTATGATAATGCATGAAAATCTGGCAAACATGTTTGCAGCAGTCCACTTTTTAATAATAATAATATATATATATATCCTAAATATGATTATAGGAATTGAATAAATAAACATTCTTACCATAGAATACTCTGAGGTTGATAAACATGATGGCGAAGATGTCGAACAGTTTTCCTTAAAACTAGTTCTCAATTCACTGCTGATTTGTGGAAATCTGGCACTGTCTATACCAGGCAGCAACTCTAAGCCGTCTCAAGAACTGAGGCACAGATTCCTTTAACTTTGTGTTTTTTGAGTCAGAGTCTCACTCTGTGGCCCAGGCTGGAGTGCAGTGGTGCGATCTCAGCTCACTGCAACCTCCACATCTTGGAGTAGCTGGGATTACAGGCATGAGCCACTGTGCCTGACCAGATCCCTTTAACTTAAACTGCCCTATGCTTGCTTGGTTCAAGTTTTGCAGAGGCCAGAATGAGCAGAAGGTGGGAATAGGTCTGGGTATTGAAGCTCCCGGCGCCACATTTAGGGAGCTGGGTTTGTGCACAGGCGCTGAGTTGGGAGGTGCTGGAAGATTGGCCTCTCTCAGGGGGCAGCTCTTGGGGTAGTCTCTGGTCTTTACCTTTGGTGGCTTTTTTTCCGTATCTAATCTATGGAGGAAATCGCATAGACATCAGGCTGACTCTGACCTGCCTGACATTAGAAGGGTAATTCTGGACGTGGAAAGATGCTCAGTATCCATTGCCAAGTGAAACAAGCAGTTAACGAAACAGAAACAGCCTAGTGCAGTATTGTTTTATTTTTTCTTGGTAGACACATTATCTGTATCTGCACCTACACCTAAACTTCTTTATATCTAGATACAGGTAGAATAACATCCAGAAAAAAGGTTTACCAAATGTTACTTCTTGTTTCTGGGTTGTGGAAATGCAATAACTTTCATTTGTGTTTATGAGTCCTTAAACATTTTGTTTATTCTCTTTTTTGTTATAAAAACATATATATCAGTTGTGTAATGAAAATTTACAAAGAATAATGATCTCTGGGGTGCTCTGCCTCTGATTTCCTTTTCTCTTCCCATTAAGCTGTAATAAGTAACTCCTGATTCCAGGTCTTTTGGCCCACAATGAGAGTCTGGTCGGAGGAGTCATTCATCCTGACTGGGCATCTGGGAATGTCACGAAGCAGGTAGGCTTTGAGGAGCTGGCTCTGTAGGGAGAACTCTGATGGGAGGAAGGCCATGCCACACTGAGGGGGCAGCATGAGCGAGAAAAGGGAATGGTCCACTGTGGACAGTGAGTTAATTCCAGGCCTTTATGAACGTTGATGCTGAGTGCAGTTATCTGAGATGCTTCATGGGAGAAGCCAGCTAGCCCAGGTACTCACTTATTGCCTTCCATATGGATACAGGGAACTGCTTTAATTGTTCTTTTCCTCTTTTTTCATTTGAAAGTCTTGTCTTCAAGGAAGGACAGGTGCATGGAGGGCAGAAACTTATTTTGAAAGTCCCTCAGCAAATTTCCCAGTGCTGGGCAGAGGGGATGTCAGTGGATGCCTGCTGGCGAGACTAGAAAGAACTTGAGTTGACACCGACAGGCAGAAATATATGCCACTCCAAAATATGTCAGCCTAAAAGATGCCTTCTCAATTGAAGGCAATTGAGAAGAAGCAGATACAAGAAAAACTCTCTGTCTCGCCCTTTCCCCAATCATTTGCCTAAAAGCAGAACATAAATTTGTAAAGGGGTCCCTCTTCCCCTTCCTACTAGTTAGGACAGTAATTAATCACTGAGGACAACACTAGACCCATATCAGCCTAGAGATGGCAGCGGAGAAACCCACGTACAAACCTTAGTTAGCCTTTATCTTCCATTATTTTCTCCATACATTTGCCTTTCCACAATTTGCTGCCCCTAGAAGCTCAAAGGTTTTTCCCTTTGTCTTGTCACTTCTCTAAAAATTTATTGTTCTTTTGTTAAGATGTTATATATGCCGAAGTTCTAACCATCCTGATTTACTCATTGATGGGTACTGCCATGTGAAGGCATGATGCGCCTGTTAATAACCTGTTTTTCTCTTGTTAATCTATCTCTTCCTAGTCTAATTTGCAGGGCCCCAGCTGCAGAACTCAAGATGACTAGAGCAAAAGATATTTTCCCTCCCCTACAGCATGAATTCCATTAAGGTAGCTTTAGGGAATAGCTCCCTGTCTCTTGTTATAGGTCTGTAGGAAGCTTAGAAGATGGCTAAGCTGGATGCGGTGGCTCATGCCTATAATCCCAGCACTTTGGGAAGCTGAAGAGGGAGGAATTTGGGACTAACCTGGGCAACATAGCGAGACTTCCGTCCCTACAAAAAATAAAAAATTAGCCAGGTGTGGTGATGCATGCCTGTAGTCCCAGTTGAGGTGGGAAGATTGCATGAGACCAGAAGTTTGAGGCTGCAGTGAGCCATGATTGAGCCACTGTACTCCAGCCTGGACCACACAGTGAGACCCTGCCTTGAAAAAATAAAAAGAAAGAAAGAATGAAAGAGAATGGCCTATTTAAAGAATTCTTTCCTCTAAAGCTGTTTTTACTAGAGGCATGAGGGTTCTTATGAATAATTTGGTACACATAGTAGTTAATATGGTTTGGTCCTGTGTCCCCATCCAAATCTCATGTCGAATTGTAATCCCCACATGTAAGGGGAGGAACCTAGGGGAAGGTGGTTGGATCATGGGGCGGACTGGATTTCCCCCTTGCTGTTCTCATGATAGTGAGTGAGTTCTCACGAGATCTCATCATTTAAAAGTGTGTAGCACCTCCCCCTTCTCTCTCTCTCCTACTATCATGTAAGATGTGCCTTGCTTCCCCTTTGCCTTCCACCATGATTGTAAATTTCCTAAGGCCTCCCCAGCCATGTGAAACTGTGAGTCAGTTAAACCTCTTTTCTTTATAAATTACTTAGTTTCAGGTCGTTCTTTATAGCAGTGTGAATATGGATTAATAGTTAAATTTAGCTTATAAATAATTTGCTTTTTGTTCATCAGAATAGATTCAGGGATATCTACATGATAAAACAACTCAAACTCACTTGCATGCTGATATGCTTCTTGCCTGGAAGACTGTGGGCCTGCTGAGAATTATATCTAACCTCCTGCTCTCATGACCCCCACAGCGTAGTGAACGACCCTCACTGATGCACCTGGATAGTTAAATTACTCACACACTTATCAAATGTTCCTCTATCTGCCAAACCAGGAACAAAGAAAACTGGCAGGTACTACTTGGGGTCTTTTCAAATTCTGGCCTCTCCTTGGAAATGCACTGTAGGTCCCTGCCCCGCCCTCGCGTGTGATGGGGTGGGGGTGGTTGGCTCTGAGGTACATGTGTGAGATGGGAATTCCATGCAGGCAGCTTGAGGGAATGGCTTCTCCCCTGTTAGACAGGAGCCCACGAACAATGCTAGTGTGAGTATGCTCAGAAGGGAGACACAGGAAGGGAGATGGGGCCTGGACGCCTCTCCTCAACTCCCAGAATCATCCATGTGGCAGCCGAGGGCCTCTCTCACTGCTCCCTGGCCAGGCAGGGAGACTTGGAGGGGGCCATTATTTTTGCAGTTTGTGAACTTGCCTTATTAGTTGGGGGATGATTTCCCAAGGACTTGAAAGGAATATCTGAACATAGAAACCCGCAGGAGGGATTAGGAGTCCTGTCATCCCAGGAGAGAAGGTGGCAGTCCCTAACCCTGTTCCCTCACAGGCCCTGGAGGGGATATTGGCAATGGGAACATTCGCTCCAGACTGTCAGTGTCCAACTCTCTGGAGATCAAAGCGAGTCCTGCCCTTTCCCCAGCAGTCACTTTGCTGCTCTCCTTTGTCCTGCCCTGAGGTCCAGAAGCCCTTGGGCACAGCTGTGAGGGTTTTAGGAATGTTTTTGTTTTCCTGACACCAGAGAAGCCTGTTTTAAACTTGCAAAATGACAACTTAAAAAGAAAGTGCTGATGATTGGCAGATGGATGAAGCCCTGAGACCAAAACTATATTCACCTGCCAACCCACATACCATCCAAGACTAATTTTAGCTACAGTCTCAGTTTTAACCCTGTCTTCAACCAAGAAAGTGGTTATTGAACTCTGCCTGGGCTGGGCTTGGGACCAGACACCAGTGAGGCTGTGATCTCGCAGACATCTAGCACTTCCCTTTGCCCCAAAGCAATCTAAAAATCTTGCTCCAACACCTTATCTATCAAGTGGGCCATCTAGCATATAGGTAACTCAGCCATGGCTGAGAACGAAAATAAACAACTTTGCTGTTAGTTATCATTTCTTACACACACACACACACACACACTCACCTGCACACACATACACTAATTCACACACAAACATAAACACACATACATGTACCACACTCATATCCACCACCTCCTCTCCACTCCTCAACACTCACATGTGTCCACACAGGCAGGGCGATGCAATGGGAAGATCCTTGACTTTGGAATTAAACCAAATGGCCATGTAATTTTGGGCATATTAGCTAAAGTCTCACAGGCTCCATTTCTTTGTTTTTTTTTTTTTTTTTTTCGTTTGAGATAAGGTCTTGTTATGTTGCCCAGGCTGCAGTGCAGTGGCTATTCACAGGCATGATCACAGCACACTGTAGCCTTGAACTCCTGGCCTCAAGTGATCCTCCTGCCTCAGCCTCCTGAGTAGCCAGGACTACAGTTGCATGTCACCGTGCCTGGCTCCTCAGTTTCTTAATTTGCAAAAAGGATGCATATACTTACTTTATAGGATTTTTGTGAGGACTAGAAAGAAGTGAACTAATATATATAGGCAGTGTGCTAAATGGGTACATACTGCAAAAAATGTTTGTTCCTTTATACCCTACCTTCCCCCAGAGTGTATAGTCTACACTGTCACACACACAGTAATACTCATACACTGTAGAGTATTGTTTCTCAAAAGTATGCCCATTCTCCTATCAAGACTCACCATCTAAACTTAATGCAGGGAAGTCGCTGCCCTCTCTCTTCCTATTGCTCACATGGAAAGTATCTTGGAATTCTTTGACTACTGACCCCCAGTTGAGTGAAGATTCTCTGATAACCAAGCACTGAGCTTTCCTTCTCACATCTCTTGTATTCTTGACAGCTGCAGAGCAGGTATTTTGAGGGTGAGAGATGGGGCTGTGATACAAATCATTAAAACTCCAATTTCTGAATGCTGATGGCTCTTTCTGGGCCTCTTAATGTGAGATCTTGGGCAGAAAAAATGGTAAGAGTATGTCTCCACTCCTTCCCCAAGAGGCTTGGGGCCCACCAGGTTTCCTTCCATGCCCCCTGTATCAGCAAGGATGCTTTCAGCTGCTGTAAGTAATAGAGAACACAACTGGAAGCAATGTGAACTGTAAGAACAATTATCTTACTGAGAAGTAGCATGGAAACAGGTGATTTCAGGGTCAGTGCAGTGGCTCCACCACATCATGAAGACTCAGGTGCATCCCATTTGCCCATTTGCCGTCTGCATTTTGATGGTGTCTCCCCTTAGGGTCATGAGTTGACCACAGCAGTCCAAGGTGCTATATTTCCTCATCAAATGGGGAAGAAAGCATTATGTAGGAGGAAAATCTTTCCCAGAAGCCCCTCAACAGGTTCCATAGGCCAGAATTAGGTCATATACTCACTCCTCAGCTGCAGGGGGAGCTGGAAAAGTGGGTGAATGGCATTGTCACCTCTGCAGAGGGCAATAGGCTCTTCAGCAAGGAAGACGGGTTGAGGGGATGCTTTTCGGGTAGGCAACCATGGGCATCTGCCATATTTCCCTGGTTTCTAGTTCTCCAAACATCAGACAGCAATATCCGAAAAGTCCAAGTCCCACTTGTCCACTCCCAGCTTGTTTTCTCTGTAGCTTGCAATCTGTTGCTGGAATGTGGAGGTTCCTGGTTCTGGCTCATGGTACACCATTTCCTGTCATCGTCTGTTGTCATTTTGTTCTGTTGGCCAGAGCCCAAATCATAGGTTCCAGTTTGTCAGCAGTCTGACTCGTGGCCCCAATAGTTGTTGCACTCTTCTCACTGTCTCTTTGAAAAGCTGTCTTCCTGCTGTGCCTGTATCCAAGTAGCTCTATTCCCCTTCAATAGAGTGTGAATCCTGTCTTCAGGCAGGTGGAACCCTAAGACAGCTTTCTCTGGCTGACTTTAATAGGGTCTGGCAGCATATTGTCTGGTTTATTTGTTTTGTCCCCTTACTTATGAGTCTGAGAGAACACAATTATAACCATAACTCAGGGGATCACACCCATGGAAGGGCACTGCTGTGATTCTCCTCCCAGTGGGTTGGTTTCCAGGAGTGCTTGTGTGCACTGATTCACATTGTGTTTCTGACTGATACAGTTGAATGTTTGTTCCCTGCCTAAATCTCATGTTGAAATGTAATCCCCAATGATGGAGGTAGGGCCTGATGGGAGGTGATTGGGTCATGGGGGCTGATCCCTCATGAATAGCTTAGTGCTGTCCTCAGGATAGTGAGTGAGTTCTCACAAGATCTGGCTGTTTAAAGTGTATGGCACCTCCTCTCCCACTCCTGCTTTCTCCATGAGATGTGCAAGCTCCCAGTTTGCCTTCCATCATGATTGTAGCTTCCAGAGGCCTCCCCAGAAGCAGATGCCGACGCTGTGCTTCCTGTACAGCCTGCAGAACCATGAGCCAATTAAGCCTCTTATAAATTACCCAGTCTCAGATATTTCTTTATAGCAATGCAAGAATGGCCTAATATACTGACTCATCAGTTATAATTACATCAGACAGTTTAAAACAGAAACCTGATTGTGATGAACCAAACAGAGATTTTATTTTTATCATGCAAAAAGAAATCTGGAGGAAGTCTGTCTAGAACTGATACAATATATCCACAGTGCTATCTGAGACCCAGGCTTCCTCATTCTTCCTGCTTTGCCATCTGTAGTGTGTGGCTTCTGTGCTCATGTTTGCAAGATGACTGTTTCACCAATAGGAATTGCATTTTGTTCCAGGCAGGAGAAAGGGAGAAAGATCATTAAAAAGGCTAAGACTGTTTCTTTCTTTCTTTCTTTCTTTCTTTCTTTCTTTCTTTCTTTCTTTCTTTTTTCTTTCTCCTTCTTTCTTTCTTTCTTTTTTCTCTTTCTTTCTTTTCTTTCTTTCTTTTTCTTTCTTCTTTTTCTTTTGTTCTTTCTTTTTCTTTTCTTCTTTCTTTTTCTTTTTTCATTCTTTCTTTCTTTTCTTTTCTTCCTTCTTCCTTCCTTCCTCCTCCCTCCCTCCTTCCTTCCTTCCTTCCTTCCTTCCTTCCTCTTTCTTTCTTTCATAAGGTAGCAATTAAGTTTTCCTAGAATATCCATGCTATTGGCTTCTACTTCTACCTTATTGACCAGAACTACATCCCATAGCCACTTCCCTTCCTGCAAGGAAATCTAAGGGAGATATGAATTGGTGTTCTAATAAGGAAGAGGAAAGAATGGATACTGGGTTGGCAGCTAACAGTGTCTGCCACGGAAATCCCTCCCTTCAGGTCAGGTGTGTCCTGGGAGAAAGGGCAGTAAACCTGAGAGTCATCCCATCCGCCATATTCCCCCAAGGTACTTAGTCCCTACTTGTGAAGAGTGCCTTAAGAAGCTCCTAAATTTTCCAGAACACTGGTAGATATTTGCATAGGGGCATTTCTGCAGGATCCCCGGTTTCCTAAAATGATACATATTCACTTGAGCCTTTTGTCTCTCTCCTTCTCTCAATTCCTCGGTCTCTCTCTTCCTTCCTTCCACAAATAATTTTTGAGTCCCTCATTTGCATCAGACAATGTGCTAAGCACCTAGGGACACAGGTAGATGTTGCTCCTTCCTCTCCTGAACAAATGCAAGTTTGGCTACCAGAGGCCAGACAAGAATTGTGACTCTCAGGTGTACATCACCTGTTTGGAAGCAGCCAGGCAAAGGAATGTGCTTGTGGCTTGCAATGAGTTGAAGGGATTTTTGGAAAATGTGTTTGAGTAGTCTGCCATATTTGTGAAAACTTACTCTGAGAGGGAAGACATAAGCCCTGGATCTTTCTGAAGGGCTGAAGTCATCCTGATCCTCCAGCTGTTGACATCGCACATGTATGTGGGAAGCTTGTTTTCCCAGTTACAGATGGCTGGACAAGTCAACTCAACTTCACACAGCATGGTACCAGATTCTCCTTGGCTCCCACTCCCATCAGTCAGGATTCTTGCTGGTGATGTATGCAGGAGGTACACCAGCAGGGGAGACCAGCCTAAAGAGGCTTATGGCAGTACAGTCACACATCCATGTCTGGGTCACAACCCTTTCTTGAAAAGTTCTTAACCTGTAGATGAGAAAGCTGTGCATGACATCCAATTACACATGAAAGGGAGAAGGTGTCTGCTGGGGAAAATCTGAATTAATCAGGAATGACTATTAAAATGTTCTATTATTAATAACTACTTACACTTTTAAACAAGTTATACCTTTCAAAATGATAATGTATACTTGATCTCATTTGGGCTTTACAGGATTTTACTGTAAAATCTATATCATATTATATATTTAAATATTTACAACTCTTTTACTTCCACCTAACAAAGCCAATAAAATGTACATAGACACTGAATATTAATATCTTAGGAACACTAAACCTCAAATGTCTTACTTTCTCCTTTTGTTTACTTCATGATCCTGTTTTTTTCACATGTGTTTTTGTGCTTGTCTAATTCTCCCCCGACCTTTACACATTTTTGTTACTCCAGAGCATCTTTATCCCTGATATTTTATTTTGATATTCTACTGCAGCTCATTTCTTTTGTTTATTTTTTGCTTTTTGAGTTTATAGAGACAATATTATTGAGGTATAATTGGCGTATATTAATAGTAAACCACACATATTTCAAAGTAATAATCTGATATATATTGACATATGTATAAACCCATAAAACCATCGCTATTGTCAAGACAGTGAACATACTCATTTATTTCAAGTGCCCTCAGTGGGTCTTTATTATTTGTAATCAAAAGAAACTTAACTCAGATACCATCTTATTGACATTTTCTTGTTCTTAATACATTTGTAGGAACTCTCTTCCTGGTTCTGTACCCTTCAGGCTGTCAGTTCACCCTGGACCTCGGCTCTAATAAGTGATCCCACAGTCCACGCATCACTACCTCCCATTTCTCTTTCAGCAAGTCCTGTCCATCTCATGGAGTGGTTGAAAGAGCACAGTCTGGAATTGGGAGACTGAGACCACACTTCTGCCTTGCCTCTTTTCAGATGCATGACTTTGGACAACGATGATAATCATGATGTAGATTTCACCAGGTTGTTTAGGATCACATGAGAATCTCTTTATGTAACAGGCTGCTAATATGGACTTTTGTGTATAGACATCAAGTCAGATATACGTAATATTTCAAAATCAAATCACCAAATGGACAATTTACAAAGAAAATGTCATCAAACTGGCTCAAGACCTCTTGAATCCTTGCCTATGTTAAGGCAAGGAAAAGAGCCAAGAAAGGAGAGAGGAACAGAGATTGTATGAGGGAAGTATTTTCTTGGGAAAGAACTATCGCCATGATGTATATCCCCCACACCTTGAAGTCCATTGGGAGCAGATGGCTTCAAGGCATCCATTCAGAGAACTTGTCATGTGTCCCTGTGGTTGGGGGAAGAGGCCTAGCAGCAGCAGGATAGGTGAATTTCTTGACCTCCAAGGGATGTGGAGGGCTAAGGGTTATATAGAAGGGTTTCCCTGCAGTCAGAAGTTGGCCTCACTGGAGGAAGAAATGGGCTGGAAGAGCCCAAGAGGCCCTGACAGTCTGTGGGGAGTGGACTGCAGAGGTCGGTGGTAATTGACAGGGTGCAGTCCCCTGAGGAGCACAAGGCAGGACCCATATGGTGGGAGTGGCCAGAGAGGAACAGCAGAGAGGCTTCCAGGGAGCCCAAGAAAGCACCCGCAGGGGAAGGAGTCTGCCTACCTGGCCATGAGAGCTGAAGCTATCAGCCACAGATAAATTCCTTGTCCCGCTTCACTCCTTCCTTTTTCACTCCCCATATGTCAGCCTGGGAGCAACTTCATGCCACCTCCAAGGGGTTTGGAAGCATGGGGAGGAGTCCCATATTTGTGGGTGTTCTATAATTTCTGAATTGGGAGATGTTTCTTAAGACTGAGTAGAAAAGTCATAAAAGGCCGGGTGCGGTGGCTCATGCCTATAATCCCAGCACTTTGGGAGGCTGAGGCAAGCAGATCACTTGAGACTGGGAGTTCGAGACCAGCCTGGCCAACATGGTGAAACCCTGTCTCCACTAAAAATACAAAATAGCCAGGCGTGGTGGCATGTGCCTGTAATCCCAGCTACTTGGGAGGCTGAGGCATGAGAATTGCTTGAACCTGGGAGGTGGAGGTTGCAGTGAGCCGAGATCACCACACTGCACTCCAGCCTGGGTGACAGAGTGAGACTCTGTCTCAAAAAAAAAAAAAAAAAAAAGTCATAAGACCTGACTATACATTCGTCTAGAAAAAAAGGACATTTTAAAGGAAAGTGAAAGATAAATTAAAATTGTGTTTTTTTGTTTTCTTTTTGTTTTTTCAGTTTTAATTTAATTTTTTATTTTTTTTTGAGACGGAATCTCACCCTGTTGCCCAGGCTGAAGTGCAGTGGTGAGATCTTGGCTCACTGCAACCTCTGCCTCCCAGGTTCAAGTGATTCCCATGATTCAGCCTCTCGAAGAGCTGGGATTACAGGCATGCGCCACCACGCCCAGCTAATATTTTTATATTTTTAGCAGAGACGGGGTTTCACCAAGTTGGCCAGGCTGGTCTCGAACTCCTGACCTCAAGTAATCCACCCACCTCGGCCTCCCAAAGTGTTGGGATTACAGACGTGAGCCACCACACCACACCTGGCAAAATTGTGTTATTATTATGTTTGTTTATTATACAAATGACACTCACACTGTAAAATATACAATCTTAGTTACTGTTTTAGACTGTTTGCATTGCTATAAAGGAATACCTGAGGCTAGGTAGTTGTTAAAGAAAAGGGGTTTATTTGGCTCATGGTTCTGCAGGCTATACAACTGTACAAGAAATGTGGCACCAGGCCCCACCTCCAATGCTGGGAATCAAATTTCAACCTGACATTTGGAGGGGACAAATATCCAAACTATACCTGTTATTATGTTCAGTACATCCTTTACCTCCAGTGCTTTTCTTCTTGCATACTTAAGGTTCTCAATCTTAAACTGCATTGAATTGTCTGGAGGTCTTGGCGAAGCACAGATTTCTGGACCCCACCCCCAGAGTGTTTGATTCATTGGGTCTAGGGTGGGAGGCCAAGGGTTTGAATTTCTTACAAGCTCCCAGATGACACTGATGCTGCTAGTTTGAGGACCACACCTGGAGGGCCACTGCTCTAAAACCCTGATGCTCAAACTTGGCTGCCACTGGCACCACCTGGGGAGATTCAACAAGTACTGATGCTTGGGCTGGAGTGCAGTGGTGTGATCTCGGCTCATTGCAACCTCCGGCTCCCAGGTTCAAGCGATTCTCTTGCCTCAGCCTCCTGAGTAGCTGAGACTCAAGCATGCACCACCATGCTCAGCTAATTTTGTATTTTTAGTGGAGATAGGGTTTCACCATGTTGGCCAGGCTGGTGTCGCACTCCTGACTTCAATTCACCTGCCTGCTCAGCCTCCCAAAGTGCTGGGATTACAGGCGTGAGCCACTGCGCCTGGCTAACATGTACCATAACTCTTTAAAACCAAAAGGATGTTTGAAACTCTCCCCCCTTCCATTATTTCTCTTATGAAAAAAAAATCTTCTTTGTCTAATAAGATATAGCTCATCCCCAATTCTGCAAAATTTCTTGCCTATTGAGAAACTAATTTCAGTTATTACTATGCGATGTTGAAAAAGACTTTATCTTACACCTTATGCTTCACAGTCTATAATTTTTCCCTCCTACCATCCAGAAAATTCTACTAATTTGCTTCTCTTTCTGGTTTGTGTATATTCCAGGCATGTGTTTGTAAATGTTCTTTATTCACATGTCCTCACAAATCAATAGAAATCATTATTGAAGGCTTAGAATGCACCAGATATTGTGAGAATTATTTCCATTTGACATACCAGAAAACCAAAGCTTAAAAGGCCTCCAAATTCATAATTAGAGAGTTATGTATATAGCTTTATAGGTCCCCTTTTTGTCCAAATACTTACTGTCTACTATTAGTAAACAAAGAGAAGGAATGCATTCAATTCTGACTAGTTCTGTAGCCCACTGGCCATTAATTCTTCAGTCGACCTTCCCAAACTCTTCCCAGAGCCCCTATTTGATATAGGTTGAGTTTTGATGACTTTCCATGTGTACACCTTTTAAAAGACACAGTTGAAATATTCTTGCACAAAGGAAAGATTACTTTTGGGAGGCAGCTTCACATTTTGTTATTCCCAGTCTCCCGTTCATCTGCAGCATTATAAATATGCATCTGGCAACTGAGATTTTCAAACATCTTCGTTTTTGTATATTAAACACAATTCTACTTCTATATCATTCCCTTTGCCTATTATTGACTTGTGGGAAGACCCCTAAACCCACTCCCTTTATGTATAATACAAATGCTCTCTCGGCATTAAGCTTTATTTCTTGCAGTAAAATCATATCCACTTTCTCTCTCTTAGGGCCACACCAACTGTGACTTTAATGTTTTGAATCTTACTATTTTTATGCATTCTTAAACTGTGCCTTTTCTATATGGATGTAATTTTACTAAGACTTACCCGTTGATTTCTTTCTCCTCTTTGCTTCCAATCTTTCCTCTTCTAGGATGGGGGTCCCTTTGTTCTGAACCCACGATTCTTATTTTCTTTGGGCTTCCTCCACCTTAATTCTTCTGTTGTCTTCTTTTCCTCCACTGTTGATTCATTAGACACAGGTGACAGCTTCCTTTTCTTTCCATGAGTTGGCTTTTCCCCAACGCTTTTGCCCATAGCTTTTATGAACTTACTATTTTATTACCTTATTTGCTTATTTGCTCATAAGAAATTTATTAAAATATTTCAAAACACATACAAGTTTAAAACATTTTATAGTGAACACCCATATACTCACCACTCAGATCCTAGAGTTAACATTTAATATACTTTCTTTATCACAAGTCTACTCACCTATTCACTTCTTTTTCTATCCATCAAGCCAACTTCTTTTTTGATGCATTTCAAATTGAATGGCAGGCATCAGTACCCATCACCTCCGCAGATCTCAGCAACATAATATTAATGAGTTCAATATTGGTCTATGGTTCTTTTTTTGAGGTAAAATTTATATAAAATGAAATACATAAAACAAATTTACTATATGATGTTTTGACAAATACCTGTACCTGTATAATCTAAAGCCCTATTAAGATATAGAACATTACCCCCCAAATTCCCTTTGTCCTTTTTCAAAAATCTTGTTGTACCCACTTTTCCCATAGACAACTGTGCTGATATTTATCTACTATACATTAGTTCAAACATCCTATATGAAGTATATGTCTTCTGTGTGAGATTTATTTAAAAATTAAAAAAAATAAAGATAGGGTCTCACTCTGTTCCCCAGGCTGGGGTTCAGTGGTGCAATCATGGCTCACAGCAGCCTTGACCTCCCAGGCTCAAGTGATCCTTCCACCTCAGTCTCCTAAGTAGCTGAGACTACAGGCATGTGCCACCATGTCCAGCTAATTTTTTATTTTGTATTTTCATTTAGAGATGGGGTTTTGCCGTATTGCCTAGGCTGGTCTTGCACTGCTGGACTCAAGTGATTTGCCCACCTCAGCCTCCCAAACTGCTGGGATTACAGGCGTGAGCCACTGCACCCAGCCAAGATTTCTTTCTCTCAGTGTGTTTTTGCAATTCCTCCATGTCATTCCCAATATGAGTAGTTTGTGAAGTGGTATCCATTGTGTGAATATGCCACTGTGAGTTTGTCCACTCACCTGTTGTTGGACACTTGGGTTGTTTCCACTTTTGGGCTATTGTAAATAAACCTGTGATAAACATTCTTGTATGAGTGTTTTTGTAGTCAGATGTTATTTCTCTTGGCAAAATTTCTGGGAATGAGTTGCTGGGTCACTTTGAGGCCTTTTTACAATTTTGCGCATCACTTTCTAGTGATTTCTTTTTGGTCTGTTTCCTATTTGTTTTTTTTGAGATGGCGTCTCACTCTGTCACCCTGGCTGGAGTGCAGTGGTGTGATCTCAGCTCACTGCAACCTCTGCCTCCCAGGTTCAGGTGCGATCTCGGCTCACTGCAACCTTGGCCTCCCAGGTTCAAGCGATTCTCCTGCCTCAACCTCCAGAATAACTGGAATTACAGGTGCGTGCCACCATGCCCAGCTATTTTTTGTGTTTTTAGTAGAGATGGGATTTCACCACGTTGGTCAGGCTGGTCTCGAACTCCTGACCTCGTCATCTGCCTGCCTCGGCTTCCCAAAGTGCTGGGATTACAGGCGTGACCCACCGTGCCAGGCCCCCACACCGCCCTCCTTTTTTTTTTTTTTTTTTTTTTTGAGATGGAGTTTCTCTGTTGTCATCTAGGCTGGAGTGCAGTGGTGCTATCTTGGCTCACTGCAACCTCTGCCTCCCAGATTCAAGTGATTCTCCTGCCTCAGCCTCTCAGAGTAGCTGGGACTACAGGTGTGTGCCACTATGCCTGGCTAATTTTTGTATTTTTAGTAGAGACAGGGTTTTACCATGCTGGTCAGGCTAGTCTTGAACTCCTGACCTCAGATGATCCACCCATTTTGGCCTCCCAAAATGTTGGGATTACAGGTGTGAGCTGCCATGCCTGGCCTCCAATTTTTTTTTTTTTTTTTTTTTTTAGCACTCTCAACAAATTATTTGATCTCTTTCTACCATTCTTTTCCTTCTACAAGTACCTGAAATCTACTGTCTTCCTGACTTCTAGCCTCAATCTCATTTTGAAATTATAGCATGTTCCCTGTCTTCTCTGGGGGCACATACACTAACTTCACGGTTTATCTCTCACTCTTTCTTTTTTTTTTGAGACAGTCTCACTGTTTGCCCAGGCTGGAGTGCAGCGGTGTGATCTTGGCTTACTGCAACCTCTACCCCCTGGGTTTCAGCTGCCACAGCCTCCCAAGTAGCTGGGACTACAGGCGTGCACCACCAGGCCCTGCTAATTTTTGTATTTTTAGTAGAGGTAAGGTTTTGCCATGTTGCCCAGCTTGGTCTTGAACTCCTGGCCTCAAGAGATCCACCCATCTCGGCCTCTCAAAGTGCTGGGATTACAGGTGTGAGCCACTGTACCCGGCCTTTCTTTCTTTTCATGTGCTAGAGTCTCATTGTTTTCATGCTTTTAAATGTTTTTAGAGACAGGGTTCCCCACATCAAACCCCTTCTCTGTCTGCTACTTTGCTGGAACTATTACTCCATCTTAGTATATAACTCATGGGAAGTTTCCTGGACGAGGCAGGCCTTGAGCTGCAAGGGGCTAATCTAATATGTAAAGGACTGCTAGAAATCGCCAGCAGACAGTCCTACAAACCAATAAAAAAATGAACCAAGGACAAGAACAGCCAGTTCATAGAAAAATAAATTAAAAGGACCTTAACACATGAAAAGATGGTCAGCTTTGCTTATAATAATAAGCAAATTCATAAAATATTATACACTATAGTATTAATATATAACCACACCAATTTGTATTATAATAGAATTATATTATGTATCTATAATATATAATTAATAATTATAAATACACAATTCTATTATTAATATATAATGTAATTGGTATATTACACAATATATAATTATATATTAGTTATAATAATTAATATATTATATAATTGTATATTATATATAATAGAGTGAATATATTATTATATATAAATTATTATAAATATATAATTATATATTTATTATAATTAATTTATGATAATATATAACATTTACTTTAAATATTAACACTTATATATTAATGTACTAATTATATATTATATATAATTATATAGTATATAATTATATACTATATAATATATAGTATATATAGTATAATATATATAGTATAATTATATAGTATATAATTATATACTATATAATTATATAGTATATAATTATACATAAATATATAATATAACCATATTTATATAACAATATATAGTAATATAATTAAATACTATATAATTATATTATATATTAATAATATATATGTAAAATAGCAAAAGGAATAAGAGAAGTGTCCATTAATGCTACAATAAAATATTACAGTAGTCCCCCTTATCTGTGGTTTTGCTTTCCATGGTTTCCATTATCTGTGGTACAATACAATAAGATGTTTTGAGAGAGCACATTTACATAACTTTTATTACAGTATATTGTTATGATTGTTTTATTTTATTATTAGTTATTTTTGTTACTCTCTTACAGTGCCTAATTCACAAATTAAACTTTATCCTGGGTATGTATAGGAAAAACACAATAGACACAGGGTTTGGTACTCTTGCATTCACTGGTAGTCTTCGATTGTATCCCTTGTGGATAAGTTGGGTCTACTGTATTTCTCACCTATCAGGCTGGCAGAACCCTGATCCTCTAACTTTCAAGAATTCATAAAGATCAAGTCTGGCACACAGACTGGCTTCACACTTCTTTATGGTATTACTCAATGCTAGATAACACTAGAACAATGAATAGTACGACGATTATAGAGTCCTTAGGGTGGAAAATGACTCAGTAGTTTTGCATCCAGCTAAACTGTGTAAAAGTAAATAAGCAATTGACAAATATTTTCAAATGGCAGTACTTAAAGGATATATTCATGGCTGCCACATATGGCCACTTTTTGCATAGACTCTAATATGAATGATTGGTGCTCCCTGGATATGGGCAGTGTACAGCCTGCACAGAGGTACATAACAGTCTTGAATACAGTTCCTGTAAGATCTTGAAAAAACACTAAACGACAAAATTTAGCTGTCCGAAAGATGAATACAGAAGCAGAGCATAAAGATTGACAGGAATAAAACTAATACAGCAGTGGCAATTATGGTTATGGAACTCGTAAAAGTTATAAAGAAAGGCATTGTAGAAAAATGATAACTAAAAGCACCAGATGGTAGAGGAAGTGAGAAGGCGAGCAACAGTGTAAGATCTTCTCTGTTTTCATAGCAGGTGATGCAAAGATATTAAGTTTGCTAAATCAAGCAACAGGATACCAGTACATGCACACATATAAAGTAAAATAATAGAAGAAACAAATATAACCAACCAAAAATGAGTAATGAAGGGGAGAGAAGGGGAGGAGGAGATGTTAATTTCCTATTCATTTATAATGTGGGCCAACAGATTTTCTTAAAAAACAGAGAATTAAGTTGGATTTTTCCTATATATTAAAAATCAATAAATAAAAATTATAAACATCACAGTTTGAAAAGCAAAAACATGACTGTTAAAAGGCTGGACTCTGGCTGGGCATAGTGGCTCATGCTTGTAATCCCAGCACTTTGGGAGGCCAAAGCAGGAGGATTACTAGAGGTCAGGAGTTTGAGACCAGCTTGGGCAAAATAGCAAGTCTCCATTTCTACAAAAAAGCAAAATAAAAAACTGTGCTCCCAAGTCAGACTGTCTGGCTTTGAATTCTAGCTCACTTGCTAGTTGTGATACCTTGAGCAAATTCATAGAACTTTCTGTTCCTTAGTTCTCTCATTTGTAAAGTAAGATTTTAACACAGGTTGAGTATTCCTTATCTGAAATACTTGGGACCCGAAGTGTTTTGGTTTTTGAATTTTTTCAGATTTTGTAATATTTGCATATACATAATGAGATATCTTGGGATGAAACACATCATATAAATGAAAAATTCCTTTATGTTTCACATATGCCTTTTACACATAGTCTAAAGGTAATTCTATACAAGACGTTTAATAATTTTTTGCATTTTGACTGTGACCTGTCACACGAGGTCAGGTATGAAATTGTCCACTTGTGGCATCATGTTGGTGCTCAGAAAGTTTCAGATTTTGGAGTATTTTGGATTTTCAGACTTCATAAGGTTGTAAGGAGTGAATGCAATAATGAATCTAAAATGCTTAGCCATAAATGCTCAATAAATGTTAGCTATCATTATTGCCATTTATTATTTTCATCATTAAGCATATATTAGACTTGTACAGAACACCAAATTGAAATAGATTCTGAACCATTGGGGTTCCTGTGCATATTGAATAGATAGAAATGCCAGATATCTGACATGTCCCAGATATATTGAAAACAAAATACTGTTACTTTTAACATAGAGGCTACAATTGTAGAAAAAAATCACAATACCAACATAATCAAATGACTTATCATTATTCTAGTAGAAGTCAAATGTCAGTGTTTTGCAGATCCCTGTCACGTCTGTGTGGAGATTATATTCCTATTTACCTAATATTTTTCTTTATTATTTACCTAATATTTTTATTTAAATCAATTTAAAATCTACTCACTTTTAAAAAACAATCTGATGCTAAGTAATTATATTCATAAAATCATTTTTGATATTGTTCAAATTTTTAAACATGTTATTAAATATGTGATTATAAAAACACTAGTCCATATGCCACCTAAAGTTATCTTGAGTACTATCAATAGTTCGCATAATGCACTTTGGGGAGTTCTGGTTTTTATTCCTTTAATAATTCATTTTGAGCACCTACTATGTAGTAGGCACTGTTCTAGGCAGTTGAGGTACAGCAGCAAATTTAGCATAGAAAAATTCTTGCCCTCACGGAGCTTACACTCTAGCAAGATAACAACATAAATACAATTTGTAGTATGTGAGATGGTGATATGCATTATGCAGAAAGGGAAAGGAGAGATAGGTAGTGTTGGAGGAGGGACAAGGGGATAGATTGTCATTCATCCCATTAGAAAGGTCCCATTCAGAAAAATCCTAAGATTGAGGAGTAAATAAGCCATATGCATATTTAGGGAAGAGAATTCCAAGCTAATGGAAGAGCAAGTTCAAAGGCCCTGGTGTAGAAGTATGCCTGGGATGTTCAAGGAACAACAGGAAGGTCAGTGTGTTTGGAGTACAGTGAGTGAGGAGGAGACTGTTAGATGAGAGAGGTCAGGAAAGTAATGAGGGCAAGGAGGTCAAGTATGTCTATTCCTTTGCTTCTGCTGCTACTGGTGCTGCTATGAATGCTGCTGTTACTAATTCTACTATTATTTTAAAATATTAAGAATAAGGAGAAGAGATATGTTGAGGAGACATAGAGTTCCTAAATAAGTTTGTGTTTAGACCCTAATTCTTAAATTTTTGGCTACAGTTCTTTTGGTCTTTGCAAACCACCACATCCTGCTTGCTGCTTAACAGTCCACTGCACAGAAGAGGAGCAGAGCAAGACGGCTGGATAGAAGCCTTCACTGATTGTTCTCCCTACAGTAACACCAAATTGAACAACTATTCACAAAAAAACGTATCTTCATAAGAACCAAAAATCAGGTAAGTAATCACGGTACCTGGTTTTAACTTCATTAGCACTGAAAGAGGCACTGAATAAAGTAGGAAAGAAGGCTTGAATTCCTGTGCCACCCCTTCTGCATCTCCCTGGCAGTTGCTGTGTGGCACAGAGAGAGCATTTTTGTGCTTGGAAGAGGGAGGGACAGTGCAGTGATTGTGGGACTTTGCATTGGAACTCAGTGTTGCCCTGTCATGGTGGAAAGCAACACTGGAAAGAAATCATGGAGGGATGATTTAGACCACATAGAGGTCTAAATGATTTAGAACACATGGCGGGAGCATTTAGAACAACTCTGGCCAGAGGTGAACCACCCATTCCAGCAGTCAGGTCCTGAGTTCTGGCAAGCCTTGGCACCATGGGCTAAAGTGCTCTGGGGTTCTAAATAAACTTGAAAGGCAGTCTAGGCCATAAGGACTGCAATTCCTGGGCAACTTTTGATGTTATTCTGGGCTCTGAGCCTGTGGACTAGTGGGACATGCAACCTAGTGAGACACCAGCCAGGGAGACTAAAGGAGTGCTTACATCATCCCTCCCCCAACCACAGTCAGCACAGCTCAAAGCTCTTGCAGAGATTCCTTCCCTCTGCTTGAGGAGAGGAGAGAGAAGAGTAAAGAGAACTTTGTCATGCAACTCAGATACCAGCTCAGCCACAGTAGGATAGGGCACCAGGCAGAGTCATGATGCCCCCACTTCCAGGTCCTAGCTCCTGGATGACATTTCTAGACACATTGTGGGCCAGAAGGGAACCTGCTGCCTTGAAAGGAAGGACCTAGTCCTGTCAGGATTCACCACTTGCTGACTAAAGAGCCCCAAGGCCCTGAATAATCGGCAGTAATAATCCAGATAGTATTCGTCGTGGTCCTTGGGTAAGACTTGGAGATATGCTGTCTTCAGGTGTGACCCAGCACATTTCTAGCTGTGGTGGCTATGGGGAGTGACTCTTAATGCTTGAGAAAAAGAGAAGGAAGAGTAAATGGGACTTCATCTTGCAGCTTAGATTCCAGCTTGGTAACAGTGGGGTAGAGCACAAAGCTGGTTCTTGCAGTCCCCAATTCCAGGCCTTGGATCTTGGACAGTATTTCTGGATGTGCCCTAGGCTAGAAGGGGCCCACTGCCCTGAAGGAAGAGTCCCGGGCCTGGAAGCATTTACCACAACCTGACTGAAGAGCCACTGGGGTTTGAGTGAACATTGGTGGTAGCCAGGTAGTACTTGCCATGGGCCTGAGGCAGTGGTGGCCATGGGGAAAGACTCCTCTGCTTGTGGAATAAAAGAGAAGAGTGGGAAGGACTTTGTCTTGTGACTTGGGTGCCAGCTCAGAAACAGCAGAATAAAGGACCAGGTAGCTTCCCAAGATTTCCAACTCCAGGCCTGGGCTCCTGGATGGCATCTCTGGAGCCACAGGGGCCAGGGGGATCTTGCTACCTTAAAGAGAAGGACATAGTCTAGCTGGCTTTGCCACCTGCTGATTATAGAGCCCTCGGGCCTGGAGTGAAGATAGGTGGTGGAAAGGCAAGGTTTACTATGGGCTTTGAGTGAGACCCAGTGCCATACTAGCTTCAGGTCTGACTCAGCACAGTCCCAGTGGTGGTGGCCACAGGAGTGCTTATGTCACCCCTCTCCCAGCTACAGGCAGCTCAGCACAGAAAGAGAGACAGGAAAAAAGTAAGGGAAGGGAAAAAGAGGCTCTGTCTGGTAATCCAGAGAGAGTTCTTCGTGATCTTATCCAAACCATCAAGGCAGTACCTCTATAAGTCTGTAAAAGCCACAGTATTACTAGGCTTGGGATACTCCCTAATGCAGATATGGCTTCAGTGACCCAAACTTAAATTACAACACCGAAGACCCTTCAAATACATGGAAAGCCTTCCCAAGAAGGGTGGTACAAACAAGTCTAGATCATGAAGGCTACAATAAATACCTAACTCTTCAGTGCCCAGACACTGACGAACATCCACAAGCATCAAGACCATCCAGGAAAAGATGACCTCACCAAACTAGCTAAATAAGGCACCAGGGACCAATCCTGTAGAGACAGAGATATGTGACCTTTCAGAAGGAGAATTCAAAATAGCTGTTGTGAGAAAACTCAGTGAAATTCAAGATAACATGGAGAAAGAATTCAGAATCCTATGAGATACGTTTAACAAAGAGATTGAAATAGTTAAAAAGAATCAAGCAGAAATTCTAGAATTGAAAAATGCAGTTGATATAGTGAAGAATGCATCAGAGTCTCTTAATAGCAGAATTGATCAAGCAGAAGGAAGAGTTAGTGAGCCTGAAGATAGGCTATTTGAAAATACCTGGTCAGAGGAGTAAAAAAAAAGGAAGAATAAAAAAGAATGACACATGTTTATGAGATCTAGAAAATAGCCTAAAAAGGGCAAATGTAAGAGTTATTGGCATTAAGGAGGAGGTAGAGAAAGATATAGGCGTAGAAAAGTTTATTCAAAGGGATAACCAGATAACTTCCCAAACCTAGAGAAAGATGGCAACATTCAACTATAAGAAAGTTATAAAACAACAGACAGATTTAATTCAAATAAGACCACCTCAAGGTATCTAATAATCAAACTCCTAAAGGTCAAGGTAAAAGAAAGGATCCTAAAAGCAGCAAGAGAAAAGAAACAAATAATATACAATACAAAGAAACAAATAACAACCAATATGTCTGGCAGCAGACACTTTTGTGGAAAACTTACAGTCCAGGAGAGAGTGGTGTGACATATTTAAAGTGCTGAAGGAAAAAACCTCTTATCCTAGAATAGCATATCTGGCAAAAATATGCTTCAAACATGAAGGAGAAATAAGGTATAGAATTTTCACTAGTTTTCTCTTTGCTTGTTAGTTAATTTGTTTATACAATCAATGTTAAGTTGTCATCAGTTTAAAATAATGAGTTATAAGATATTATTTGCAAGTCTCATGGTAATCTCAAATCAAAAAACATGCAATGGATACACACACACATACACACACACAAAATAAAAAGCAAGAAATTAAAACACACCACCAGGGATGAAAGAAGACAGGAAGGAAGGAAATAAGGAAGAAAACACCACAAAACAGCTAGAAAATAAATGACAAAATGGCAAGAATAAGTTCCTACTTATAAATAATAATGTAAAATGTAATGGACTAAACTCTCCTATCAAAAGACAGAGTGGCGGAATGGATACAAAAAGAAGATCCAACATCTGTTGCCTACAAGAAACACACTTCACCTATAAAGACACACACAGACTGAAAATTAAGGGTTGGGCAAAAGTCTTCCATGCAAATGGAAACAAAAAAAGAGCAGGCACAGTTATATTTATATCTGACACAAAATAGATTTCAAGATAAAAAGTACAACAAGAGGGGCTGGGCGCAGTGGCTCACGCCTGTAATCCCAGCACTTTGGGAGGCTGAGGCGGCCTGATCATGAGGTCAGGAGATTGAGACCATCCTGGCTAACAGGGTGAAACCCCATCTCTACTAAAAATACAAAAAATTAGCCGGGCGAGGTGGCGGGCGCCTGTAGTCCCAGCTACGCGGGAGGCTGAGGCCGGAGAATGGCGTGAACCCCAGGGGGTGGAGCCTGCAGTGAGCCGAGATCGCGCCACTGCACTCCAGCCTGGGTGAAAGAGCAAGACTCTATCTCAAAAAAAAAAAAAAAAAGTACAACAAGAGGCAAGGATAGTCATTATATAATGATAAAGGGATCAATTTAGAAAGAGGATATAACAATTGTGTATATATATATATATATATATGCACCCAACACTAGAGCACCCAGATATATAAAGCAAATATTATTAGAGCTAATGAGAGAGATAGACCTCAATACAATAATAGCTGGAGACTTCAACAATACACTTTCAGCATTGGAAAGACCATCCAGACAGAAAAATCGACAAAGAAACATCAGACTTAATTTGCACTACAGAACAAATGTACCTAACAGATATTTACAGAACATTTCATCCAAAGGCTGCAGAATACATTCTTCTCCTCTGTACATGGGTGATTCTTAAGGATGGAGCATATGTTAGGCCACAAAAACAAGTCTTAAAAATTCCAAAAAAATTGAAATAATATCAAGTTTCTCCTTTGACTGCAATGGAATAAAAGTAGAAGTCAATAACAAGAGGAATTTTGGAAACTATACTGTATTAGTCTGTTCTCATGCTGCTATAAAGAACTGCTGGAGACTAGGTAATTTATAAAGAAAAGAGGTTTAATTGACTCAGAATTCTGCAGGGGTAGGGAAGCCTCAGAAAACTTACAATTATGGTGGAAGGGGAAGCAAACATGTCCTTTATCACATGGTGGCAGGAAGGAGAAGAATGAGAGCTGAGCGAAGGGAGAAGCCCCTTGTAAAACCATCAGATCTTGTGAGAACTTACTCACTACCATGAGAATAGCATGGGGGAAAATTGTCCCCATGATTCAATTACTTCCCACTAGGTCCCTCCCACCACATGTGGGGATTATGGGAACTACAATTCAAGATGAGATTTGGGTGGGGACACAGACAAACCATATCATATACAAACAGATGGAAATTATACAATGCTCCCGATTGGCCAGTGGACCAATGAAGAAAGTAAGAAGGAAATCTAAAAATTTCTTGAAACAAATGATAATGGAAAAACAACATACCAAAACCTACAGGATACAGCAAAAGCAGTTCTAAGAGGGAAATTTATAGTTATATGATTCTACATCGAAAAAGTAGAAAAAGTTCAAATACAAAACCTAATGATGCGCATTAAAGAGCTAAAAAAGCAAGAGTCAGCCAAACCCAAAATTAGTAGAACAGAAAAAATAAAGATTAGAGCAGAAATAAATGAAATTGAATAGAAGAAAACAATATAAAAGTTCAGTGAAGCAAAAAGTTGCTTTTTTGGAAAGATAAACAAAATTGACAAAACTTTAGTGAGACTAAGAAAAAAAGAAGACCCAAATAAATAAAATAAGAGATGGAAAAAGGGTACATTACACTGATAACCACAGAAATTCAAAGGATCATTAGAGGCTACTATGAGCAACTATATGCTAATAAATTGGAAAACCTAGAAGAAATGGACAAATCCCTAGACACATACAATCTACCAAAATTGAATAATGAGGATCCAAACCTGAACAGACCAATAACAAGTAATGAGATTGAAGCTGTAATAAAAAGTAACCCAGTAAAGAAAAGCCCAGGACCCAATGGCTTTACTGCTGAATTTTACCAAACATTTAAAGAGCTATACCAATCCTATCCAAACTATTCTGAAAAATAGAGGAGGAGGGAATACCTCCAAATTCATTCTACAAGGCCAGTATTAACCTGATACCAAAACCAGAGAAAGACACATTAAAAAAAGAGAACTATATCCCTGATGAACACTGATGCAAAAATCCTCAACAAAACACCAACAAACTGAATTCAACAACACATTAAAAAGATCATTCATCATGAGCAAGTGGGATTTATTCCTGGCATGCAAGGACAGTTCAACATATGCAAATCAATCAATGGAATATATCATGTCAACAGAATGAAGGCTGAAAACCATATGACCATCTCAATCGATGCTGAAAAAACATTTGATAAAATTCAACATCCCTTCATGATAAAAACCCTAAAAAAACTGGATATAAAAGCAACATACCTCAACATAATAAAAGCCATATATGACAGAGCCACAGCTAGTATCATACTGTTTGGGGAAAAACTGAATGCCTTTCCTCTAAGATCTGGAACATGACAAGGAGGTCCACTTTCACCACTCTTATTTAACATAGTACTGGAATCCCTAGCTAGAGCAATCAGACAAGAGAAAGAAATAAAGGGCATCCAAATTGGAAAGGAAGAAGTAAAATCATCCCTTTTTTTTTGCAGATGATATGTTCATCTATTTGGCAAAACCTAAAGACTCCATCAAAACTCTTAGAACTCATAAACAAATTCAGTCAAGTTGCCTATCTTGACTGAATATATCAACATATAAAAATCAGTAGATTTCTATATGCCAACAGTGAACAACCTGAAAAAGAAACAAAAATATTTATGCCACTTAAGATAGCCACAGATAAAATTAAATTCCTAGGAATAAACTTAACTAAAGAAGTGAAAGATATTGGCAATGAAAACTGTAGAAGATTGATACAAAGCATTGAAGAAGATATAAAAAAAAGGAAAGATATTCTATGTTCTTGGACTGGAAGAATCTATATTGTTAAAATGCCCATACTACTCAAAGCCATCTACAGATTCAATGCAATCCCTATCAAAATCCCAGTGACATTCTTCACAGAAATAGAAAAATCAATCCTAAAATTTACATGGGACTACAAAAGAGCCAGAATAGCCAAAGCCATGCTGAGCAGAAAGAACAAAACTGGAGGAATCACATTACTTGACTTCAAGTTATACTACAGAGCCATAGTAACCAAAACAGCATAAAAGCAAACATATAGACGATTGGAACAGAAGAGAGAACCCAGAAACAAATCCATATATTTACAATAAAGTCACTTTTGACAAAGGTGCTAAAAATATACGTTGGAGGAAAAGACAGTCTCTTTAATAAATGGTGCTGGGAACACAGATTTTAAGGAAGAATGGAACTAGACCTCTATCTCTCACCATATACAAATATCACAACCAAGTGAATTAAAGACTTAAATCTAAGACCTCAAACTTTGGATTACTAAAATAAAATATTGGGGAAACTCTCGAGGACATTGAACTAGGCAAAGACTTATTGAGTAATATCCAAAAGCACAGGCAACCAAAGCAAAAATGGACTAATGGGTTTACATCAAGTTAAAAACTTCTGCACAGCAATCACAACAATCAACAAAGTGAAGAGACAACCCACACAATTGGAGGAAATATTTGCAAACTGCCAATCTGACAAGAGATTAATAGCCAGAATATATAACGACTCAAACAACTTTATAGGAAAAGATTAATAATCCAATTAAAAAATGGACAAAAAATCTGAATAAACATTTTTTGAAAGAAGACATACAAATGACAAACAAGTATGTAAAAAGGTGTTCAACATCACTGATAATCAAATAAATGAAAATCAAAAGTACAGTGAGATATTGGGCATAGTGGTTCACGACCACAGTCTCAGCACTTTGGGAGGTCAAGTCAAAGCAGAAGGATCCCTTGGTTCCAGGAGTTTGAGAACAGCCTAGGCAACATAGTGAGACCTCATCTCATCTTAAAAAAATAAAAAAGCCAGGTATGGTGGCGCACAGTTGTAGTTCACCTCAGCTTCCTGAGTAGAGGTGGGAGGATTGCTTGAGACCATGAGTTTGAGGTTGCAGAGAGCTATGATCATGCCACTGCACTCCAGCCTGGGTAACAGCAAGACCCTGTCTTAAAAAAAAAGTCCAATGAGATATCACTTTATTCCAGTTAAATGTCTTTTATGCACAACAAATGCTGGGGAGGATGTGGAGAAAAGGGAACCCTTGTACACTGTTGGTGGGACTGTAAATTAGTACAGCCGCTATGGAGAACAGTTTGGAGTTTCCTCAGAAAATTAAAAATAGAGATAGCATATGATTAGGAATCCCCCTACTAGGTATATGCCCAAAAGAAAGGAAATCAGTATATCGAAGAGATATCTGCACTCCCATTTTCATTGCAGCACTATTCACAATAGCCAAGATTTGGAAGAAACCTAAGTGTCCCTCAATAGATGAATGGATAAAGAAAATGTGATACATATACACAATGGAGTACTATTCAGCCATAAAAAGAATGAGATCCTGTCATTTGTAACAGCATGGATGGAACTGGGGGTCACTAAGTTAAGTGAAATAAACCAGGTCCAGCAAGACAAACTTCACATGTTCTCACTTATTTGTGGGAGCTAAAAATTAAAACAAGTGCACTCATCAAGGTAGAGAGTAGAATGATGGTTATCAGAGCCTGGGAAGGGTACTTGGGGTAAGGGAGGGAGGATGGTTAATGGGTACAAAAATATAGTTTGATAGAATGAATAAGATCTGGTATTTAATAGCACAATAGGTGACTACAATCAACAAAAATTTATTGTACATTTTAAAATAACTAAAATAATATACTGGATTGTTTGTGACACAAATAAAGGATAAATGCTTGAGGTGATGGATACCCCAGTTACCCTGATGTGATTATTATGCATTGCATGCCTATATCAAAATATCTCCTGTACCCCATAAAGATACATAACTAGTATGTTCCCACAAAAATTAAAAATAAAAAATTAAAAAACCCATTGCATCAAATCTGCCTCCTAAAAACAGATGCTATATCAATCAATAAGGAATAATGGAATAAATGAGAGAAAACTTATTGGCCTCTGACGATGGCCTATCACTGTACTGTGTGCTGCACAGAATACAAAGGAAATTAGCCTTGGTCCCTGACTCCAAGGAAGTCATAGTCTTGTTGGAATAAAAAACTTGAAGATGGACAGGAAATTCTCTGAGTATAGTGCACATGAAGTTCTGTGTTGCTGGCTCAGTGCAGGAGGTGGGAGGAAATGACTCTGAAATGGATGGTCAGGGAAGTTTCCTGGAGTAGCAGGCCTTGAGCTGCACTCTGGAAATTTGAAGCAAGAAGGAAGAAAGAATAAGCAGCAAATGCATAGGCACAGTCATGAATCTGAGCTTGAGTGTGGAGTGGGAGATGAGGTTACATCAATTGGGTTAGGGAGGACCTTGAAAGCTCAACAGAGGAGTTTCGAAGGTAAATGATTAATTTACTTTTCCAGGAGTGTACGCTCCTCACCAGACTACTCAATGATATATTCTTTTTAGGGAAGAGACTGGCCGGAAGCCCACCTGGATGTACCACAAGTAAAAATTCTCTTGGGGGAACTGCCTGGCAAACATTCTGCTGAAAAGAGCTCCCTTGATGCTAACTTGCCAAAAACTCCATTTCCTATCTGAGGGCAGTTAGGGAATTTCTCTTATCAGACCCCTGCCTCTAGCTGCTACAGCCAGACTGTAGTCAGTTATATGAATGCATTTTAAACAAGTTGCAAGATTAGAGATTCCAGAAATGGCAGGGGGAAAGGCTGTACTTAACCTATTTTCAGCAGATAAAGGGGAATTCAGGGAGCGGAAAAATGAGAACATCTGTTGTTGAGGGTAAAAACAGGCCTGCCCCACACTCTCCCCCTTGAACTCAGGGCCCCGTCACAGGTGCACAGCTCACACTAGTCTCTTGCAGGTTGATTCCTTCTGCTGCTCCTGCAGCCCTGAGAAACCCTTGATTTCGGACCCACGAGTCTGATTTCCACCTCCACTCTTCTCATAGCTATCTCTCCAGCTACTGATCTGCTCATAGGTTTGACCCTTAGTCTCTTAAGAGAAATCAGGCAGAGAACAAAGACAACCAGTGTGAGGAAAGTGTCAAGGTTACCGCAGCAGCTCCTGCCTGAGCCACAGGCCCCACGTCTCCTTCTTAAGTAGTTTCTTGTAGATCTCAGTCCCACTCCAGCCCAACTGAGTTAGACTTTTCATTTTACCAAGAACCCCTAGGCAGATGAATCAAATGCATATTAAGGTGTGAGAAGCATTGTTCTTTTTCACTCCTTGGGAATCAGTGCTTCAAGAAGAAACTCCTCAGACAGAAGTTTGAAGTAGGTGGATCAGCGCTGCTGTTTGATTTGGAAAGCCTGGCTTTATAAAATTCTTTCTGGAGATGTCCTTCCTTCCTCTTCCTCCTGTACACACTGGTTGAGAGCTTGCAGTGTGCCATGTACCAGGCCAGGCTCTGGGGATACAAGTTTGCAAGGAGGAGCTGGCCCTTTAGCAGCTGATGATGCACTGGCAACAGTGCATGCAAATAACTCACCTAGGGGTGTACTCATGGCCACCCTTCTGCTTAGAATGTTGGTCTTTTCTTCTTCACTAGTGGCGTCCCTTTAGGTGAGTCTTGTATTTTCCAGTTGTTCCTTCACCTCCATTGCCCGATTCCCTGGCAAGCTTCGGGTCATGCTATACCGACTCTGACATCCCTTCTTCCCTGCATATAGGTCTGCATGGCCACCTCCTTCAGATGATACTATCTCTATAACTGATCATCTCTGCTCTTCAGTTTTACTGTCAGTAGTTAAGTCCATTTCTTCCCACGTCAAGTCCTCCCTACTTTGCCTCTGCTAATTCTGGAACCCGTCCCCTTTTCCTTTACTTCAATACTGTGAGTTTAATCCAGGCCCTCCATCCTTATCAGGAATGATTCGCTATCTTTATAACCAGTCTTTCTGTACTGTGTCTTGTTCCCATCGAATTCAATCTCTTTGTGTTTGTTCTTTTTTTTCTGACTACATCCTGCATGAAAATCCATTCTCTACAGGAGACAGAGTAATCTTTCTAATACATAAAACTGAATGCGCATTAAAGTCCTTCAAAGACTCTATGCAGGATACTCTATGCCTTACCAAAGCATATGGCACCTTTCATGACCTTCCAACTGTCTAGCCTCATCTCCCATGACTCTTTATCTTATATTTCAGCTGCAACAAACCTCTTGACATCTTGTATTTTCATCCTTGTTTCATGTACTCGTGACCATTTGTCTGCTTAGAAAGTGCTTCTTTCCTTCTTCACCAGTTGATGTCTGGTCTTGTCGCCATACCCAGTTCAACTTTCTTATTGGAAGAATTCTATTGGTTTTTAAACCCTAGCTGCACATTAGAGTCACTTGAGGGTGACTCTAAAAATACCAATACCTAGACCAATATACCAGCCCTGTCCCCAGAGAATCTGGTTTGGTTGGTTTGGGGACTGATGTTTGGGGATTGATGTTTTTATTATTTATTTATTTATTTATTTTGAGATGGAGTTTTGCTTTTGTGGCCCAGGCTGGAGTGCAGTGGTGCAATCTTGGCTCACTGCAACCTCTGCCTCCTGGGTTCAAGCGATTCTCCTGCCTCAGCCTCCCGAGTAGCCGGGATTATAGGAGCCCACCACCATGCCTGGCTAATTTTTGTATTTTTAGTAGAAATAGGGTTTCATCATGTTGACCAGGCTGGTCTCAAACTCCTGATCTCAGGCGATCCACCCGCCTCGGCCTCCCAAAGTGTTGGGATTACAGGTGTGAGCCACCACCCCAGCTGACATTGGTATTTCTAAAAAGTTGCTTAAATTGGTGCTTCTCAAACTTTAATGTGCATGCATCTGAGTCACCTGGGGATCTTGCTAAAATGTAGATTGTGATTCAGTAGATCCCAGGTCCCTGAGATTCTGGTTATTATTACCACACTCCCTGGTGATGCTGGTGCTGGTGGTCCATAGACTGCACTGTGAGTAGTGAGAGTCTTGGGGGGATGATGCTGAAGTGCAGCTGGGCAGGAAGCCCCTATGCTGCAGGATGTTTTCAGGCCTCTCAGTCACTGATTTCTCTTTTCTGCCCTGCTGTGTGCGTGCTGACTTCTAATTGCTGGACTTATTACTTTTGATTTCCCCATGTTTCTTATTGCAAAAGGACTTCCTCCAGTTTTCCATGCAGCTATTGGTAATAAAAATGCCATGGGCTGTTTCATGAGGGAGAAAATTTCATATGCCTTTTTACTAAGGAAATACTTTGGCCAAAAAAGTCACTTTTCTTTAAGATGTTTTCAAGTAGATTGGTAAGACATCAAAGAAAGAATATTTTCTGTGGAAGTGAAGGAAGGTGGTTTGTTTACTTGAGAAATGGAACTCACTGGCCTATCTATTTGAAGGAATTAGTAATTGAAGTAATTGAATTAGTATTTGAAGGAAGTAGTTCATACATACAAAGAAACCCTAAAGAATTTATAATAACACCAATAATGGTGGTAATAATGATAATTGGTTACACATATTAAACATTTTTTAAAATCAAGGCACTGCTCTAAACATTTTATATATAACAACACAATTAATCCTAAAAAATCCTTTGAGGTAGCACTCTTAATTATCCCCATTTTACACGTGAGGAAATGAAGACACAGAGATGTTAAGTACTCAGCTGTGTGAACTGAGAAAGTTGCTTTACTGAGACAAGTTAGTAGTAAAAAGTGTTTTAAAGCACTAGCATCATCCAGGGGTTAAAGCCATTATTTTACTGAGACAAGTTAGTAGTAAAAAGTGTTTTAAAGCACTAGCATCATCCAGGGGTTAAAGCCATTATTTGACATCCATGAAAGGAACAAGAGATTACTGAAGAAATCTTCAAGGAAAATGGCCCTTCTCCAGCATATGCTGTTCACAGACTTTCAGTGGTATTAGGGAACATCGAATTGGAAAAGTTTTTGAAACATGTGGCTCCCAATTTTGAGTGCAGTTCGAATATCCTGGGAGCAATGTAAAGATGCTTAGTCTTGCTTCAGGGAGATTTACCAGGAAGAGATGTCATCTTTTGTCTAAACTTTCATTGTCCTCTTATTTTAAGATACTTCACTGAGTCTAATCCATGTTGTAAACGTCTCCTAAAATAACTCTTCCAAGATTACTTTTAAATATTTGGATTTAATACTTAATAGATATCTATAAAAGCATATGCCTGCAGTTGCATGTTGTATATATGGTATTTCTATGGTATAAATGATTTTCCAGGAATGAAATGTACATTTACAAAGCTGCATCTATAGGAGATAGGCATTTCACTTATGGCCTGAGTGGATTTGTGCACAGGTAAGTTCCTCAATACTTTATGTGCATATGTCTTCCAGGGCTTACTGATATGGTTTGGCTGTGTCCCCACCCAAATCTCATCTTGAATGGTAGCTTCCATAATCCCCATGCATCATAGGAGGGACCCAGTGGGAGGTAACTGAATCATGGGGGCGGGTTTTTCTCAGGTTGTTTTGTGAAAGTGATAAGTCTCATAAGATATGATGGTTTCATAAATGGCATTTCCCCTGCATATGCTCTCTTGCCTGCCACCGTGTAAGACATGACTTTGCTCCTCCTTTGCCTTCTGCCATGATTGTGAGGCCTCCCAGCCATGCGGAACTGTGAATCCATTAAACCTCTTTCCTTTACAAATTACCCAGTGTTGGGTATGTCCTCACAGCAGTGTGAGAAAGGACTAATACAGCTTACCTTTTAAATCAGTGCCTGGCATGATGCTCAATATGTTTAATTGAACCAAACCAGTACCAATAGCCAATGTGTATAAAGTGCTTTCTCTGATCCAGGCACTATGCTAAGTGCAGGGATTGTCTCATTGAAGCCTCTCCACATAAAGCTGTGTGGTATGAATGCAAACCCAGGCCGTATAAAGATTGAGGCCACCCTCTTGAGCTTGTTAGTGCTTCTGCAGCTGAAGTGTGGACTTGGGCTGCGTAGAGGCCACATGTCTTTCCAGCTGCCAGTCTGCCTACAACTCCCACACCCCAGTCTTCTCAACAGACTGCTCTCTCTTCCTGAACTGTTTGAGGAGCTTCCCTCTTACACAGCATATGAGCTGGGCAGAAAAGCTACCAACACACCTTGAATCCAAGAAACCACAATTTTAACATTTTGTCCACTTTAGGAAAGTCTCCCTGAAACCTAAATCAAATATACATTTTCCAGCTTGAATTTTAAAATAATTTATACTACTGAAGTTTTAACTTCGGATCCCACATTTAATTACAAGTGGTCTTAAATGTGGCCCCACTTCAGTTGTCAAATAGCCTTATTATTTGGGTATTTTCTCTACTTTACAGGTGAGGAAACTGAGGCATAATAGGGCCTCACCCAAGTCACACAGCTGCTAAGTGACAGCAGTCTGATCCCAGGATGCCTGAGTGCAGCTTCACTGCCCTTTTCCTGAGACCAAAGCCCATGTCTGTTCCCAACAGCGTGTGGCATTTCCCTGTTTTCAGAGTTTTTCACATCATCCTCATAGCCATCTCATGAATTGCAGCTCAGGTATTATTCTCCCACTTGACAGTTGACAACATGGAGGCCCTGAGAGATGAGGATGCAGTCTTGTTAATCAGGTTGTTCGGTGGAGGAGCCAGAACATCAGCCCAGACCTCCTGACAAATACCTGGAATTTATGGAAATGATGGCAGTCACTGGGGGTAGAAAGGCCATTGCATCTCCAGGTTATTCCAGATAAGGCCCTAAACTATGTTGTGAACTTGAGTTTTTGCCGAGGTGGATGCTGAGACCAGGAGAAAAGTGGGGAGGAAGAGGGAGACAACGATGTGTGGCTTCTCATGCCTTCCCAGGTCTTGCTGAGCACCTCTGCTCTGGTCCCATCTCCACATTGTACAGATGGGAAAACCAAGGCCCAGAGAAGAGAAGTGGCTTGCCTGTGTAAGGGAGGCACTGCCTCTGGGTTTGAGTAGTCTTGGGGTGGGCTTGTCCTTATGATGCATTAAGTAGCTTCTGGTGGCTACCCGGAAGCTTAAACTTTTCTTTGGACTATCTATCACCTCATAATCTGGCTCCATCCTACCCATCCATTTGTTATGTGCTGCTTCTTCCTAGAGTCTCAGGCCAGAGACACATAGACACTCAGAGGGTGTTTGGTCTGGTCAGCCCTGCCTCACTGCTGTCGATGTGCTATTGCCCCAGTGACTTCGGGGTGAGTACCCACATACTTCTCTCCACCTACCCACATCTCCTCCATCCTTTAAGACCTAGCTTAGCTCAAGTTCCAACTCCCCCATAAAGCCTTTCCAGGCTAATCAGCTCTTACCTATTTCCCTCTCCTTGGAGCATGGCACTCAATTTAACACCTAAATATGTGGTGTCTTGTGAGATTTGCCATTTCTTCATTTGTGTTGTTCTTATCCACATTCTTCATAACAATAATAACCAATAGTATTTTGAACATTTACTACGTGTCAGGCTTTTTCCTATGTGCTTTTCATTTATTGACTTGTTTAATTCTTATAGCAACTCTATGAAATAGGGATGAAAATTACCACTGAGGCATAGCAATGTTAATTTCTTGCCCAGTGTAACACAGCCCCAGGGACTCTGGCTCTAGTGCCCACACTGAACCACTCCCCTAACTGGTCTCTTTGGAGTGTAAGCTTTTTTTGCAGCCAAGGACCATGTCTGCCTGCCTGCCTGCCTGCCTTCCCTCTTTCCTTCCTTCCTTCCTTTCTTCCTTCCTTCCTTCCTTCCTTCCTTCCTTTTCTTTCTTTCTTTCCTTCTTTCTTTCTTTCTTTCTTTCTTTTTGAGACAGAGTCTCGCTCTATCACCTAGGCTGGAGTGCAGTGGTGCGATCTCGGCTCACTGCAACCTCTGCCTCATGGCTTCAAGCAATTCTTCTGCCTCAGCCTCCCTAGTAGCTGGGATTACAGGCGTGAGCCACCACACCCAGCTAATTTTTTGTGTTTTTAGTAGAAACTGGGTGGGGTCAGTATATTGTCCAGGCTGGTCTCGAACTCCTGACCTCAAGTGATCCACCCACCTCAGCCTCCCGAAGTGCTGGGATTACAGGCGTGAGCCACCGCACCCGGCCTTATCTTTTTCTTTCTTGCAGATCCATCACTTAAATTCTCTGAGCCAAAGACTCCTCATTATTCCGTGGAGATCACACCTTCAGAGGAGGCATGCCTGTGAGGATAAAGTGACATTATACCAATGTTAGCATGGTACCTGGCACATGATAAATACCCAAATATTTGCTGTATAAGACTTAGGGAATCTTCCCTGAACTCCTCACTTCCGACTTCTCTGCTAGTAAGAAAAACGAAGCTATTCTTTGACAGAAAAGCACATATCTAAATTGTGTGTCATTTATACCAGTTAACATGGGAGTATAAGTAGATTTACTTCAAAAAAAATTTTTTTTAAAATATTAAAACCACCTACTGCAGTCAGCCCTTAAGGTCCAACTCACCTGGAACACATTAATAGCTTTAAAAAGTAATTCATCTCCTAGTGTGCACTGGGAGATACAGCATAGGGTGCATGCCCAGATACTCAGGATGCAGATTCAAGGAGATACAGGGGCGGGGTGCAGTGGCTCATGCCTGTAATCCCAGCACTTTGGGAGGCCATGGAGGTTGTAGTGAGTGAAGATCACACCACTGCACTCCAGCCTGGGTGAAAGATGGAGACCCCGTCTCAAAAAAAGAAAAAAAAAAAAAAAAAGGAGATACAGGGACTCATACACTTGGTCTTTATTTCAGGTAACTTAATTCAAATGACTTCTTAGAATTATTTGGGATAACGACCACAATAGAAATTTCTGTTTATATGCTGGATTACGTTTATTGATTTGCATATGTTGAACCAGGCTTGCATCCCAGGGATGAAGCCCACTTGATCATGATGGATAAGCTTTTTGATGTGCAGCTGGATTCGGTTTGCCAATATTTTATTGAGGATTTTTGCATCGATGTTCATTAGGGATATTGGTCTAAAATTCTCTTTTTTTGTTGTGTCTCTGCCAGGCTTTGGTATCAGGATGATGCTGGCCTCATAAAATGAGTTAGGGAGGATTCCCTCTTTTTCTATTGATTGGAATAGTTTCAGAAGGAATGGTACCAGCTCCTCCTTTTACCTCTGGTAGAATTCGGCTGTGAATCCATCTGGTCCTGGACTTTTTTTGGTTGGTGAGCTATTAATTATTGCCTCAATTTCAGAGCCTGTTATTGGTCTATTCAGATATTCAACTTCTTCCTGATTTAGTCTTGGGAGGGTATATGTGTCGAGGAATTTATCCATTTCTTCTAGATTTTCTAGTTTATTTGCGTAGAGGTGTTTATAGTATTCTCTGATGGTAGTTTGTATTTCTGTGGGATTGGTGGTGAGATCCCCTTTAGCAATCAGGCAGGAGAAGGAAATAAAGGGCATTCAATTAGGAAAAGAGGAAGTCAAATTTTCCCTGTTTGCAGATGACATGATTGTATATCTAGAGAATCCCATCTTCGCAGCCCAAAATCTCCTTAAGCTGATAGGCAACTTCAGCAAAGTCTCAGGATACAAAATCAATGTGCAAAAATCACAAGCATTCTGATACACCAATAACAGACAAACAGAGAGCCAAATCATGAGTGAACTCCCATTCACAGTTGCTTCAAAGAGAATAAAATACCTAGGAATCCAACTTACAAGGGATATGAAGGACCTCTTCAAGGAGAACTACAAACCACTGCTCAATGAAATAAAAGAGGATACAAACAAATGGAAGAACATTCCATGCTCATGGGTAGGAAGAATCAATATCATGAAAATGGCCACACTGCCCAAGGTAATTTAAAGATTCAATGCCATCCCCATCAAGCTACCAATGACTTTCTTCACAGAATTGGAAAAAACTACTTTAAAGTTCATATGGAACCAAAAAGAGCCCACATTGCCAAGTCAATCCTAAGCAAAAAGAACAAAGCTGGAGGCATCATGCTACCTGACTTCAAACTATACTACAAGGCTACAGTAACCAAAACAGCATGGTACTGGTACCAAAGCAGAGATATAGACCAATGGAACAGAACAGAGCCCTCAGAAATAATGCCGCATATGTACAACCATCCGATCTTTGACAAAACTGACAAAAACAAGCAAAGAGGAAAAGATTCCCTGTTTAATAAATGGTGCTGGGAAAACTGGCTAGCCATATGTAGAAAGCTGAAACTGGATCCCTTCCTTACACCATATACAAAAATTAATTCAAGATGGATTAAAGACTTACATGTTAGACCTAAAACCATAAAAACCCTAGAAGAAAACCTAGGCAATACCATTCAGGACATAAGCATGGGCAAGGACTTCATGTCTAAAACACCAAAAGCAATGGCAACAAAAGCCAAAATTGACAAATGGGATCTAATTAAACTAAAGAGCTTCTGCACAGCAAAAGAAACTACCATCAGAGTGAACAGGCAACCTACAGAATGGGAGAAAATTTTTGCAATCTACTCATCTGACAAAGGGCTAATATCCAGAATCTACAATGAACTCAAACAAATTTACAAGAAAAAAAAAACCCAATCAATAACTGGGCAAAGGATATGAACAGACACTTCTCAAAAGAAGACATTTATGCAGCCAACAGACACATGAAAAAATGCTCATCATCACTGGCCATCAGAGAAATGCAAATCAAAACCACAATGAGATACCGTCTCACACCAGTTAGAATGGCGATCATTAAAAAGTCAGGAAACAACAGGTGCTGGAGAGGATGTGGACAAATAGGAACACTTTTACACTGTTGGTGGGACTGTAAACTAGTTCAACCATTGTAGAAGTCAGTGTGGCGATTCCTCAGGGATCTAGAACTAGAAATACCATTTGACCCAGCCATCCCATTACTGGGTATATACCCAAAGGATTATAAATCATGCTGCTATAAAGACACATGCACACATATATTTATTGCGGCACTATTCACAATAGCAAAGACTTGGAACCAAGCCAAATGTCCATCAATGATAGACTGGATTAAGAAAATGTGGCACATATACACCACGGAATACTATGCAGCCATAAAAAATGATGAGTTCGTGTTCTTTGTAGGGACATGGATGAAGCTGGAAACCATCATTCTCAGAAAACTATCACAAGGACAAAAAACCAAACACCACATGTTCTCACTTATAGGTGGGAATTGAACAATGAGAACACATGGACACAGGAAGGGGAACATCACACCCTGGGGCCTGTTGTGGGGTAGGGGGAGGGGGGAGGGATAGCATGAGGAGATATACCTAATGCTAAATGACTAGTTAATGGGTGCAGCACACCAACATGGCACATGTATACATATGTAACAAACCTGCACGTTGTTCACATGTACCCTAAAAATTAAAGTATAATAAAAAAAAAAGAAATTTCTGGAAATTCTTGTCATACCCACAGCCTCCTTTACTAGAAACTGCTCTCCCCACCAGTAGTCTGGGTGGAAGGAGAAGTGGGATCCAAGTAGACTTTGTTTGTACCGTGCTCCCTCCCCTCCCCTAATTGGATCTGTGGTGGATGCCTGACCAGAGTCCAGCCAATCCACTTGTTGGCCAGCATCCAATCAGATTCTCTCTTTTGAGAATTTGAAACTGGAGACAGAGAGAATGAAGGGGTCCTGAAAGGTCCAGTTGACATAGGCTTGTGTCTATAATGCAGAAGAATCCAGCTCAAAGAGAAATGGAGAGGAGACAGCAAGATCTGGGAAAAAATACATAGCTCTGGAGAGGTGGAACAAGGTCTGTTTCCAGTTCAGGAATTTTTGCATGTCCTACAATGCATTTCTTTTTGATTGGAATCCACAATTGAATGGATTTATTTATTTATTTTTTATTTGAGATGAAGTCTTGCTCTGTCGCCCAGGCTGGAGTGCAGTGGTATGATCTCAGCTCACTGCAGCCTCTGTCTCCCCACTTCAAGCCTCCCAAGTAACTGGGACTACAGGCCTATGCCACCACCCCCTGCTAATTTTTGTATGTGTGTGTTTTTTTTTTTTTTTTTTTTTAGTAGAAACGAAGTTTCACCACGTTGGCCAGGCTGGTCTTGAACTCCTGAGCTCAACTGATCTGCTTGCCTCGACCTCCCAAAGTGCTGGGATTACAGGCCTGAGCCACCTCACCCAGCCAGTTGAGTGGATTTCTGTTCCTTGAAACCCACTGATCCCTGAGAGAATGATATGAACCATATGCTTCTCTCTGGTTGTGACAGCATGTATTGACTTATCTACAGTATATTAACACTGCTGATAAAGCCTGGGAAGAAAATAGGTTTATTGGACTCACAGTTCAATGGCTGGGGAGACCTCACAATCATGGCGGAAGGCAAAAGTCACTTCCTACATGGCATCGGCAGAGAGAATTTGTGCAGGTATACACCCGTTTTTAGAACCATCAGATCTCATGAGACTCATTCCCTATCATGAGAGCAGTGCAGGAAAGACCCGCCCCCATAATTCAATCACCTCCCACCAAGTTGTTCCCAGACATGTGGGAATTGTGGGAGTTACAATTCAAGATGAAATTTGGGTGGGGACACAGCCAAACCATATGATATGGTATGTTAATTTATGTAAATAGGCTGGGCATGGTGGCTCACACCTGTAATCCCAGCACTTTGGGAAGCCAAGGAGGGTGGATCACCTGAGGTCAGGACTTTGAGACCAGCCTGGCCAACATGGTGAAAATTCCATCTACTAAAAATACAAAAATTAGCCGGGCCTGGTGGCGGGCACATGTAATCCCAGCTACTCGGGAGGCTGAGGTGGGAGAATCGATTGAATCCGGAAGGTGGAGGTTGTGGTGAGCTGAGATCTGGCCACTACACTCCAGCCTGGGCAACAGAGAGAGACTCCATCTAAAAAAAAATTATGTAAATGACATACAATTTAGAGTTTTTTGGGGGAGGGGAGTTAAAGACTAGTTGTGTTTTTCTTGACCAGATAGTGTGAAGTCTCCGGAGTGGAATCCTCAATTCTTGTTTAGCAAACGTTTGAGTACCTGCCACATACCAAAGGGACTTCTGTGGTTGGACACATCTGCACTACTCCAGACAGGCTTTCCTCAGCCTTTCCTATGTAGCTAAGACCTGGTCAAGAGACATGATTATTCAGCTTCTGAGTGATACGTATTGCTTGCTTCTCTGTCTTCCGGCTCTGCCTGCATTTTTCAAGTTTCATGCTCCTAGGTGTCTCTGCCACTGGGTGGAGGGAAGAACAGAGGAGATGCGGGGGAAAATAATTAAAGCCAACCAGTCTTGCTCCATACTTTGAGTTCCAGCTCTAAGTTTGGTGAAGGAAATAGTTCACAGGCTGATGGGGAGAATGTTTAGTTAAGAAATCTTTACTTTTGAATTATCATCGATGTGTCCATTAGATTCCCGACATTTCCAGTTCTGTGGAGGCAGCAGAAGGTCGGGGGAAGAATCCAGGCTCCAGGCCTGTGTCCTTTTCAATCCTGGCTTTGCTAATGGGGGGATGTGGGCAAGGTCCACTCTTGTCTTCAAGCTTTTGTTTCCCATTGATAAAATGAACATTAGTAATTTAACTCACAGGGTGGTTTTAGGAGCAAATAAGAAACTAGATGGAATGAGATTTCCACATCATGAGGAATAAAGAATGTGTGGCGGATGGTCAGTGAGGCTGTAGTGGAGAAATGGCTGTGTCTGCAGCACAAGTCTCAACCTGCCCTGACTTGCAACACCTCCAAGATTCCAGACTCAGGGTTCTTTTCCTTTTAATCCTTCTTTTCTGTAGCTCTCGCAGGGAAAGAAAAAAAAAATGCCTCCAGTAGGCGGATTACAGAACATAGAAACCAGCCTTCATTTTGGAATACTTAGTAAGGTATTTCTGTCTGTTGAAGATTCTTGATCAAAGGTAAATCTGTTTTATACCTTGGTCAATTTGAGTAAAAGTCACTGAACTCTTTTCCTCCCACAGTCTACACAGAAGGTGAAAAAGAAGAATCATCAAAGGGCTAGGAATTTCCTTCCAAGCACTCTCCCCCAAGGACTGCCCACTGGGACCTCTCTCCCCCTATGATTCTGCCTTAGTTGGTCTGGGGTGCCGCCCGGACATCTGTGTGTTTTCAGAAAGTTCCCTGGACATTCTAATGGGCATCCAGGGTGCGAACTTACTGAGCTGGTCTAAACCATCAGTTGGCAGATGAGGAGATGGAGGCTGTGATTTATTTCAAACTATAGCCCTTCATTTAAATTCCTGTCGGCCTCCTCAGGAGGTTTGGCTAACACCGAAATCTCAAGTATTCTAAAATGGAGGAACGGTGCGGCGGCTCACACCTTTGATCCCAGCACTTTGGGAAGCCGAGGCGAGAGGATCGCTTGAGGTCAGGAGTTTGAGACCATCCTGGCCAATGTGGTGAAACCCCATCTCTATTAAAAATAACAAAAATTAGCCAGGTGTGGTGGTGGGCACCTGTAATGCCAGCTACTCAGGAGGCTGAGGCAGGAGAATCGCTTGAACTAGGAGGTGGAGGTTGCAGTGAGCTGAGATCGTGCCACTGCACTCCAGCCTGGGCGACAGACTGAGACTCTGTCTCAAAATATATATATATATATGAGAAATGTTCCACCCCAGCCAGCCTAAACTCTTAGTATCATTACCATAATGATCCTCAGCACCTTCCTGACAATGTCAGGCATCTTTAATATCCTCCCTATTCCTAAGGTGACTTCTGGAATTGGGAGAAATATCTTCTATTTATGTTTCTTGCTTCAGTCCATTTCTTTCTGCTTCCACTGCCCTCCCACTGGGTCATGTCTTAGCTGACATCTGACCTGGTCCGTCAGCCCGCAAACTGGTCTCCTGCTCTCTGCTTTCCTTTGCTTTATTCTACCTGAAATACCAGGGTCTCAATGTCTCAGCCTGACCAAGAAAGGCTCCCACCTCTAGTTTCTGAACATATTTTGTATTATTCTGCCCTGCTCCAGGCTTTGCTCTTCACCTTCCACCGCCTTTTCTGCCTTCTGAACCTCATTTATTCTTCAAAGTTCAGCTGAAGTGTAGTCTCCTCCATTGAGTCTTTTGGGATCTCCTACCACCAGAGGGATTGCTCCCTGAATTCCTGTCACACTTTATTTGTGCTTGGCTTTGACACATAGCAGATACTGAATCTCACACAGAGACTTTGATCTCCTCGGGGATCCTATCCTTTATATCTTTGTACCTCCCTACATAATACCTAACATGTTCTTTTTTTTGGCCATGGTTGGTATGTGGTAAATATTTGTCGCATGAATGAATGCATAATTGTACAAACGGTTAAGTGACTTTTGCAAGATCATCCAGCTAGTCTGATGGACAGAGTAGAGAGCCAATTCATGTCTCTGATATCTACACTCAATACCATCCCCAGAAGCCCATTTTCCTTAAAGACAATTCATAAATGGCTCACTTTAAAAAATTAGCTATCTCATCAAGAACATCTGTTTGCTAATTTAGAAAAAAATGAGTAAGAAAAAAGTTAAGTAATTTGGGAGAGGAAAAAACTGTCCTGTGAGTAGCTCAACCAAAACAAAGAGAATACACAAAGTCTCCCAAATATTAAGATTTGTTGAGAGCTACATTTTCCTGTTATTCTTGGGAGGGTCTGAGAAAGCAGGAGGTTGGGGTAGAGGGAATAAGAACAGGTTGCTCCCAGAAGATCAGGTGTCTCAGGCTTTGTGGAAGCATCTACTCTGCCTGAGTGCTATGTGGTTGCTGCATATTCTCGACATTGCATGATAGACTTGGTATATCCTGGGTTAGCAAGGGTTAGGGCAGTTTCTTCCCCATTATCATCTTATTAAACTTCTGAATGCTGAAGCTTTACTAGCTGAGTCTATCAGGTTTAATCTCTCATGAATTCCACACATTTCATTTAAGCTGCATAGTTAATTGCCCAGCAGGTAATTGAAAATGAGGCATGAAACATGTGGTGAGTGAAGGCTAGAATACAGTCCTTAACTTTACATTCCTCGTGGCTCTGTGAGCTCAGCATCCATTAATTGCATTCCCTTTGATTACCAGCAATTGGTTCAGGCCAGTGAGTTAGCTCCAAGTGCCTGCTTTTTAGAATCTTAACTGCCATTTCCATCTCCCTCCTTCCCAATTCCCGTCCCATCACCACCAAGCACACACCCATACACACATCTGCACGTACACATACACTCCTCTTTTCTATTCCTGGGATAGTGGCCTCTCTCAAACTGTTCACTATCTGAAGAAATTGACTTTTGAAATGAAGCCTAGAAAAGCAATTACTGGGCCTTGTCTGGTTTTGTGCTGATGAGTGGAGAGTGCAGGGCGCTCGCAGCTGTGGACTCATCTGACACTCCTGGCTTCTCAGCAGTCACCTGCTCTGCTGTGCACAGATGCTTCTTGAGTTATGGCCCCTTCCTTGTTTCTCCTGCTCTGTGATCCTGGAACATGAGGGTTCTGGTGAGTGCTCTCTGCTGCACAGGTTGGTGTTTAACCACCAAGCCCAGCATTATATTCATGCAACCTCTTTTTGCCTCATCAAAATGAGAAAATAAATCCTTCTTGTTTCTGGATCCTTAGAAGAAAGGTCTTGTATCTGTGAGGTCTTATTTTTAGGGGACTCTGGAACCAAAGAGCCATGTCTGCCTTTGTGCAGAGGTGGCCAGCAAGCCTGGCAGGGACCCAGAAACATACAGCTGGACCAAAGACAAGAATAAACTAATGGAATTTCATTAATGAGTGATTGCACCGACTGCTTGTTCCTAGTTGATTTGCATAGAATTGTATAATATTGGATGCTTATTAAAATACAAAGGTAAAGTGTGTTGTGTGTGGGCAGAGGTGGGACCATGCAGTGGGAAGAGCTTTGGGCTAAGGGTTGGGGCTTGGATTCCATCCCCAGCCTAGTCCCTGAGTGTATCGGGCTTTTTGCCAAGTTGCTCACTGTCTCTGGACCTCACTGTCCCCATCTCTGAGATCATCTCTTGCGGCCTTTCTGGCCACAGGACAGGGTGATGTTTAAGAAGGGCTTTGAGCAGTGCTCAGAAACCGTGTGGAGATAAAGCAGCGCAGCAGGGACTGCTAAGGCCAAGAGATTGACCCACATAAAACCCAGTCACTTCCCAGTGCTGCTGGCAGACAGCACCAGCTCTGCCCACCGTCGTTCATCTATTGCCCAATTTAATTGAATCCTATCTCATCTCTGCTTTGTTAACTGAACTCACTCAGGATTGGTTGTTTATAGATTTGTAGATTTGTAGATTTTTTCCTCTTCTGCTGTGGATTTAAGTGCCTATAGCAATTGAAATCTATGCTTGGTTGTGATTGGGAGATAGTGATTAAATTAATAGCTCTTTCCAACAAGGATAAACTTCAATGAAGGTAGTAGATAAAATGTCTAATTAAACAGGCGTATCATTATGTACTTTGAGTCTAAATAAATTTACCTCTAACTTGGGTGGGCTAAGAGGTTAATTAGAAAGCAGAGGATGTGACTCTGCTGGCGTGCTCATGGATAAATGTGGAGTCTGGGCTGAGAAGGCAGGGGGATGATTCCATCCAGTGTCACTCTTTCCCATCCCTCCAGTGTAATACTTGTGACAGACATGAGCCCAGGATGGCCTATGCTGTGTCCCCCACACAGTGAGTCTGCAGTGAGGAGTACTGGTTTTCTGTGAATGGAGAGAACTCACAGACCCAGAACTGAGGAGGGTGTGGGGAAACACACAGGGATGTTTGCCTTGTCTGTTGGAGATGATGGTGACATGAGGACAGCAGTGGGATTCGGGCTCAGCCACATTTTGCTTTATTCTGGGGGAAGCAAAAGCTCAACCCTTATATTTCTCCTTCCTCCAACACCAGCTAACTAACAGTTATTTAGCCCTTGTAGGGTCTACATTTAAACTGCAGAGTTAGTGTATCCCATTCTTGTGGTCTACATTTAAAAAAAATTCATTGTTGTAAATTACACATTACACAAAGTGCATCATTTTAACCATCTCTAAGTGTACAGCTCAATAGCATTAAGTACATTCACATTGTTGTGTTATCACCACCATCCAGCTCCAGAACTCTTTTCGTCTTATACAATGGAATCTCTCTACCTGTTAAATAGTAACTTCCCATTCTCCTCTTCTTCCAGTCCCTGACAACTACCATTCTACTTTCTGTGTCTATGAATTTGACTACCCTCAGGTAACTTATATAAGTGGAATCTTACAGCATTTTCTTTTGTGACTAGCTTATTTCACTTAGCACAATGTTCTCAAAGTTCATACATGTTGTAGAATGTCAGTGAATGTCGTGCAGCAAGACACCCTGCTAATTTTTTTTTTTTTTTTTTTTTGTATTTTTAGTAGAGATGAGGTTTCTCCATGTTGGCCAGGCTGGTCTTGAACTCCTTACCTCAAGTGATCCACCTGTCTTGGCCTTCCAAAGTGCTGAGATTACAGGTGTGAGCCACTGCCCCCGGTCTGCTTCCACTTTTTGGTTATCAACAATAATGCTACTATGGACATGGGTGTACAAATACCTGTTGGAGATCCTGCTTTTAATTCTCTGGGTTATATACCCAGAACTGGAGTTGCTGGATCATATGACAATTTTATTTTTAGTTTTTGTTGAACTACTCTACTGTTTTCTTTAGTGGCTGCATCATTTTACATTCCTACCAACAGTACACAATGGTTTCAATTTTTCCATATCCTTATCAAACCTACCTTCCTTCCTTCCTTCCCTTTCCTTCCTTCCTTCCTTCCTTCCTTCCTTCCTTCCTTCCTTCCTTCCTTCCTTCCTTCCTTCCTTCTTTCCTTCCTTCCTCTCTCCTGATGGGTATGAGGTGTATGTCACTATGGTTTTCATTTGCACTTTTCCAATGATCAGGGATGTTCAGCATATTTTTGTGTGTCCTGTGTCCTACATTTTGTTAGGTTTGGAATTATAGTTTACAATATAGCCAGGAAGAGGACACTTAAACAAAGAAACATGGAAATTTGTGTTAAATTGAGGTCTCAACTGCAACTTAACACCCTAACAGTATTAAGAGAGGGAGGACAGTGGGGTAGCTTGAGCTCTGAAGAAGAAACAGACCTCCAGTGGGGAAGTGACTTGTGCATGTCCTGCAGCCAGTGAGGAGCAGGTCTCCTGGCTAACAGGCCTTCTCTTCTGGCTGGGGTTTTCCACCTGCAGTGTGTATAAGACTCATTAGGGGCTTTCAAGCTTCTACCTTTCAGAGATTCTGATGAAGTAGATCTGAAGCGGGCCCAGGACCTTGCTTTAGAGTCAGTGCCCTCATGGTGAGTTTTATACATCAGTGAATATATTAATTTCTTATAGCTGCTCTCATAAATGACCATAAATTTAGTGACTTGAAACAACACAGAGTTATTATTATTATTATTATTATTATTATTTTTTGAGACGGTATCTTGCTCTGTTACCCAGGCTAGAGTTCAGTGGCCTGAACTCAGTTCACTGCAACCTCTGCCTGCCTGTTCAAGTGATTCTCCTGCCTCAATGTCCCGAGTAGTTGGGATTACAGGCGTCCGCCACTGCGGCCAGCTAATTTTTGTATTTTTAGTAGAGACGGGGTTTCACCATCTTGGCCAGGCTGGTCTCGAACTCCTGACCTCATGATCCACCTGCCCTGGCTTCCCAAAGCTGGGATTATAGGTGTGAGCCACTGCACCCGGCCCAAAGTTGTTTCTTAAATTATATAAATGGAATTACTGCATCAGGATCTTGATTCGTGTGCGTGAATATATCATGACAAGAGGGGAAAATCTAGAGTCTGAAGAATGAGAATTTTTGCTGGCAGCATCCTTGAGAGTCATTAGTGGCTCCTGGCAACTTAGGGATCTCAGTGTTCATATAGCTTGGTGGGAGATAGTCTGCAGCAGTGAGGGTAATCAAGGCTCTGAAGAAAGACCTACCCTGGATAGAATCATAGGTGGGGATAGCGGTGGTGGCATTTAGCTAGTCATTTGGACCTCTGTTTTTAATTCAGCAGTTGCCTTTTTCCTCTTGGTAGATTTAATTCATTCTTTTCATGGTAGAACTGGTGTTTAGGCCTGACATCTCCTGGTGGTTAGAAAATAGCATTAACTAGTTGAGGCTATGCATTTATAGCAGTATGCATTGACATTAAAGCCAAAGTTATTATAATCACTGGGTGAAAACTGAAGAATGGGCAGGACTGTGTCCCTTCTGGAGTCTCTAGAGGAGGGTCCACGTTGCCTTTTCCAGCTTCTCAAGGCCACCCCACTCCTTGGCTTGTGGCTCCTTCCTCCATCCTCAACGCCAGCCGCAGAGCATCTTCACACCTCTCTTTGCCTCTCACTCCTCTGCCTCCCTCTCCCACTTTAAAAGACCCTTGTGAGTATGTTGGGCTCATTTGGATAATCCAGGATGATCTTTCTTATTTTAAAGTTAGCTGAAAAGCAACTTAATTTCATCTGCAACCTTTATTCCTCTTTGCCATGTAACATACCCTATTGACAGGTTCTGGGGACTAGGATGTGGACATCTTTTGAGGCCATTATCCTGTTCATGATAGCAAAGGAAACACCCAGCAGACTGGAGCTCAGGAAAGAGATGAAGAAAGGGGGAAAACTTGTTTTTATTCCCTCCTCCTTTTCCCTGCGTCCTACTGCCCCCGCTTTAACTCTCTGTCCTCCTCCTTTTCCCTGTGTCCTATTGCCCCCGCTTTAACTCTCTTTAGTCACTATTTTCTCATTTTAGAAGAGGGGGCCTAATGGTAGACATCCTTGGTATGGAAATCTGACAATTTCCTGGTTTGTGTCACTGTCCACATATGGTGTGGGTGTGGGCACTGTTGGAGAACTGTCCACATATCCGCCTTGTCCCTCCAAACACGTCTATGCACACTCATGCCTACACATGTCAGATATAAATACAAGAGTAGTAACAAAGCCAGGCCATATGACCCCGATTTATTCAATTCAATCCAATTTATCCAACATTATTTTAGAGTTTAGCTAGCATTGTGCTCTACAGAATGAAAAGAAAAAAGTTAAGAGATAATCTCTGACCTGGAAATCTGTGGGAAAACAATTTTAGTGATAAGAAATGACCAGAGAATAATACCAGTCAGTATTTAGGCAGCTGATAAGTCAAATATAATCACATTCTAATATAATCAGTGAGTACAATCTCCTGGATGCTGTGGAGAGGCAGAGCGTAATGGTCTTGGCTGAGGTGGTTATAAAGGCTTCCTGGGAGAAATGGGCCAGGAAGGAGAGATCAGTTGGGGCCAGCAGAGAGGAGGTTTGAGGATATTCACAGAGGAGGGAGGGAGGGATACAGGTTCCAAAATGAACATTCTGTGTAGAGTCCGTTCTATTCTTGTCCCAGAAACAGGGGGAACCCCACACCAATTTACTAGCTCTGTTGGGTGACAACCTTGACTATAAATCCCAAGAGAACATTTTTTTTTTTTTGAGACAGAGTCTCACTCTGTTGCCCAGGCTGGTGTGCAGTGGTGCAATCTCGGCTCACTGCAACCTCCACCTCCTTGGTTCAAGCAATTCTCTTGCCTCAGCCTCCCAAGTAGCTGGGACTACAGGCACACGCCACCACACCCGGCTAATTTTTTGTATTTTTAGTAGAGACAGGGTTTCACCATGTTGCCCGGGCTGGTCTCAGACTCCTGAGCTCAGGAAACCACGTACCTTGGCCTGCCAAAGTGCTGGGATTACAGGTGTGAGCCACTGCACCCGGCCCAAGAGAACATTCTGTGGTCATCATCTTCCCTTCAATTCTATTTCCCACCTTGGGCTTGGCCTCAGCTTCATTCTGATGCTTCCCCTAGCCCTCTTTACTTTTCCCATTCACACGTTGAATTTCTGAGCTCCTCTTTCTAGGTAGGTCGGACATCTCCCCTGGGGGAAAAATATGAATACTTTCAGGAAATTCTTTTCTCATAGTCATTAAGGGTGGAGTTGGCCTCTCTCCAGGGATCGTCTCCTAATATCCAGCTCTAGAAACAAAAGGGAAAGAAAGATGTGGTGAGCTCACTGTGGAAAGCCATTTATCACAGAATTAAAAGTGTTGCTGACATAACAGATGAGCTCATGGCTTGTCTTTAAACCCCAGAATATGTTAATATTTCTCTCTATCTCAGTGGAAAACTACTTAATCAAAATTTGTAGATACCGGCCCTGCGGGCTACTCTTCATTGTGGTTTGTGAGAAAAGAAGATAGGGAAAAAGAGATGGAAACCCCTCTCTTAAGATTATGAATTTTTTTGGTTTTATTTATTGTTCAAAATGCTCTTTTTTTTGAGGGAGTGGCAAATTTGCTTATAAGATTTGCTGTTGTTTTATAGAGAAGGGTGTCTCTGTATAGAAAATGGGGCTAGGTGCCCACACCCACACCATTTAGATGGGGCAGTAGGTTGACCTATTGTACTCTAGCTCTGCAGTTTAAATATTGGTCCAGGAGAGGCGGATCTTTCTTGTACTGACCCTGCAAGTGGGTACAGAACTTACATGACCATTGTTTGTTTTGTCTTTGCTTTTCTTTCCTCTTAAAATGTTTTCTTTTAAAGGCAGCCCAAGGTTAACAATGGATAATTTGCCGCTGTTTGCCCAGAGCAGCTCTTTCTGAAGGCTGTTTTTCCGTGGTGTGCAGTGGAGGCTTGATAATGACACAGCTTTATCTTTGAAAGCGAACGCCCTTTCTATCAATGGATACCTAAAACCCTTTGCAGGGTTAATTAATGCAGCTACAAAGTGGAAATAAGAAATGAAAGTGGATGGAAAGGGAAGAGCAGCTCAGAGCTGCAAGCAAAGGAGAAAAATGACACCTCTTATATTCCAAAGACACATTAGTCTTCTCAGCTGCAGTACAGACTGTGTTGGGGCCAATTTAAACACTTATTAAAAAGGCAAAAGGAGATACATCCAGGTGCCAGTGTGTTCAGGCCTCTCCTGGTGTTATATTACAACAGTGATGATGATAATAATATGGCAGCTAACAGCAGAGTGCAGTCCATGCACCAGGCACTATGTTAATGTTCTACATTAGGGTTTCTTGACCTTGGCACTATTGGCATTTGGGACAGGATAATTCTTTCTGGGGGCTGTTCTGTGCACTGTAGGATGTTCAGCAGCATCCCTGGTCTCTGCTCACTAGAAACCAGGAGGATTCCTGCTTCCCAATTTGTGGCAACTCAAAATATCTCCAGATATTGCCAAATGTCCCATGGTGGGCAGACCATGGGATTAATGCAGTTTGCATGGATTACCTCATTTAATCGTCCAATAGTGTGAGAGGCAATATTATTATTTCCATTTTACCGTGGAGAAACTGGAGAGGTGAAGGGGTTAGATGGCTCACCCAAGGTCATAACATATATAATTTCAGGCACTGAAGGCACTGAACATAAAACTAAGTGGTCTATTATGACTAATTTGTGTGCTCTTCTTACAAATGAATAGCCATTCTTAGTAGTTATGTGCCATCTTATTTACCCAAATCTTAATCATATATAATCCTTGTATTACCTTTACAATGATAATGAAAATCGTTATCATGCCTTTATACTCTGCTAACATTATTACTTGAGACATGAGGTGTCTTTAAATGTTGCCCAATTCATTATAGTTTTTTTCTAAAAGAAAATATTTCAAATATATCAAGATGTAAAGGATGATACAATAAATGCCTGGATACATACCACCACATTTGTTTAACTTACAAATTTGTCATATTTGCTTTAGAATTATTTTATTTTATTTATTTTATTTTTTGAGATGGAGTTTTGCTCTTGTCGCCCAGGCTAGAGTGCAATGGCATGATCTCAGCTCACTGCAACCTCCGCCTCCCAGGTTCAAGCGATTCTCCAGCCTCAGCCTCTGGAGTAGCTGGGATTACAGATGCCCACCACCACGCCCGGCTAATTTTTGTATTTTTAGTTGAGATGGGGTTTCACCACATTGGCCAGGCTGGTCTTGAAGTTCTGACCTCAGGGATCCGCCCACCTCGGCCTCCCAAGGTGCTGGGATTACAGGCGTGAGCCACCACGCCCGGCCTAGAATTATTTTTAATTAAAAAGAAAAGTATTACCATGTTTTCTAGTTCCCATTTCACTCTCTTCCTGTCCAGAGGTAACCACTGTTCTGAATTTGGTTTATCATGCTTATGAATGTTTTCGTGTCCTATGATTTATACATGTAATTATAGGACATGAAAATATCCATGAGCATGTTTGTGTCCCCAAACAATATAGTTTCCCATGTTTGTAAATGTTATTTGAATGTTGTTATAATGAAACGTTCATTCTACATTTTCTTTTGCTTAACATTTAAAAAATAATCTTTTTATTTTGAAATTATTTTAGATTTACAGAAAGTTTGCAAAGAGTACAGAGAGTTCTTGTATACCCTTTAGCAGGTGTCCCTTACTATTACCAACTTACATTACCAGGTACATTTGTCAAAGCTAAGAAGCCAATATTGTTAGAGTATCTGAACTAAATTCCAGACTTTATTAAGATTCTACTAGTTTTGCCGGGCATGGTGGCTCATGCCTGTAATCCCAGCACATTGGGAGGCTGAGGTGGATGGGTCACTTGAGGTCAGGGGTTTGAGACCAGCCTGGCCAACATGGTGAAACCCCATCTCTACCAAAAATATAAAAAATTAGCCAGGTGTGGTTGCATGTGCATCTGAACTAAATTCCAGATTTTATCAAGATTCTACTAGTTTTGCCGGGCATGGTGGCTCATGCCTGTAATCCCAGCACTTTGGGAGGCCAAGGTAGGCAGATCACCTGAGGTCAGAACTTCAAGACCAGCCTGGCCAACATTGCGAAACCCCGTCTCTACTAAAAATACAAAAATTAGCCGGGCATGGTGGTGGGCATCTGTAATCCCAGCTACTTAGGAGGCTGAGACAGGAGAATCACTTGAACCAGGGAGGTGGAGTTTACAGTGAGCTGAGATTGTTCTACTGCACTCCAACCTGGGCAACAGAGTGAGACTCCATCTCAAAAAAAAAAAAAAAAGATTCTACTAGTTTTTCCATTAATGTTCCTTTTCTGTTTTGGGATTCATCCAGAAATAAACCACATTGAATGTGGCTTCATTGTCCTTTGTTTTTCCTCAAAGAATAGCTTTATTGAGGCACACCACACAATTCACTGATTTAATCAATGTTTTTAGTATATTTACAATTTTAAAACATTATCATCATCCTCAAAAGAGACCTTGTTTCTATTAGCAATGGTGTCCCATTGCCCCCTCTCCCTGGGGGCATTAACCATTAATCTGTTTTCTGCCTCTATAGATTTGTCTATTCTGGTCTTTTCATATAAAGAGAATAATACAATATATGGTCCTTTGCAGCTGGCTTCTTTCACTTAGTATAATGTTTTCATGTTTCATCTATGTTGTAGCATGGATCAGTACTTCATTATCAGATATTATATATATTTTTACCTTCGTATATTTCATTGTATGGATTTTCCACATTTTATCAATTCATCAGTTGACACGCCTAGATTTCTACTTTCTGGCTGTCATGAATAATGCTGCTACGACCACTCGTGCAGGTTTTTGTATGAACACATTGTCATTTGTCTTGGGTATATAGATGGGAGTGGAGTTGCTGGGTCATATAGCAACTTTGTGTTTAACATTTTGAGGAATTGCCGGATTCTTTTCCAAAGTGGCTGCAACATTTTACATTACTACCAGCAGTGTATGAGGGCTCTAATTTCTCCACGTCCTCACCAACATTTGTGATTATCTGCCTTTTTGATGATAGCCATTCTAGTGCATGTGAAGTGGTTCATTATATGATTTTGATTTCATTTTCTTGATGGCCTATGATGTTGAGAATCTTTCCATGTTTATATTGTCTTTTTCTATATCTTCTTTGGAGAAATGTCTATTAATGTCCTTTGCCCGTATTTTAGTTGGGTTATTTGCCTTTTTAGTATTAAGTGGTAACAATTTTTTACACATTCTGGATACAAAACTTTTAATAGGGTATATGACTTGCAAATATTTTCTCCCATTCTGTGGGTTGTCTTTTCACTTTCTTGATGGTGTCATTTGAAGCACGAAAGTCTTTAAGTTTTATGAAGTCCAATTTATCTACTTTTTCTTTCGTTGTTCAACTTTTTTTTGAGATGCATTCAGGTTGACTTAACCTTTTTTTGAGGCAGAGTTTCACTCCTTTTGCCCAGGCTGGAGTGCAATGGCATGATCTTGGCTCACTGCAACCTCCACCTCCTGGATTCAAGCGATTCTCCTGCCTCCCAAGTAGCTGGGATTACAGGCACCCACCATCACGCCCAGCTAATTTTTTATATTTTTGGTAGAGACGAGGTTTCACTATGTTGGCCAGGCTGGTCTCGAACTCCTGACCTCAGGCAATCCACTCACCTCGGCCCCCCAAAGTGCTAGGATTACAGACGTGAGCCACCATACCTGGCCTCTGATTTAACTTTTTATAGTTTAAGCTGTGTAATGTTTGTTGTATAAATTTTAAAAATTATTTTTATATTGCATCTCCCATTGATGGACATTAGATTGTTTCCAGTGTTTATGCGATTATAAACACTGTTGTCCCATGATAGACATTAGATTGTTTCTATCACTTACACTATTATAAACACTATTGTACATGTCTTCTTGAGAACACTTGAGAATGTTTCCCTAGGCTATACACTTGGAAGTGGGATTGCTTGAGTCTTAGATATGAGTGTCTTCAGTTTAACAAGATTCTTCTAAATTGCCTTACAAAGTTGATGAACAACTTACATGCCCATTTCGGTATATGAGTCTTCCATCTTGCCAGCTTTCAGTGTAAATAGATTTTAATTTTTGGCAACATCATTGGATGTGAGATGGTATTTCACGTGGCTACCTTCCTTTGCATTTACCTGATTACTAGTGAGATTCATTCTTTTATATATTCCTAGGCCGTTGTTTCTAACCTTGGCCCATTCTTCAAGTGTATTCTTTTTCTTAGGTACTACTATTAAGTATTATTAATAATAGCTTTTATGTTATTTTTATTGTAACTGGATATTAATTATTTTCAGGTTACTTGTGTTGCAACTATGTTTTGAATGAATGCATCAAATAGGTCTTTTTACCCCTGTGATTTTTGAGTCGAGAATCTTTTTAAAATAATTCCTCCCTATTTCGAGGTCAGAAAAATATGTTCCTACACTTTCTTCAAAGTTTCAAGTTTAACTTTATGCTGTTTAGGTACTTAATAACCTTGAAATTGCTTTTTGAGTACTGTGAAATTTGCAGACACTACCTTTTTTTCTCTGAATAGGAAAACTAATTGTCCTTCCTGGAACCATTTATTGAAGAGTCAATCTTCTCTCCACTGATTTGTAATGATATTTCTTTTTTTTTTTTTAAATAGGGTCTCACTCTGTCACCCAAACTGGAGTGAAGTGGCATGATCTTCATTGGAATTTCTCACTGCAATCTCTGCCTCCCAGGCTCAAGTGATCCTCCCATCTTAGCCTCTCGAGTAGCTGGGACCACAGGCACATGCCACCATACCCAGTCAATTTTTTTTATTTTTGGAAGAGATGGGGTTTCGCCATGTTGCCCAGGCTGGTCCTGAACTCCTGAGCTCAAGTGATCCTTCCACCTTGGCCTCCCAAAGTGCTGGGATAGAGTGAGCCACTGTGCCTGGCCATCTTTCTGTTTTGTTTAAAACATTTTTAATATGTGTTTTTATATAAGTTTAATATATGGGTCTATATCTGGGCTCTCTATGATGCTTCACTAATTGACTTGCCTATTTCTGATCAATACAACAGTAAGTGCTATATATAATAAGTCTTTATATGTGGTAGAGTAAGAAACCTCTACATTATTATTCTTCTTCAAAATTGTCTTAACTATTTTTGGCTTTGTGCTTGTCAATCTTAATTTCAGTATAATTTAAAATCATTTTAAGTCATAATTTGAATTCAGTATAATTTAAACAAATCTTTTGAGATTTCAATTAGAATTGCATTTAATTTGTTTGGAAACTGGAACCTTCTCATATTGAATATTTCTATCCATGAAGATGGTATCTCTTTCCATTTATTCAGGTATCATTTTAATACCCTTACTTTCTTACCTTTTACCTTCATATAATTTCTTCCATAATTTCTCTCTTTTGTTTCTGTTTTCAGTTTGTATAACTGTGTTTTACTCTTTAACTCACTTCCACAACAAATGGGCAGCCATGATTTTCTCAAAGACTTGAGATCTGCAGCTGAGGAAACACACCAGGGACTAAGACTTATTGATCAAACCATAGACCAGGGGCAATGGAACTCATCTTGTTGAGACAAATCCCCCTCCTGAAAGCCCTATACACATTCAGCTTTGTTTGCAAGAAACATGGGGTCAACATGATTACATCCGATATGTCCTTTCATCTTGTATATTTCTCCTTTAGAACTTCACCTTCTCTAAGAAATACTTTGATTTCTCTGAATGTTTTTATCCTTCCTTCTTCATTAAGATAATTTGCTAATTACGAAGTCAGAATAGCATTTCTGAGAACTTTCCAGTCTTTGTGAGCCATGTCTTCTTCAAAATCTTTTATCATGGAGCCAGGCATAGTGGCGCATGCCTGTAATCCCAGCACTTTGGGAAGCTGAAGTGGGCAGATAGCTTGAGCTCAGGAGTTCGAGATAAGCCTGGGAAGCATGGTGAAACCCCATTTCTACCAAAAATACAAAAAAATTAGCTGGGCATGCTGGCATGCACCTGTGGTCTCAGCTACTTGGGAGGCTGAGGTAGGAGGATTGCTTGAGCCCGAGAGGTGGAGGTTGCAGTGAGCCAAGATTGTGCTGCTGCACTCCAGCCTTGGCAAAAACCAGACCCCATTAAAAAATCTTTTATCATGGAATTATGATAATCTTTTCTTAACTTTCTGAAATTGAAAATGCTAGGGCTTATATCTGATTATGCCCAAAGTTTCTTTTATGGTTCTAAAATGACAGGATACTTTTTTCTCAATAATACCACACTTTTGTTTTGCCAATACCTTTCTTTCCATGAGCAAGAATTAGGTGCAGAACAGCAGTTTCTTTTATTCTCTGGGGGACAGATTGCTAAATGAGTCATATGTTCTGTTTTTTATTTGAATGAGATTTCCATTTCCAAATATCTAAAGTCTCCTGTGACTACTGTCTATTTTATTTATGGTCTACCTCAGGAATGTATCATCTATTTCCCCATATAATCAAGTAGGAAAGTTGGAAAATGTGGAGGAGGTGATTTGCAACTGCACGAGAAGAAAATTCATAGCAACTTTCACATCCATTAGCAAGATGTTGAACCAATATTTCACATAGGCAAAGACAGAAAGGAAGAAATCAGAAAGAATTACACACACGCAAACACACACATCCGTATCAACCACTCCTTACTCTTCTTCAGAAAGTACTCAGCATTCTAACCTGAAGGTGTTTCCTGTCCTGCCATCAATAGAACTTGTGCAACAGCATGGTTTGCCCTACATCAGCAACATTCCACTCCTGTGCCTGGTCCTCATATAAATAATGACAAACATTTTGAGATAGCTAATTGTGGTTAGGAATGTAGCATAGGTATACGGAAAAAGTGATCCTCTGTGTGAAGCCAATGGGTCATTTCTTTTTTGAGGGGAGGTGTGGCCGGGGGGCTGTTCCCTTCTTGCTGATTCTCTGATTGGTTGATTATGAGACATTTTTATCTAGTAACTTGGTCTTCTCAAATGTCAGTTCTTGTCTTAGATTTTTGTTTCATAGTTAATGAGTTGATGTTTGAATCTAGTTGGGCTACTTCTCAGTGGCAATCACCTCACCTATGAATTGAGAAAATATCTTTAGTAAAGTAAGAAACAAAGAAATCTCTTACTCTCCCTGTAAGAAGAACGTGTTTCTTTAGATTAGGGGTTCTCAGTCTTGGTGTTATTGACATTTTGTACCAGATAATTCTTTCTTGTGAGGAGCTGTCCTGGTCATTATAGAATGTTTAGCAGCATCCCTGGTCTCTCCCGAGTAGAACCAGTAGCACCTCCCTCCCTGCCCAGTTGTGACAATCAAGAATATCTCTAGACATTGCCAAATGCCCTCTGTGGGACTAGATTGCTTCCTGTTGAGAACAACTGGTTTTAGTTCTTTGAACGTTTATAAAGAAATGAGTGTATATGAATAATTTTTCTGGTATTCCTGTATTATAATTTATAGCAGTATATTAAAACTAATCTCCTGTGGTGCAAGAGCTAATTAATTTGTGTTTGTAAAGGACTTTGAGATCCAAAACTGAAAGTAGTTACAAGGAACAAAATATCATTACAATGATTTATTTGTATCCTGTTATTTAATGTTATGATATGGATGAGGTTTTGCGATTTATTATCATAAGGTGAAGGAGAGCTCATTGCATGCCAAAATGAAAATATACAGTAGATACAGTAATATATCTATTCCATATATTTTAACAGGGAGTTGCCTGCTTGCATTTATCACCTGTGTTAGGTGAGGGTGAATTATGAGACCTCACACTCATATGTGTGTGCACTCATAATTATTTTTATGCACTCATAATTCAGAAATAGTGGCTGAATGAATTTGGAGAAGATCACTTTCTTAAAAAAAAAAAAGTGCTAGCACTATAGGACTCAGGTCAGCTTGAGGGATTTCAACTCCCAGAATTATTTCTGTGCCTAGGGGAGTATTAAAGTGAACTAATCAGAAAGTGCATGCAAAGTAGAGAAAGCCGTAACTTTTGTCTTTATTGCTGTGGTCTAGTGTTGTAAGCTGAAGAATCTTAAGCTAACATTTTGAGGTATCATGCTACTTAAACAAGAAGGTACTTTTTATTTTTAGTGGCAGATTTACTCATTATTTCTATTTTATAGGTTGAAAAACCAAGCTAGAGGGAGATCATTCATCTGCCATCTGATGGAGAAATTGCTTCAGCTCTTGTCACCTCAGCACTAATCATTAAAAATAACTGGTACAATCTCTTCAATATTAACCATGTAAATTACATAGCAGAGAGCCTGGCACACAGTGGCCATGAAGCTGCTGTGTCAGACAGTCTGCTGAGGGCTTTAGGTAGATTATTTCATTTGATCCTCATATTAGCCCTAAGTGGTGGTAGTATTAGCTCCATTTTAGAGATGCAGAAGCTGAGGCATAGAGAAATTGAGTTAGTCAGTGATAGATCAAGATGCAAACCTATGCCTGTCTGATTCCAAAGTCGTGTCATTAACCATTGGCCCTCTAGTGCTGGTCAATACAGTGACCACAAGGCACATGTGGGCTGTGAGCCCTTGAAATGTGGCTAGTCAGAATTACAGTGCAGAATTTGTTGTAGGTTTAAAACACATCCTGGATTTTGAAGACAAAAAAAGAATGTAAAATATCTCATATTTTAAAAATATTGCTTGTATGTTGAACTGATAATATTTTGGGCGTATTGGGTTAAATAAAAAATATTATTAAAATTAATTTCACCTACTTCTTTTTAAACTGTTTTAATGTGTCCACTGGAAAATTTTAAACTGCGTATGTGGCTCACATTTTATTTCTGTTGGACAGCACTGCTGGACCCTGCTATAGCCACCCCTTGTATTTTTTACCATAGTTCTCTGCCCACAGTAAGCCCTCCACATGTTCTGACTCACCCATGATTTATGTAAATATGGACAGAAGCCAGAGAAGAGGAAAAAAATCATAAACTGCCAGGTGATTCCTTTCAGCATGAGTAGAATACAGCTTTAAAAACTCAGAACACAGGTGGCAATTTCCAGGACTCAGGGCCCCATCACCCTCCTTCCCTCCCGCTCCATCCTTCCCTCTTTTCATCAACGAACATATAGGAGGCTTTAGAATAGGCCAGGCACTGTGCAAGACCCTAGAAATTACAAAGGTGCATATAACCTAGTTGTTCAGAAGTTTACTTCCAAATAGAGAAAATCGATCTATACTAGTCTGCCAGAGCTGCAGTAACAAGGTAAGTTGTAGTGAGGTAAGTAACCACAGAGTGGGTGACTTAAACCAGAGACATTTTTTCTTATAGTTCTGGAGGCTAGAAATCTGAGCTCAAGGTATTGGTAGGGCTGTTTTCTTCTGAGTTCTCTCTCCTTGGCCTGTAGATGGGTCATCTTTTCCCTGTGTTTTCACTTCATCTTCTCTGTGTGTATCCGTGTCCACATTTCCTCTTCTTCTAAGGACACCAGTCATACTGGATTAGAGGACACCTAATGACCTCATTTTCAGTTAATCATCTTGGTAAAGTGTGGTCTCCAAATACGGTCACATTCTGAGGGACTGGGGTTAGACTTCAAAATATGAATTTTTGGGTGGACACAGTTCCATCCATAACACGACCTATGAAGCAAGTGGTATGGCCACATAGAAGATGGAGTATCTAATTCTTTGCGGGCTGCATGTTGAGGTGGTCAGGAAAGCCTTACATATGTGAGGTGGGGATTGATGTTCTTTTGAAGATTAATTTCTTTTTTTCCTCAGTCCAATACGCTGCCAGCTGTTTTCAATCCAGGAAGAACTTAATACAGATATTGAAGGCTGCTATGGACTGACTTGTGTCCCCTCACAAATTCCTATGTTGAAGTCCTAACCCCCAAAGTAACTAGATCTGGAGGTAGGGCCTTTAGGAAAGTAATTAAGGTTAAATGAGGTCATAAGGGTAGGGCCCTAATCTGACAGGACTAGTGTTTTTTTTTGGGGGGGGCAACAGAGTCTCGCTCGGTTGCCCAGGCTGGAGTACAGTGGCATGATCTCGGCTCACTGCAACCTCTGCCTCCTGGGTTCAAGTGATTCTCCTGCCTCAGCCTCTCGAGTAGCTGGGATTACAGGTGCCCACCACCTCGCCTGGCTAATTTTTGTTATTTTAGTAGAGATGGGGTTTCACCACATTGGCCAGGCTGGTCTTGAACTCCTGACCTCAGATGATCGGCCTGCCTTGGCCTCCCGAAGTGCTGGGGTTACAGATGTGAGCCACTGCACTGGGCCTACGACTGGTGTTTTTATATGAAGAGGAAGAGATGTCAGAGATTGCTGTCCATGTGTATAGAGAAGAGGCCATGTGATGACATGGCAAGAAGGTGGCTGTCACAAGCCAGGAAGAGAGGCCTCACTAGAAAATGAATTTTCTTGCATCACGATCTTGGACATCCAGTCTCCAGCACTGTGAGAAAGTAAATTTCTGTTGCTTAAGCCACCCAGTCTGTGGTCCTTTGTTACAGCAGTTTGAGCTGATTGAAACGAGGGCCCCGCTCCAGTTTAAAGGTACTCGGAGACAAAGGGGGAACAAGACTCTTGTTTTTGTGAGGGGCTCTGCAGAAGTTGTCTCACTGCTTGGGATGCAGAATTGGTAGTTCAGAAGGTGGCCAGGCGTGGTGACTGTAGTCCCAGCTACTTGGGAGGCTGAGGTGGGAGAATTGCTTGAGCCCAGGAGTTTGAGGGTGCAGTGAGCTGAGATCATGCCACTGCACTCCAGCCTGGGCAACAGAGTTAGACCTGGTCTAAAAAAAAAATTAATAATCGGTTTGCTAAAGGAGCCTTGGGTAGTCAGAAAACTAGTGGTGGTGGCAGGAATGAGTGGCAGGATTGCTGTGAAGAAAAGAGTTGTCCATACTTGTGACTGGTTTCAATCCAAAGAGCCAAGTGTATTGGGAGCCTGGTTTGACTCAGTGTATCACTGATCATGGATCATGATCCACCTTTGCAGGATTTGAGATTTGGGGCAGTGGATAATTGTATGGGTGTGAACATAAGGAAGGTGCCTCTGGAGTCCAAGTGTGGGGCCTCTGAGGGGGCTTGGCCCAGCTGGAGCATAACAGCAGCATGATCATGAATTCATTGGATTGTGTACAGGGGACAAGTGGCTGTAAAATGTGTATGGAGTGAACAAGTATCCAAGGTTTCCAGGACAACACAAGGCAAGGAGAGGTAACAGCAGTAGGAAGGATCAGACTCCAATTCTCTCTACTTGGCTTGGCAGTGGATTGCCCTTTTCAGGGATGAATTAAGCCCCTTTGGTTTGTTAGAAAAAAATCAAGGTTATGGAGAAGTCTCAAACAGAAGGTGAGTGTTAAAATAATTAACTAGAAAAAGGAAAGAGAATGTGACTGTCATTGTACTTTGAATTCATGGACATGATTCCAAAGATAACAGAGTGGGTAGAATGTGACTTGGAGGTGGAAAAATGAGTTGGAGGTTTTTAGGAAGGCAAAGTTAAAGGAAGACACTCCTGGCAGAGAAAAGAACAATTGCAAAGACCTAAAAGAATCTGGACTGCTGGAGAAGTGATTGCTGGTGCTGTAGAGTTTATGTGGGAAAAGGTGAGAGGGATAAGGCTGGAAAGATACAGCAGTCTGGTGCAAAAGTTTCTGTACACGTGAAAGAATCTGGACTTTATTGCATAGGTAACAAAGATTTAGTCATGGCAGCTGTGGGACCGGTGAGAAGGAGAGAGGTGCTGGGAGGTGACAGCCACTGCCAGCATCTAGTCAGTGATTCCTGTGATGGAATCTCCAAAGTGGGTGGGGCTGTGGCAAATGACTCACTAGACTGTGGGAAAATAGTAAAACTTATTTATGTGTGCTAAAAAAGCAAGTGAAACATTGCCTGGTATTTATCCACAGAGTGACATTGCACCTTCACCTCATTTAGTCCATATGGTGGGCAGCCATGAGTCATATAGGACTTGAAGTATTCTGAAGGATAAATAGAGGCTCCACTCCACTCCTTTGCCTGTTTCTAGTGTATTTTTCTGTACATTTGCCTGGCTAAATGTATCTACAGATTATTTTATTTGGTCATATCTCATTTAACCTGCACAAAATTGACAAGTAGCCAAAAGAATTCTGAAATGAAACTGCAGATTGAAGATAGCACTAATACAAACAACAGGCAGAGTATGGGCAGATGGCAGAGCAGACCCCTCTATTTTTAGTGTGAGGTCTTCATCAAACCCCACATGAGGTAAAAACAGTGGCAATGGAATCATCCCACAAGAAGTTGGCCCCCAAAATAGAAATCGAGAAGATTATTTAAAATATGAATTTATATCCACTGTTGCTACTGTCAAACCTTAACCTAAATGTATATTGGCCAATAATAAATTCAGCAAGATATTTAGTAGAAATGTTATTGGCTTCTTTATTATGCTTTTCAAAAATATCTTTTTAAAAATGAGTTTTATAATATATATAATTAGAACAATTACGTATGTGCATAATCTATAAATAAGTACATATATATGCATATATGTATAACATTAGGGAATGAGCTTTCAGAATTTTTACTGAATTGGTTTTCCATTACAAAATTTTGGAGGCTACTGCTTTAGGCAATGAGAAATTGCAATAAACACACAGACTGCCTATAGGTCCCTTGTTGCCCTTTGGGTGTCCTGTGAGTGTTTTTCCATGCTTTACTAATAATCATTTGATGCTTATTAGTCCACTCTAGTCTCTCTTCTCTGGACATCTTGGGTATCCAGGGTGGCCTGAAGACACAGCTACAGGAGCTCCTTTCCATAGCATCCTCCTTTCTAAGAGGGGTCCAATGGTGTCCTTGGACTGAGAGACGGTGGGAAGTATCTCCACCGTTGTCAAATTATGTGGCCTTTGATGACCTGAGGCACAGGCCAGGCTTGGCTGCATCTCATAATAGATCTGGATTGCTGGTGAGCTTCTGGATGCTGGCTCAGTGATATTCCCATGCACCCATCAACAGGAACCTGATGAGTGTCCCTGGCCTCAGTGGCCAGAATCAGGTCTTGGTCTTAGGCTGGCTTTAGGGCACTGGAAAGTATTGCTCCCGGTGGTTTCTCTCACTGTTTGCTTATTCTGACTTCCTGGGGGAAGATACTTACTATCAAACAAGGGTGAAGGCTCTGGATTTTGACAGAGAACCTATTTTATTTGGTCTCTCCCTACTCTATTTGGTTCCAGCCCAAATCCTCTTTATTCTTTCAACCTGCAATATCCCTCTTTCTTTCTTTTCTATCACATGTGTAAACAGAAAAATCTTAGACAAATTAAATATAACAGAGTTTGACTGAGAAAAAAAAATGACTTGTGAATTGGGCAACTTCTGGAGCCACAGTAGGCTCAGAGAGACTCCAGTGCAACCATGTGGTGGAAGAAGATTTATGGACAGAAAAAGGAGAGCGATGTTTAGAAAATGGAAGTGAGGTACAGAAACAGCCAGATCGGTTACTGCTCAGCATTTGCCTTATTTGAACGTGGTTTGAATGGCTGGCTGCCTTTGGTTGACATTTGCTGATTGGCACAAGAGTAAGTTATAGTCTGTTTACATATCCAGTTATGTTACAGTTCCCTATGTATGGAGAAACTTTTAGGCCAAGCTTAAAACATGTAAGGAGGCAGTTTTAGGCTAAACTTGATTTAACATGTGGTTCTTGCCTAAGTACAGAGGAAGATAAATGGCCCAAAAGACAAAGCTCCAAATCTCAACAACATTAAACATTTCTCCCTCCTTAAGGGTAAAAAAGGCCTAGTTTTTGCAGACATGGAGCCAGCCTTCACACAGGAGTTCGGGGTGGAGGGAGAACACATGCTTTCATTCTTTCCTTTGGAGTTAACACCAAATCCTATCCCATGGCTAGATCAAATGGCTTCTTCTAACATGGAAAGAAAATAAAAAAGGGTAAAGTAAGATGAATTTTATAGGAAAAATACAATTGGAAAACTCAGTATACTTTAAATTTTGTTCTTGGCAGGTAGTCCTTTCAAATGACACCTGGCTTCTGCCATCTCCTGCTTTTCTTCTCTTGCTTGCTATGGTGTAATGTGCTATGGGATATGCCAAAAAGCAGGTGGGCTGTTGCATCCCCCTCAGTCCTCAATCACCAGGTGTCTTGTCAGTTCCAGGTGGAGGTTCCTCGGTGCTTAGGCTGCCAGGTCCATTCTGAGCTCCAACTGTGCCAGCAGCTATCTGAAATAGTATGACTCTCGAGTGAAAGAGACTGAAACCAATGCTAGCTGCTCTCAACACAGTAGGGGCGTTATTGGCTCACCTAACTGGAAAGTCCAAGAAGGGAGCCACATTCATAGGCAGCTGGACCTTGCAGCTCCTTGGACTGAGCACTCCTCTTGGCTATGCATGGACCCTCCTGGTTTTCTTTCTCACAAAGCTTTGCTCTTGGAGCTGCTCTAAGCCCATATTCTAGTTTCAGTTCCAAGTCCTGGAGAAAGACCTCTCTTTCTCCCAGAATCCATATATCAACTTTCATGAGGGGATATAGATGGACTTTGCTGGGATCACCTGCCCTTTCCAGAACTCATCAGTGTGGCTAAGTGAATAAGAAGCTCTGATTGGCCAGACCTGGTTATCTGCCTTCTTCATGAGTGAAGGGGGTTGTACTCGTCCTATCCAGCCCCCAGAATGGGTTTCCCCCAGGAAAGAGAGGTTCTGGAATGAGAAAGAGGGATTCTGGCAAAGCCAAAACAAGAGCTGTCTGCTGGAAACCTCAAACAGAAATCACTTGTGCCACACTTTGTCACCAGGCTGCAAAGCAGGGAAGCCATATTAATAACAGCAATATCATAAAATATAAGAATTATGTATTACCATGTGCCAGGCATTTTTGCCAAGTGCTTTATGCATTCCTACATTGAATCCCTACAACAATCCTGTGAGGTACACCGTTTAGCCATCCCATTTTCAAGTGAGAAAACGGAGGCTTGCAGTGAGCGGCTTGCCCACATCACACGCTGATACTCCTTGTCTTACAGAGGCTTGACTAACACAGCTCTTTCAGCTTTCACTCAATCCTCCTCCTCATTCTTATGATTTACTGTATCCTTTTTAGAGCTCAGGCATGAGTTGGAGGAGGCTCAGAGACAGACATTGTGTGATACTGAAAATCTCCTTCAACTCTTACCCTTCTCCTCGACTCCCAGAATCTCTCTTTCTTTAGGGTAAGTTATTCCCCATGGGGCTTCTTGGGGATTTTAGAGCAAACACTGTTGTGGTTCTGAGGTGGAAATCCTGGCCCCACTCACTGCCACTTCTCTGATAGATTAGAGTGCAGAGCTTCCTGGGTTCTGTTTTCAGTTTTGGTATTCATGGAGTTTTCTATACTGGACTCCTGGTCTTGTTTTCCAGATGACACCAGAGAGGGGAAGTGGTTCACCTCAGGTCACATAGCTGGCTTGCAGCAGAGCTTTTACCTTTTCATTCTCTCTGTTTGATAGGGTATGTCCCGGCCTTGCAGTGAGTGCTGCAGTGACCCCTGACTCCCCTGCCTCTGTATTCTTTTGGTGCAGTGTAAAGTCCTCTGGACTCAGAGTCAAAAGCGGTTGGATTCCAAGCCTGGGTTCAACACTGCCTATTGAGAGATTCTGGATAAGTCTCTTCTCTGAGCCTCAAGTTGTCCTTACCTAAAATTTGAGGTCATCACATCAGCTCTGTCTACCCAAATGTATTATGGAAGGGCTAAAATCAGGTGAAATATATGAATTGGAAGCTGGATTGTCCTCTACAAATGTTTTTGCTGTATTTTAGTGTAACTCACTGTAAGTCTTCAACAAATATTTTCTTATTAAATGGTTGAGTGCAGAAACACTTCTTTCTCAATCAGTTCCTGAGCCCTGCAGCAATATCCAAATAGTATCTTCTCTGGATTTTGGCTGATAATGGTTATTCACTTGTACTCTCAGAAAGTAATTCCAAAATGATATTTAAGTTTTCTTTCTATATTCTCAAGGTAGGTTACTTGGTATTTGCTTAGAAAATGCATGTGTAATCCACAGTGATGGGGCCAGTATGTTTTATAGACCTTTCCTGATTAAAAATGTTAACTCGTTTGGGAATCTGTGCAAGCTGATTCAGGGCTCTGCTTTGCTAGTGGCATGACAGCTAGAGAAACCAAATGAGCACAATTTAATCTGGTCCTGGGCAGGAGGAGCTAAAATGAAATCCACCTCGTTGTGTCCTTTGGGTTTTTATGTGTCAGTGAGTCCTGGAAATGCATCCTAAGAGACATTGCAAAAATGGATAGCTCAGGTTTAACCCCTTGTTTCTTCCGTGCGTAGACCCCATCCACTCGGATTTTCATGATCACAGTCAGAGGGCTTCAGAATCGTCTCCTTGGGTGGGGCACTCTTTATCTTCCAGCCTGGCTTCCAGATTCATAGTGGACACTTTTATCAAATTTTGTACCCTGAAATCCCACTTTTATTACACCACTCTTTGTTCAAGAATCTTCAGTGTTTTCATACTGTTCAAACACCTTTCTCTAGTGTTTGAGGAATTCAAGTATCTGGTCTAATTGACCTGTCCAATGCTGTCTTCCATTTACCTTCTCTGTGAATCCTCAACTCCGGAGTAACCAGAGCTATTCTCTGATCCACAAATGTCCCATGTGCCTTCTTGGGCCTTTGCACATACCCATTGCCCCCACCTGTGGTGAGTATCCCTCTTCTTTTCCCAGCTTCACCTCCATTGACATCTTCAAATCCTATATATCCTTAGGGCTCTTCAAATTCTTCCTCCTTCCTGAAACCATCCCTAACAGCTAGGACTTACAGAGGCTTTTCTCTTCTCTGAACTCTGATCGCACCTATTGTCTACTACTTTAGCTGCCCATCTATGTATCCAGCCATCTATTCGATCTAATAGGATTTACTGAGTCAATTTTGTAAACTTCTTGATGCAGGGACTATGTATTATACTGTTGGATTTCCTCCAAAACAACTTATTCATTCAAAAAGTATCAACTTGTGCTAATCAAGACTCTTCTGGTTGAAAGTAAGAGAAATTTAGTTTAAGGTAGCCTTGTGCCCACCGATCAAAAGAAGGGGGGAATCATTGGTGAGATTTGGGAACTTAAACTGTATTTTTAGATTATCTTTTTCTCCCCTTATGTCTTTTTGGTAGGAAAATGGCTACTCAAAGCTTCAGGTTTACATCTTCCCAGTTTAGCAAACCTTTTGGGAAAAGGCACATGTGTGAGCATGTGCACACATGTGCATGAATGCATGTGCCTCTCACTTCATCTATAAATGAATTCAGGGCTGAATTGGACCTGCTTGGATAATTCATTCTTCTTGGCCATTCACTGCTCCCAGGGTGTGAGGTGCTATGACTGGTTCTGCCTGGGTCACATGCCCTACTCTGTGGCTGTACATAGTTTGAACTAGGCTTTGTTTTCTGACAACCTTACCATGACCAGTGGAATACGGAAAGAATCAATTCTCCCCACAGAAATCCTCCACATATGTCAGCCCAGAACTCTACATATGGTAAATGCTTGGTAAGTATTTATTGATTGAAAGATTTTTAATCATTCTTAAATGATGAAAATGAATTCAAAACTAACTCAAACTCAGGATCCCAGAATATTATTGTTAAAACTTCTTGAAATCCTCCCCAGTGATGTCTCCCTTTTGGTGCTGGTTTTACCCTGGGGTATTAAAGAAATAGTCTAACTCTACAACCACAAGAGAGCCATGTGAGCATTAAAGACAACTGTCTTGTTCCCTTTAAAACATCCCACTTTCAGAATAAACACTCTCATTTCCCAAAACTGCTTCTTACATGCCATGTTTTCCAAACACTGCCATGCTGATTGTTCTTTAGTTTTTCACTACCTGAGATGTGGCTTCTAGAACTGAGCAAAATTTTTTGATGTGCTATGACTCTGCTTCGCCTCACTAATCCTTTTAGCCCAATGTTTCATTAGAGTGTTTTTGCAACCATGTCATTGTGAATATAAGCTCTTACAATAGGCAATTAGCAAAAATCAGACCTGGCATCCATTTTTCAGTCCTCTTGCATTTGGCTTGAGGTGCTCAATTTGGGGATCCAATTGGGTCACAGCTCCCAGCCCTGTTTAATCTCCCGATCACCTTTCTAGCAGCCCAGCAGGTGCTGACGCGGGGAAGAAGCTGATGATCCAGGTTCCTTGAGCAGTTCAGAATGTCATCCTGGTCCTGGTCCCCTCCAGGCCACATTGATCTAATTTACCTGCCCTTCAGAGCCAGGAACCAGGAATGACCTTACTTAGTTTATATTCTAGGGAAGGTAAACTCATTCAGGCAGATTGAAGGACAAATCAATTATATTAGTTTTCTAGGGCTGCTGTACCAAAGTACCACAGACTGGGCTTAAGCAACAGAAATATATTTTCTCAATGTTCTGGAGGCTAGAAGTCCAAGATGCAGTTGTCAGTAGAGCTGGTTTCTTCTGATGTCTCCCCTCTTGGCTTGTAGATGGCCACCTTCTTCCTGTGTCTTCACATGGTCTTTCCTCTGTGCCTGCCTGTCCTAATCCCCTCTTCTTGTAAAGACATCAGTTGTATTAGATTAGGGTCCACTCTAGTGGCTTTATTTTACCCTAACACCAGCCAACCAAATTAAGGTGTCATATGCATGTGTGTGCCTCTATGTGTAGCAGTGGCAGGGAATGGCTATAATCACAGGGCAGGAGAGCTAAGGTGGAAAAACTGGATGGCTTCATTGAAGCCCAGAGTTAAGATTAATTCACATGCTTACCATTGCAATGCTGGGCATTGGTTTTTTTCCCCCCATTCTTATTTCCAAGGACATCAAGCCCCAGACTACTGTGAGGAGAGTCGGGGAATCAATGACCAAGTTTTTTCACCTAAAAAGAGCTTTTCAAGACTCTGGGTCAACCCAAAGGACACATTAATAGAAGCTCTTACTTAATATTTTTTCAGTGATCAGGATGATGGACTAGCAAGTGGGCTTGTTAGGTTTGCCGGTGACACTGTGGACATCATTAAATAACATGCAAATCATTAACTAGGAATGTAGACAGGGTGCCCAGACTTAATCGTTTTAATTTCCACCCGTGGGTAAACCTCGCAGCAAAAATGTCCTCACCCCTGCCATGAGGAACTGCTCTGAATGCAAAGTTTGACTCAGCCAGCAAAGTAAAAGAAACTGTAATGGTCTCATTTCTATCTTTCTGAGTAATGATATGCCAGTTTCCCAATAAATTGCATGAAGGTGAACAAGAAAAATAAGTCTTTGACCTTACTCATTTATAAGCACACTTAGATATTTCTTCTCATATCTTATGCTGGCCACAGAGCTTTGCATAGAAGATTTAATTTCCTGCTGCTGCAGGCATTAAAATGGATCAGACCTCCCTTCCTCCTTCCCTTCTCCCTGAAACCTGAAGCCATCCGTGTGGCTTGTCATTCAGGGTATGGAAAGACAGGACTTGAGTTAGGGGTCCTTCCTTTCTTAGCAAACTCTTCCCAAAGCACAGAGAGGACAGATGCTCAGTGAGAAAAATTTTGAACGCTGAGCAGTGGAATATGGCAGTCATATCCGGAGGGTGATGAATATCTTTTATCCAGATAAATGTACTTCTAATTTGTGAGTTTAATTACTGCAGCCTTGCAAAGTCTTGAGCCACTAATTCCTTTTTCAACACATTAGAGACCTTAAATAATTCTGTGGGAAGATAAATTCTTCACTCTGGGTTTTGGACATTTCTCCAAAATTTATTTCCAGAACTCAGCTGGGTGTCATTAACATTTTGGTGCAATGACTCTGGTCACATTATAGTCTATAAACATTTTTTTTTTGGAGTAGTTTTTGCATTTCTTTCTTTCTCTTTTGGTTTGAGACAAGGTCTCACTCTGTTGCCCAGGCTGGAGTGCAGTGGTGTCATCATGACTCACTGCAGCCTCAATCTCCAACTCAAGTGGTCCTCCTAACTCAGCCTCCTGAGTAGCTGGGACTACAGGCATGTGCTACCACACTCAGCCAATGTTACTATTTCTTGTAGAAATGGGATCTCACTATGTTGGCTAGGCTGGTCTTGAACTCCTATCCTCAAGTGATCCTTGTGCCTTGGCCTCTCAAAGTGCTGGGATTACAGGTGTACACCACCATGCCCAGTCAGCTTCTCCATTTCTAACATTGATGCATAAATTTCCTCTCAGTAGTTCCTTGCCCAGCTCCCCACTTTGGATATGAGAAAGATTTCATCTTTTCCAAATGGCCAGCAGCCTTTGTTCCAAAAGAAGAAAGGAAGGGAATCCCCCTGAAACCCCACCCCGGTCCTGAGTCTGAAAGAGAGAAACTAGTGAGGATACACTGTCCACTGGAAATAGCAACCGCTCTTCACCCCATGCCTCATTGCAAAGCCTGGAGACCAGAAGGATCAAGTTTGCATTTCTAAAAGATATATGCTTTCTCCTCTACCTTTTAATTTCTGCATAGCTTCTCTATTTTGCTTATGTCTTTCCCTCAAGTGAGAGCTGGTTTAGCTGGCTTTCTGTCAATCAGAAATTGCTGTTCATTGTCGTTTCTCTGCTTTGCAAGCAGAATGATAACTGATATTTATAATGATATTCCGGAGGCTCTGTAAGATCCTGAAGGGTCTCATGAATTCTCAAAAAATGATTGACTTCTGTGCAGTATAATTTTAGTGTCAGGTGTATTTTATGGTTTTCTGATTCATTGCAAATTGGTTGTCCATGTATGGGATATAACTTTCTGTTTACCAGAGTATTTATTAAGTGGAATCCAATATTCTTTTTGGAGAGATGGAAAACAGGACTTTTTCAATTTGGAAGCTTCTGATTGCAGGAGAGGGGTCAAGTGCAATGCTTCTTTTTGTTTCTGGTGTGCCTAGCAGGCACTCAGAGGGTGCCTACTGGCTGAGTGGGTAGTGCAGGAACATGGGTAGCTATAGGTTTGCTAAAGGATTATCCTCTAAGCAGGCCTGAACTGGAGGCCTGAATATTCTTGTTAAACTTGAAAGCTCAGATAGATGGGATCAGAACAGGCTGCAAAAATCTACAAGTTAGGAAAACTCATGCATAGAGCATGCAGGTCAGAACAGACAAAAAGATCCCAATCCAGGGGTTCATGTTGTTGAGAACAGTTCCAGAAGGTGGAAGTACAAGGCAGATAGTGGGCTACACAGCTTCCCAATGTGTATGAATGACTGTGGGGTCACTTTCTGTCACCCACAATCATGTGGGACCAAAGATGCCAGACTACTGAGGTCTATGTGGAATCAAAAGATGAATTTGACTGGGTGCTGAGACGACAGCAAGGCAAATCAACTGTTTTCTTTTCTCTTTGTGATGGATTCTGACTGTAGCAGCCAAAGTGATCATGTGTCAGTCGATTTTGATGGCTAAGATGGCCAAATGCATCTACTCATCTTCGTCTAGTTTGCATGCACAGACAATACCTAAAGTCAGTGCCATTTCACTCCAGGCTGAACTCTCTTGTATTCTGTGGGAGAACAGTATCCCTATTATATTTATCTCTCTATGTCTTTATCTGTATCTCCCTTGAGTTGTATTAAGTAACACTGACATTTACTGTTCTCACTGGGTCAGGACACCTGTGTAACAGAGAGGGGATGAGAAAGTTCATTGTCCCTGTTTTGTATTTATAATTCTGTATAAAAAAACACCCAGAAGTATAGTGCCTTAAAACAATGACTTATTATTATTTCTCATGAGTTTGAAGGTTGACTAGAAGTTCTTTTGATGGTCTTCTTCGGGTTCTGTCCTGAGGCTGCATTCAGTTGGTAGACGGGCTGGCTGGATGATCTAAGAAGTCCTCTCTCCCATGTCTGAGGCCTTGAGGGTTGCTTGTTGGCTGGAGCACTCCTCTACATGGCTTGGTTTCCTTCCATTCCCCTCGCTTTCCCTTCAGCTCTCATTCCATCCTCCTGGGCCTCTTCCTGTGATGCTTCTCTTCAACAGAATAGCCTGGACTTCCTTATAGCATGTCATTTGGGTTCCCAGAATCCAAAGGGAGAAGCCACCAGGACAAGGTCTTAGTCTAGAATTGGTCCTGTGTAACTTCTATCTCCTTGGATTGGTCAGAGTAAGTCATGGGACCAGCCCAGATTCAAGAAAAAGGGAAGTAGTTCCCCATTCTTGATGAGAGGAGAAGCAAATAACTTGTGGCCATCTTTGATCTATTACATCTTCTTTCAAAAACTGATGGTCAGCCAAGGCGAGAAATACATTATGTTTACTGATTGTTGTGAGGATTAAATGAGATTGGCACAGACACAGCATTCATGTCAATAAGTGGTTATATTCCTCTGGATTTGGGGATCAACTCTGGTGGGGAGAGACTGTTTTCAGGAATCTGTAATACAGGGGTATAACATCTTTCTGTTGATTGTACTTTAGTTATTTCCAAATGAGGATTAAATGAGTCGACATATATAAACTGCCTAAAGCAGTGCCTATAACACGGTAAACATGCAGTAAATGTAAGCTATAATTATTATCATCATTATTATTGAATGGCAATAATTTCTAAAAGCAAAACAAAACTACCACCCACTTTATATGCAACCCACCTTCCTGATTATGAACAACCTTCTCCCATTTTAGTTATTTTTCCTTTGTGTACCAGAATCCTAGAGGTGTTTATAATCTTACAGATCATTTAGACCAATTTCTTCATTTCACAGAAGAAATTTAAAGCCAAATTTGGGCAAATGACTTGTCCAGATCTTGCAGCTAGCTAGAGAATTAGTATGAGATCTCAAGGATCCAAGCTTCCAACTAATGGCTTTCACCACCCCACCACAAGAAAGTGCTAACTCATTTGATTTTAAAATTAATAGCTGGAAATACAAAGCTTCATTTGGTAGATATAATACATTTAAATAAATAGTTCAGTTTTATATATTAGTCATGTATATTGGAGGAAAGAGAAAAAATGGGGAAGACAGAGGATGAAGAAAAACTGGCATAAAAACGGAAAAAGTTAGAGATGGCAGAAACATACAGAAGAAAAGAAAGAAGGCTAAATAATTTAAGATGATTTAATGGCAGTGCTGGAATTGTTGGGTGTTATTGGGCGGAAATTGGTTCTACCTGTTTCCCTAACTTTCCTTTTGTCTGGTATCCCATCCCTCTCTTTGAGCATGCCCCTCCTGACTCCACCCTGGTGGCTCTGATGGTGCTATTACATCACCTTATTTTCATGGCCATGAATATTGGTCCATGGGGTGGGCACTGGAACCAACTTGGTAAGTTAGAGTCCTACTCTAGGGTTGAGATATACTCTAAAGCAGTGAAAGGAAATCATCTTGAGCAAGACTGGCTTGCTTTTTACCATTTTTTAGTGAAATCTAGCATAGACGGAATAGCTTTGCCAATCTTCCTTAGAATTTATCTTAGCCATATCCTCCACCATCATATATCCTGCTATTTCTTTACTCACTTATTAAATGTTTCATGACCATTTGCTATGCACTTGGCACTGTAATACCTAGTTCTTTCACCCATAGAATTTACAGTCTGGTGTGTGAGACAGACAATGAAAAGGTAAACTAACAGAGGATTATGAGCTGTGATAACAGCCTTGTAGTAGGCTGAATAACGGCCCCCAAAGATGCCCACATTCTATTCTACAGAACTGAGAATGCGTTATCTTACGTGGCAAAGGGACTTTGCAAATGTGATTAGTTAAGGATTTTGAGATGGGGAGAATATCCTGGATTATCTGGATGGGTCCAATCTAGTCACAAGGGTCCTTACAAACAGAGGCGGAAGGGTCAAATTCAGAGAAGGCAAAGTCATGATGGGTGCAGAGACAGAGGTTGGAGAATGCTATGCCACTGGCTTTGAAATTGGAAGGAGACCACAAATGGAGGAATGCAGGTGGTCTCTAGAAGCTACAAAAGGGAATGATGAAGGTTCTCCCCTAGAGCCTCCAGAAGGAACACAGCCCTGGAGCTGTCGTGACTTTAGGACTTCTGACCTCCAGAATTATAAGAGGATAAATTTGTATTGTTTAATTATTAAGTTTGTGGTAATTTGTTACAGAAGCTTCAAAGGAAATATAAGCTTCAAAGGAAAAGAGAGGATGATGTAAAAGAATGATATGGGGAAACTTAATAAGATTAGGGTGTCAGAGAAGACCTTTCTGAAAAAGTTTATTTTGGATAAGACTTAATTGAAGAGAAGGAGCCAGCCTTACAAAGTGTGTCATGGGCTGGGAATTGTATCCAGGGAAATAATGCTGCAAATGACTTTAAAAGAGACAGCTCTGATTGTTAGTTATAGCAACTGAAAGAAGACTTATGGGGTAGGGTAAGAAGAGGAGCATGGTGTCAGATTGGGTCAATTGATTCATAAATATCAATATTGCATCAGATGAGGTTGGCCAAGTCACAGATAATCTGTATCTACTATCAAGATGGATAGTAGAAGTCCTCTCTTCTGCTTATCTTTCTAGATCTTTCCTGTCTTCCCACTTAGCTTCAACTATATCCTTGTTCCAAAAGCCTTCCATGACCTTATCAGATTTTACCAATCTCCTTTCATCCAGACTGTGCTCCATTCCTCAAACTGGGATCCGTGGACCTCCAAGGACTCAGATTTATCCTTGAGGAGGCATCCTGAGATTTTCTGAGAATGTTCTAATTTCAATGCTAAGTTTTAAAACAATTTAAGCCTAGGTCTCATCTGAATTCATATGCCTCAGTTTCATCTTAAAATTTCAGTGCCTTGATGGTACCAGCTGAAGGTCAAATGATGTCCAGGCTAGCTAAATAAACAAAAGCTTTGAGGAAGCTTAAACAGAAAAGAGTGGAGGGAAAAATGGAATGATAAAAGGGCACATGGCAGTGTCTGAACCTGAATGGTCACAGGCAGCACCATGCTGGCTTTGCCAGCAGAGGTGTTAATGAATTCTCTCTTGGTCCAAATCAACTTGTAACGATTCACTACTAGTAAATGGATTTTAAGTAGGCCAATGGAAATCTTTTTTCTCCAAGTTTTGCATTTCCTACTAAGTTGATTATCTGTCAAAATAGTGCATCGGTGATTAAAAGTGAGTTCATTGAAACTCACTTGGTGATCAACACAGTGGTGATAATGAACTCAATGACAATGATTCAAAGGATGACTTGTCATGTTCAAAATCAGATCCATCTTAGAGAAGGTGGCATGAGAAAAAAATTAATACAAAAATTGTATCCATATTGGGAACAAATGAAGAAGGAAATGTTCCAATTCATTTTTCCACTAAAATTCCCAAGAGTGTCAATCAAGTTTATGTAAAGCATTATTAATTATTATACTAAATACACACTATTTTACATTTTATTGATTTTGTATTTTTATTTGCATATAATTGTTATGTTGTGATTTTAATCTGTAAGTATAAAGATTTTATAAATCATTTTCTGTTTGCATAGACTTAAGTAACATAACAAAATATAGTTTAAGTCGACACTGGAGATCTGTGAAAAATATTTTTCTTTCAGAAGGGTCCATCTATTACTGAGGTTTGAGAAATACTGATTTGCAATATTCATATTGATATATTTTTGAATTGCTAGTGTTATTTACTGAATGTTTTTGTCCCTCCCAAAATTTGTATGTTGAAGCCTTAATCACCAATGTGATGGTATTTGGAGACGGAACCTTTATGACGTCATTAGGGTGATATTAGTGGCTTTATAATAGAAGAAGCTGGGTGCAATGGCTCCCACTGGTAATCCCAGGACTTTGGGAGGCTGAGGCAGGAGGATCAGTTGAGGCCAGGAGTTCCAGACCAGCCTGGCCAATATGGCAAAACCCTGTCTCTACTAAAAATACAAAACAACAACAACAACAACAATTGGCTGAGTATGGTGGCATGCATCTGTAATCCTAGCTACCTGCTAGCTACTTGGATGGCTGAGGCATGAGAATTGCTTGAACCTGGGAGTCAGAGGTTGCAGTGAGCTGAGATGGCACCACTGCACTACAGCCTGGGCAACAGAGTGAGACTCTGTCAAAAAAAAAAAAGAAAGAAAAAGAAAAAGAAAAAAGAAGAGGAAAGAACTCTCTTTCCACTATGTGGAAACATCAAGAACCTGGACTTCCTAGCCTCCAGAGCTATGAAAAATAAATTTCTGTTGTTTACTCCTGAGTCTATAGTATTGTGTGATTCTGGCCCAAGCTGACGAATATAACTAAATCTTAAATTGTTAAGTAACCAGTGAAGAGGGTGGGAGCTCTCTCAGGTGAAGGGCAAGTCTACAAGTTTTCTGAAAATCCACAGGCCCAGTGGCAGTGCTAGGCACATACGAGGTGCCCAGTAAATACTTGGATAATGTTTTAATCATGCCTTTTTGTTTTTCGTATTTCTGATACTTTGTTACCTGGGGCCTTGGTGACCTTAGAGAGACCGCCCCTCTCGGGGCTAGTTAATTGCTAGAGATAGCAAACAACTCACCTGCGAGTGTGCCTTTCATGTGTAGCTTAACCAATCCAGAGCTGCACCTCCCATTTCTCTTAACACTCTCAACCATCTGTCCCAATCACCCCAGAGCCAGGTACCAGACAACTAGAAACAGCCCCTACACCCTGGAGACCGCTGCAATTATTCAAACTAGCCAATCCTAAGTCTGCTTACTCCATCTCATCTGTTCCTCCCAGGGAAGCAGAATAAAGCCTCTTGCCCATATTATTTTCTTGCACCCTCTGCCTCCTGACCAACCCTGGTGCTTCTCTGTGTGGCTCCCACGACATGACACATCTCCCATCTCCTCTTCTGTGACTAACAGACGTCTGTGAGTAACAGACTTATCTCTTCAATGGCAGCAGTCTCCTGATCTGTTGGCTTCACCATACCTGAATGATAACAAAAACTACATTTTAAAACAGGGAATAAATACATAATCATGTTGCTCTAGACTCTATAAAAAATATTGTAATTTTCCCACCACCAGATAGAAAACCTCTTGTTATTGGTTTAATTGTATTTGTGCATCTGCACTGCAGGAATGTAAGATCCTGTAGGGCTGGCATTGGGTATGGATTTGTACCTGAGCCAACTACACATCTAGGGCTGAGCAGGAACAGATTTTTAAAAAACATAAAAAAATTGATTTACCAAAAATTTTGCTTTTACACAAAACAAATTGCCTCAAAGAGGCATCTTGCAACTCTATCCTAAGTTTCATGTATCTGTTAACTGAACTGATTAGCCCCAGTTTAACAATGGATGGGGTTCAAAACGCCCTGCTCCAATGGAGAATTCCTATTCCCTGCCAGGTCCCTTCGTTTCCCCCTAAGGATTCACGGTGTCCCGCTCTGTCTGGGTGCTCTCTGCTCTCAGGACAGCACAACCCCAACTCCTCTTAGAAGCCACCTTGACCTCTCCTGCCAGTGGGGATCTTCGTCTTCATTGAGCTCAAGCACTCTCTGACTTCTAGTACCCATCTTTCCATTTTATTTCCCACCAAGTATTGTTTGTTTTCTTTGTTGCAGGGTTTTGACAAGTGTTTATAAATTACCAAACTGCTGTCTTCCTCACCCTCCCCACGTTGGTCCAGGGTCCTGGGCTTGAAATGCTGGAGTCCAAGTGGCACAGATGGAAACAAACTGACTGCATAGGAAGCATCTTACAGGTTTCATTTTCAAAATCTGTGTTGTTGAAAAAGTGCTCCACAGTCTCCTCTGGTCACCAGTCATACTGATTTGTGTTTATTCTTTTGGATTTCCAGAAACTACTGGCATTAACAGAGGAGGTTCATGAGCATATTTGTCAGAAACAAGAGTCTCTCAAATCAAGATCTAGCTCTCTATAAGTAATATCATCCATCACCTCCTGGTTGTTTCCCCTGAGGACTTCCTACAGGGGCGTTAAGCTCATCACCCTAGCAACCTGGAAACTTCAAGCTGTGCTTTGGGCTTCACTACCTACATGTTTTTTTTATTATTATTTAAATTTTTTTTAAGAGACAGGGTCTTGCTATGTTAGCCAGGTTTGTCTTGAACTCCTGACCTCAAGCAATCCTCTCCTCAACCTCCCAAAGCGTTAGGATTATAGGGGTGAGCCACTGTGCCTGGCTGTCTCCTACAGTTTATGGGAATGGGTGACCAGATGTCAGTTCTGATGATGCCAAGTGGAAGATTCTCTCTCCAGAGCAGGCAGCCTACAGCCTGTACCAAAGCCTCTTCTTAGAGAAATTTCCGTGGTATTCCAAGGTTGTCATGATGGGGCCTTCTGTGTAGCTGCAGTCAAAAGGTGGCTGGTGGTACAAACCTAATCTCTCACTCTGCTTAAAACCCATAGCTCTTCTTTGCCAGATGAGTCAGTCCAGGTTTGTTTTAAAATTTTTTAAAAAGACTAAACCTTTCATTTTCAGACAATTGCAGATGCAAATGCAGTTTTAAGAAATAATTCAGAGAGAGCCCCTGTGCTATTTACCAAGTCTCTCCATTGGTAACTGCTCCCATGGCAGAATTAGAGCCCAACAGCACAAATTTACCGTGACGTCCTACAGCAGGGTTGGGGTAGGGTACAGTAGCAGAAGAAGTGTGGGTGCTGCCTCCTTCCTGCCAGAAGGAGGTAGAATTCCAGGTCTCAACTCAGCCTCCATTGGCTCCCAAAACATGGGTGCTTCTTATAACTGCTGGGTGGGAGTGGAGCTCTGGGTCCCCATGTGGTCTCCACTGAGAAAGCTTGGGGGATTTGTTATTGCCCAATGGGAACAAGAGTCCCAGCTTCCCACTGGCCTGTCTGACACCATCCTGAAGCTGAGTTTGGGGCATATTGTTACAGCCTGGTGAGGCGGAAGTCCAAGCACCTCACCCCGCCTTCACTGGTGTGGGTGGAGGTGGGCCATACTTTTTTCTCTTTGGTTGGAATACAGCAGTTGCTGTCTAAATGCTTTTTGTCTTTCTAGGCTACCCATTTCCTGGTCCTTTGGCTAGACAGAGCAGGCTTTTGTGGGGGCTGATTTTGTCTGCACCCCTTGGCATTTCTATGTGGCCGGGTACATCAGCAAGTCTAGGATATCCAAGACCAGAAGAAAATCTGGGGGACTCATCGCCCAGTCATTGCTTGGCTGCTCCTTCCTGGTCTGCCTTTTACTCTGCACTTTTCAGATTCTTCTTATTTATAATACCCAGGACTTTTAGTCGACTTAGCTGGAAGAATAGGAAAAAATACATCTACTCCATGTTTTTGAAAGTAGACGTTCCCAGGTGTCTTTTTCAGTTTTGAACATGAAACACCATGATCTGTTCCTTGCTGAGTTCTCCGACATTCTTGTCACATCTTGCTTCATGCCTGAGAGACCAAATATACAAACCGACAACGACCAGGTCACATATAAAATTAGAACTTTGACCCACAGCCTGCAGCAATCTGCTCAGGAAACCAACTTTTGATCTACAGTAAGCAACTCAGGAAGCCAGCCTGCTAGAAGTCAGACTTCCAGGAAGCTAGACTGCTGTCTTTAGTGATAATCCAGGAAACTAAACAATACCCTCTGTAACAGTCAGCCTCAAATGGCCAGGGCCCGATTAATAATGGACATCTTTCCTAACTTTTGTCCTTGCTTTCAACTTAGCGCCAACCAGAGAAGGCCAAATGATGCATTCACCCCTAACTAATCATGTAGGACACCCCGCTTCTGTTAGCCCCGTTACAGCTTCCCCATGCTGACAGCCTGCAATCAGAGCACACCTGAAGCCTTCCCTGTTTTCCACTACAAAACTTTCCTGCTTTTCTGCCTGCCTTTGAATCTTTGCCGAAATGTGAGTAGCTGTGCTGACTCCCTTGATAAGGCAATCTCAGAATAAACAGGCTTTATTATTATTTTTTTAATTAAAAAAATTGGACTTTGGGAGGCTGAGGTGGGTGGATCACAAGGTCAGGAGTTCGAGACCAGCCTGACCAACATGGCGAAACCCTATCTCTACTAAAAATACAAAAATTAGCCAGGCGTGGTGGCATGCACCTGTAATCCCAGCTACTCAGGAGGCTGAGGCAGTGGAATAACTTGAACCCGGGATGCGGAGGTTGCAGTGAGCTGAGGTCGTGCCACTGCACTCCAGCCTGGGCGACAGAGTGAGACTCCATCTCAAAATAAATAAATAAATAAGTAAAATAAAAATAAATAAAAAATCAGTTTTTTTAGGTATATAGCAGATGCACATCTCATGTACCCACATTAGATGTGGGTACATGAGATGTTTTGATACAGGCATGCAATGTGTAATAATCACATTGGGGTAAATGGGGTATCTATCCCCTCAAGCATTTATCCTTTGTGTTACAAACAATCCAATTATATATTTTTAAGTTATTTTAAGATGTATAATTAAATTATTTTGGTTGTAGTCACCCTATTGCATGATCAAATACTAGATCTTATTCATTCTTTCTAACTATTTTTTGTACCTATTAACCATACTCACTTCCTTCCCCAGCCCCCCACTACCCTTCCCAACCTCTGGTAACCATCCTTCTACTCTTTATCTCCATAAGTACAATTGTTTTAATTTTTAGGTCCTATAAATAAGTCAGAACATGCAAAGTTTATCTTTCCGTGCCTGGTTTTTTCACTTAACGTAATGACCTCTGGTTCTATCCATGTTGTAAAAGACAGCGTCTCATTATTTCTTACAGCTGAATACTAGTCCATTGTGTATATGTACTACATTTCCTTTATCCATCGATCTGTTAATGGACACTTAGGTTGCTTCCAAATCCTGGTTATTGTGAATGGTGCTGCAACAAACACGGAAGGGCAGATACCTCTTCAATATACTGATTTCCTTTCTTTTGGGTATACACCCAGTAGTGGGATGGCCGGAACACATGGTAGCTCTATTTTTAGTTTTTTGAGGAATCTCCAAATGGTTCTACATAGCAGTTGTATTAATTTACATTCCCACCAACAGTGTACGAGGATTCCCTTTTCCCCATATCCTCGCCAGCGTTTGTTATTGCCTGTCTTTTGGATATAAAGCATTTAAACTGGGGTGAGATGATATCTTATTGTAGTTTTGATTTGCATTTCTCTGATGATTAATGATGTTGAGTATCTTTTCTTATACATGCTTGCCATTTGTATATCTTCTTTTGAGAAATGTCTAAAATAGCCTTTGTTTTCCTCATTTGGTTGGTCTTGGTTTATTTCCACACTCTCTTTCTAGGCTGCCCATTTCTTGGTCCTATGGCTAGAGACAGCAGGCTTTTTTTGGTACCTGTTGGTATTTCTTGGTTGCTGGTTGCATCAGCTTCAAGTCTGGGATATATAAATCCAAATAAATAAATAAATTAAATAAATAAATAAAGGAAAAATCCAGTGAACTCATTACTGTGTCATGCCTCAGGTCCCAAGAGTCCTAAAGTCCCTTGCTGACCTGCCTTCTTCTCTCCACTTTTTGGAACGTTGTTATCTATAATGTCCAGGGTTTTCAGTTTTACTTAGTGGGAGGAATAGGAAAAAGTACACTTACTTCATCTTTTTTGGAAGTGGATGTTCCCAGATGTCTTTTTCTTTTTTAAATGTGAAATATCATGCTCTGACCCTTGCTGACGCCCTAGCACTCTGCCATATTCTACTCCATCCTGATGCTCAAAGGCCAGGGTCTCCTATGACACAGCCCTACCATCTCCCTTGCTGGCCCACACTGCATAAAACACACACTTATGTAGTGTTTATATGTATTAGGCTCTGTCCTGAGCACTTTATTTATGGTAATTATGCATGAAGTCTATTATTATGAAGAAACCAACACCAAAAATATTAACCAATTCACTTAAGGTCCCCTAGCTAGGAAGCTGCAAAGCCTGGATTGGGACCCAGGCAGCCTGGCACTGAGGCTACTAGCTCCACTCTGCTGCCTCTCTGCATTTTCCATGGCCAGCAGAAGAATCTTCCTGGTTGTTTAACCAGCGTACTTACGTGTGGGTCAGAATCCCTTTGAGGGCTTGAAAACACAGATTGCTGGGGCCTACCCCCAGAAATTCCGATTCAGTTGGTCTGGGGTGGGGCTTGAGAATTTGTGTTTCTGACAAGTTCTCAGGTGATGCTAACATTACTCTGTAGGGACCACACTTTGTGAACCAATCAACCCTTTCCACGTTTTCCTTCACCCTAATTTCCTCTGCTAGTTGCTATGCAGCCTTTTAGATTCAGCACAAGTATTACCTCACTTGATTTGACTACTGTTACTTCTGCCCCCCGTAGATATTCCTCTTAAGCTTCCTTAGCGGCCTCTCAGCATCTCGGTCATTGTTTTTTACCAAGTTGTATGGAAATCATCTGTTCATATGTCTCATTTCCATCCCCTGTCCCCTTGAGGGCAGAGAAGTCAGTGCAGACCCAAGTCTCAACTATTGTGATCTTTGCAGAATTACCTGGGTTGACTGTTAAAAATGAGATTCCTGGGCCTAGCTCCCTGAGTTTCTCAATTAGTAGATCTGGGATGGGGTCTAAGAATCTGCACTTTAAAGAAACAACTTACATGATTCTGATGCAGTTGGTCCACTTTTAGAAATTGCCCTGGAACTTTGCATTGTGTTTGCTACTAAATAAGTGCTCAATAATTATTAGTTGGATTTATTGAACTGAACTTTGAAACAAAATGGTAACCTCTTATCTTCTTTTCTATACTTTCTCCCTACCAGCCCCCAACCCCCATGATGGATGTTTTTTTACCTGTCCCTCTAATACCTAATCCCTCTCTTCTCTTCTCCAAATCATTTCTTTCTTTTTCTTTCAGTCAGAACTTTCATTCACATGCGTGATATTATAAGAAATACATACTTGTTCTTCATCGCTTGTGCCTGACACAGAGCTCCTAAAATCTTTGTAATTTCTGGAATGATGGAGATAATAGAATTGTCTTACACAGAGCTCCTCAAACCCTTGGAATTCACTGGGTGACAGAAGCATCCTTTTTTTGTTGTTGTTTGTTTTTGTTTGTTTGTTTGTTTTTGAGACGGAGTCTCACTCTGTCGCAAGGCTGGAGTGCAGTGGCGCGATCTCAGCTCACTGCAAACTCTCAATCCCCGGTTCAAGCAATTCTCCAGCCTCAGCCTCCCGAGTGGCTAGGATTACAGGCACACACCACCACACCCTGCTAACTTTTTTATTTTTAGTAGAGACAGGGTTTCACCATGTTGGCCAGGATGGTCTCGATCTCCTGACCTCATGATCCACCTGCCTCGGCCTCCCAAAGTGCTTGGATTACAGGCGTGAGCCACTGTGGCTGGCCCAGGAGCATGTTTTGTTCTACTGAGATGACTCTTGGTGGCCTCCTGAATAGCTTCAGGATGGGGGCTGGTCACTAGAAAGACCAAGCCGTAATTAGAAGCTTGGAGTTTTCAGCTCTCCCCTATCCTCTGGAAAGGAGAAGAGGGCTGGAAATTGAGTTAATAATTGACCATGCCTATGTGATGCAGCCTTCATAAAAATCCCTAAAGTATGTCTTTTGGAGAGCTGCTGGGTTGGTGAGCGCATCCGTGTCCAGGATGAGGGTGCATCCCAACTCCATAGGGAGAGAAACTCCTGTGCCTAGGAGCCTTCCAGACCTCGGCCTATATACCTCTTCAGACCTGGCTGTTTATTCATATTATTTGTAATATCCCTTATAATAAACCAGTAAAAGTGTTTCCCTGAGTTCTGTGAGCTGTTCTAGCAAATTATTAAACCAATTTATAGCTTCTTGGTCAGAACTAGGGGTGGCCTTGACTTGCAATTGGCATTTCAAGTGGGATGCTGTTGTGTGGAGTGAGCCCTTAATCTGTGGGGTCTGTGCTAACATTGGGTACTTCCTGTCAAAATTAAGTTAAATTACAGGACACCCAGTTAGTGTCTGGAGAGTTGAATTAGTTGGTACTGGGAGGAAAACCCCACATATCTGGTGTCAGAAATGTTATGAGTAGAGAAACAGTTTTGTTTTTAACATGCTTAAAACTAATTTCAGATACCAATTGAATAAACTTGAAACACTGAATCAATTTTTGTTGGGGGCATCTTTTATAAATTGAGATATACTTTACATAGAGTGCAGTCTTAGGCATTCAGCCTGATAAATTTTAGCTATGCGTACACCTGTGTAACCACCATTGAGATCATGACATGGGGCATGTCCAGCACTCAGCAGGTTCTCTCACGACACCTTCCATATAAGACACCCTTCTTCAAGGTAGCCACTATTCTGACTTCCATCATCATAGATTAGTTTCACCTGTTCTTGAAGGTTATCTACATGAAATTATATAGAATCTCCTCTTGTATCTTGATCTTTGTGCTCAACAGTAGGTCTGTGAGATCTATTTATGTCTTTGTATACAGCAATAGATTTTTCTTTGTCATTACTCTGTTGTATTTCATTTTATGAATATAAAATGAATCAACTATTTTTATGTTGGATATCTTTTAACCTGTATTATATAACTTCTTATCAAACCGAGTGCATGGAGCATAATGTAACTCCTTTGGATGACTCAGGGCCTTCATTGTAAATATCAGTCATATATCCTTCATTCATTCATTCATTCAACATTTATTGAAAATCCAGTTTGTAACAGGCATTGTACCATCACTGGGTAATAAAATGAGGAGTGAATACTCATCGTTGGTGATCATTTTCATCAATAAATACTCACAGATCACCTACTATGTGTTAGTAACAAACCCCCTTTGGGCCGTGTTTCCTTCGCTAGATGATTTTCTTGGAGAAAATAGAGGACATCAGGTGTGAACCAATGAACTCCCCTGCTGTGGCCTCTAAGATGATCTATATACAAAGTGTCCTTCCTCTCCTGCCTCACAGAAAAAAAGGCTCATCTCTTGCAGTAGAGAAAGATAAGTTCCCTCCTTTATTTTTTATTTATTTATTTTTTTATTATCATATTTTAGGTTTTAGGGTACATGTGCACATTCCTCTTTTATTTTAAAGCTGACCTCTCCATCTGGTGCAGATACCACACTTTTTCCTCCACTCAAACCTTGAACTTGTGTGAGCCCCTTCCCCTTGATGCGAGAGTTCCCTATTCATTGAGTCCTTCTTAGTCTGTAGGCATAATTATGTTCACCAAAGCAGAATGAAGCCAAACAAAAACCCTTTTCCTTAACTTTAACACCATTTCTAACTATTGCCCTGTTTATTTTCCTTAAATGCCAAAATTCTTGAAAGGGGCATGTTTCCATTCCCTTTGAAAGGGGAATTTCTTGAAGGGAAATGTGTATATTTCCCATGGTACTTATCAATTTCCATTCTCTTAACCATTTGAAATCTGACTTTTTGCTTCCGTTTCTGCAGAAGCTGCCCTCACTGATGTTTTCTGTGACCTTCCCAGAGTTAAAGGCAAAGACCCTTTTAAGTCTTCATCCTGTGTGACTTCTCTTTATTACCCAACTCAGTAAAGGATTGTCTTCCTCTTAACTTTTTTTCTTGGTTTTCCTATATCACTGTTGTCTTCTGATTTTTCTTTTCTGATTGTTTCTTCTCGGTATTTTAATGTTTCTTCATTCTCTACCTCTTAAATACTTGTATCCAACTATGACACTTCTTTAAGATTTTTTTTGTAGTAAAATATACCAATGAAACATAAACATAAAATTTATTATTTTAACCATTTTGAATGTACCATTCAGTGGCGTTAAGTAAATTCACATTGCTGTGCACCCATCACTACTACCCATATCAAAACTTTTTCATCATCCCAAACAGAGACTCTGTACCTGTTAAACAATAATTTCCCACCTCCCCCTCCCCCAGTCCCTGGTAGCCACCATTCTACTTTCTGTCTCTATGAATTTGACTATTCTAGGTACCTTATATAAGTGGAATGATACAATGTTGTCTTTTTTGTGTCTGAGTTTTTTGTGTCTGACTTATTTCTCTTAATACTGACTCTAATCACTGACTTTCCGAGTGACCTTGGGCAAGTTGCCTGACCTTTCTTTGCTTCTTTTATTCATCCTACAGGCAAGGATAATAACAATACTGGTATTTATCCATTTGCATATTTAAGATTTGTCTATGTTGTAGCATGCATCAGAATCTCATTTCTTTTTAAGGATTTTAAGTAAGATTTAATTGTGTGTATATACCACATTTTGTTTATTCATTCATTCATGGATGGACATTTGGGGTGTTTCCACATTTTGGCGATTGAAGCTTCTCTTCTTTAGTTTTAGGGTGTCTAAGGAAGGTCAATGTTGCCTCAGAGGAGCACACATATACAAATTTTTTAGGGCCATGTGATGATGCGGGTGGTCACTGGTTTATCATTCTTTGGAGATCCTGCAGCTGACGAGAAGTGTTAGTATCTGAGAAACAAAGCAGTAGGACCTAGAGCCGGGGAAGCCTGTCAAGAGATATTCTAATTTGTAGGGAACATGCTTCAAAATGGTGGACAGCAGGGGTGAAAATAGATATATTGGTGAGTCTAGAAAAGCTGATTGGAAAATAATTCCTTGAAAGCCAACTCCCTAATGAACATTTCCAGTCTGTTTATTGCATGGTCTAGGGCTCCTTTGGGAGCTGGGTCTTTAGAGTGTTTGATCCAGGCTGGATACTGATGTTTGCTGCTACTGCCATGGCTTCCATCATTATCTATATACTGCCGATTCCCAAACCTATCTTGTCAGTATTAACTTTCTCTTGAGCTCCAGAACCATAATTCCATCATTCTACTGGACACATACACCTGCATGTCCACAGCTACTTCAAATTCAATATGCCTTAAATAGAAATTGTTATCTTCTCAGTCTTGATGGACATAATTACCATTTATTCAGTTATGAAGGCCAGAATTCCAAGAATCACCTTTGACTCTTTCCCTCTTCAGCTTCTGTCCCCTTGATTCTACTTCTGTTCTCCAGACAATTTCCCTTTCCTCTTTTTTTTTTTTTTTTTTTTTTTTTTGAGATGGAGTCTTGCTCTGTCACCAGGCTGGAGTGCAATGGTGTGATCTTGGCTTACTGCAACCTCTGCCACCTGGGGTCAAGTGATTTTCATGCCTCGGCCTCCCGAGTAGCTGGGATTCCAGGCACGAGCCACCACACCAAGCTAATTTTTGTATTTTTGTAGAGACGGGGTTTCGCCATGTTGGCCAGAATGGTCTTGATCTGCCTGCCTCGGCTTCTCAAAGTGCTGGGATTACAGGAGTGAGCCACCATGCCCGACCACCCCTTTTCTCTTAATCCATATTTCTATGCCTGAATTTTACCTCATATTCTGTCTCACAGACACATTCGTCTTTTATATTGCCATCAGGGTTCTTTCTTCAAAATAGATTTGATTATGTCATTTACAACCCCTCCTCCTGTCTTTAAATGTTTTGAAGCCTCCCCATTGCCAATACATAAACTTTATGTTCCTTAGTATGGTTTATTAGGCCCTCCAGGATCTAACACTCAGCCACTGAACCAGCATTGTCTTCTATTTTACATCTTTAACATATGCTTTCCCCATGCAATCATTTTTCAGTTTGTTTAACATTGGACATTATTTGGTGCCTCAGTATCCTTGCATGCGTGGTTCTTTCTAAAAGCAGAATGCTTACAAATTCGATTCAATTTTGAAGAAGCAGGCACCCTTGCCATCCTCCTCTCATCTTTTTTAACTTGGAGGAGTGCAACTTGTGCAGGGTCTACAGTGAAAGCCCTTAGGTCCCTTCATGTTACGTTACACAGCTGAGGGTTCCAGCGAGTCCCTTAGGGCTACTGTCAGAGACGAGGTTTTAATGCCCTTGCTGTCACTCAGTGCGATCTTCCTTGGGTCCTCAGTGGAAATGGCAAAGAAAACTGCAGTTGAATCCACCACCTTCTATTTCCTAACATTCTGGTTTTCGGCATATGAGCCTCATTCATCACATTGGGATGATACTATCTACTGTGCAGGAGTTTTGCAGCAATAATGAAAAGGTCAAAACCTTTAATAAGGCCGGGTGCGGTGGCTTACGCCTGTAATCCCAGCACTTTGGGAGGCCGAGGTGGGCGGATCATGAGGTCAGGAGATCGAGACCATCCTGGTTAACACGGTGAAACCCTGTCTCTACTACTGTACTAAAAATACAAAAAATTAGCTGGGAGTGGTGGTGGGTGCCTGTAGTCCCAGCTACTCCGGAGGCTGAGGCAGGAGAATGGCGTGAATCCAGGAGGCGGAGCTTGCAGTGACCCGAGATCGCGCCACTGCATCCCAGCCTGGGCGACAGAGTGAGACTCCATCTCAAAAACAAAAACAAAACAAAACAAAGAAAAACTTTTAATAAGCTGTACATGTTATAGCCATTAGCTATTATTTAAACTTCATTCTTTTCTTTTACTCTTTCCTTTTTATGTCTCTTACTTTCCTCGTCTTTGCTTTTCTATATCTTTCCCTTTCTCTTCTACATTTTTCATATTTTTTTGTTTTTTTCTTTTTTCCCTCAAGACCTTAGCAATTAGCAATTTTAGCTCCACTCTGTGCCGCTTAGGTTCTGATCCCTGAATTTATGTAAAGTGCCACCAACCCCCACCATGACCTTAACAATGCTTACATTTCCCCCATTTGTTAAAACTTCTCTTCTGGGCATTAATGACCATTCCTGACCTGGGGAGAGTTCTCCAACTTACACCCTGTCTCCGTTGTTGGACTTTTTAAAGAGCCTTTCTGTGTAACATTGTCAACTGATTAACCTTTAGGCCTGAAAAAAATGGGAATATCAAAGCAGTAATATTTTCCGCTGTTTTCCAGTGAAGGGTGCATCAATCATAGAAATGTCTTTGACTCCTGTTTAGTTACTGCACCAACAATTGAGTATAACTTTCTGAGTTAGAGGGAGATAATGGTTTCTTGGGGTAATAAAACTGTCAGAAGGAGGGAGACTTTCATCTAACTCGATAAAAAATGTGAAGGCACTGGGTGGCAGCACAAGGACATTGAGGAGATGGCAACATCTGGAGAATCTAGAGGCTTCAACAGCCTGGTAATTTATGGCCCTCAGAGAAATGTACTCGGCCAGGAGCCTGGAAACCTGGGTTCCATTCTCATCCCTATCACTGACTTCCAGAGTGACCTTGGGCAAGTTGCCTGATCTTTCTTTCCTTCTTTTATTCATCCTATAGGCAAGGATAATAACAATACTGGTATTTATCCATTTGTTACCCAAAGAGAATTTTTATTTCTCTCTCTGTCTTTTTGGGTAGATAAATGAGGCACCCTTTTTGGAGCTGTTGCATAAATTCAAGGTTTTATTTTTATCACATATATATTTTGTTTATTTTAATTTATTTCATTAGAAATTTATTTAGATCTGAGATGCAAGGAAGTTTAGTGTAAAGGCCATGCCAATTTTGAAGAGAAATAAGGTGCAGCTCAGAGCAATTGATATTTGCAGGATCAAAACTTTAAAATCATATGAATTACACTAGTTTTCTCCTATTTAATCACAGACTCACAGGACAAAAGGGAAACTTTGCAAATAAAATTGGAGAACCTTGAAAACATAACTATCTGTAGTTAATTACTGGCAAGTGAGTCATATTTATCATGGAATAGTGGTGAAGTGTGTATAGTTCACTTGGATGTTACACAGCAAAGAGAGGTGGGGACAGGATTAGGGCTCAACTCAGTTCCCTCCTTCTCCATGCAAACTTGCCAAGTCACAATGACATTACTTACCTCAGTACTCTATTTACAATTATAGTAATTTTTTGAAATTATTTTCTTTCATTATAATTTGACTTTTAAGAGGAGTGGTTTCTATGGTTGCACATTCATTCATTCATTCATTCATTTCATTCCACAAATATTAAGTGCCTATGAGTTATCAGTCAATATGAAGGCTTGGGAGATACAGTGCTGGGCACATCTATGAGGCTTCTGCTTTCATGGACTTTGGGATTTGGATGGGAGACAGAGGTCAAAATATTGCCATGCAAATGTCTGATTGCAATGGTACAAAGTACTAAGAAGAGAAAGCATCAGGAGCTGTGCTAATAAAAGTGGTGAGTATCCTGTAAATGATTTCACCTGATGTCATTACAGCTCCCAACTCATTTCTTTTTTTTTTTTTTTTTTTTTTTTTTGAGATGGAGTCTCGCTCTGTCACCCAGGCTGGAGTGCAGTGGAGCAATCTCGGCTCACTGCAAGCTCCGCCTCCTGGGTTCACGCCATTGTCCTGCCTCAGCCGCCCGAGTAGCTGGGACTGCAGGCGCCCGCCACCACGCCCGGCTAATTTTTTGTATTTTTTAGTAGAGATGGGTTTCACCATGTTAGCCAGGATGGCCTCGATTTCCTGACCTCGTGATCCGCCTGCCTCGGCCTCCCAAAGTGCTGGGATTACAAGCGTGAGCCACCGTGCCCGGCCCCAACTCATTTCTTTCATCTTCCTTGACCCTATTCCATCTGCCCCACCAACATCCCTCACTTGTAGTGGTGTGTGTGTGTTTTTTTTTTTAATTTTTTAAAAATTAAACAAATTTTTTGTTTTGCTTTTTTTTTTTATTTTTAATTGTGGTAAAATATACATAAAATCTACCATCATAATCACTTTTTAACAGTTCAGTAAAGTATAGTCACATCGTTGAAACAGATCTCCAGAACTTGTTCATTTTGCAAAACTGAAACTCTGTATTCATTAAACAACTCTCCATTTCCCCTTTTCCTCATTCACTGGCACCCATCATTCTTTCTGTCTCTATGAACTTGATCACGTTAGGTATCTCTCATAAGTGGAATTGTACAATATTTGTCTTTTTGTGACTGGCTTATTTCACTTAGCATAATGTCTTCAAAGTTCATCCATGTTGTAGCATGTGTCAGAATTTTCTTTCTCTCTTTCTCTTTTTTTGCAGGTTTGTTACATAGGTATACATGTGCCATGGTGGTTTGCTGCACCCATCAACCCATCATCTACATCAGGTATCTCTCCTAATGCTATCCCTCCCCTTGCCCCCCACCCCCAGACAGGCCCTGGTGTGTGATGTTCCCCTCCCTGTGTCCATGTGTTCTCATTGTTCAACTCCCACTTATGAGTGAGAACATGCAGTGTTTGGTTTTCTGTTTCTGTGTTAGTTTGCTGAGAATAATGGTTTCCAGCTTCATCCATGTCCCTGCAAGGGACATGAACTCATCCTTTTTTATGGCTGCATAGTATTCCATGGTGTATATGTGCCACATTTTCTTAATCCAGTCTATCATTGGTGGGCATTTGGGTTGGTTCCAAGTCTTTGCTATTGTAAATAGTGCTGCAGTAAACATAAGTGTGCATGTGTTTTTATAGTAGAATGATTTATAATCATTTGGGTATATACCCAGTAATGGGATTGCTGGGTCAAATGGTATTTCTAGTTCTAGATCCTTGATGAATCGCCACGCTGTCTTCCACAATGGTTGAACTAATTTACACTCCCACCAACAGTGTAAAAGCATTCCTATTTCTTCACATCCTCTCTGGTATCTATTGTTTACTGACTTTTTAATAATCATCATTCTAACTGGTGTGAGATGGTAGCTCATTGTGGTTTTGATTTGCATTTCTCTAACAACCAATGATGATGAGCTTTTTTCCTATGTTTGTTGGCCACATAAATGTCTTCTTCTGGGAAGTGTCTGTTCATATACTTCGCCCACTTTCACAACAAAAAGTGTAAAAAGAGCAAAGAAAAGTCATTATACAATGATACAGGGGTCAATCCAGCAACAGAGTATCACAATTATAAATATATATGCGCCCAACTCTGGAGCACCCAAATACATAAAACAAATACTATTAGAGCTAAAGAGAGACATAGATCTCTATACAGTAACAACTGGAGACTTCGAGACCCCATTTTCAGCATTAGACAGATCTCCCAGGCATAAAATCAACAAAGAAACATTGGACTCAACCTGCACTGTAGACCAAATTGACCTAATACACGTTTTCAGAACATTTCATCTGAAGGCTACAGAATGTACATTTTTCTCTTCAGCACATGATGGTTCTTAAGGATGGACCATATGTTAGGTCACAAAATGAGTGTTAAAACATTCAAAAAATTGAAATAATATCAAACATCTTCTCTGACCACAATGGAATAAAACTAGAAATCAATAACAAGAGGAATTTTGGAACCTATACAAACACATGGAAATTAAACAATATGCTCCTGAATGACCACAATGGAATAAAACTAGAAATCAATAACAAGAGGAATTTTGGAACCTATACAAACACATGGAAATTAAACAGTATGCTCCTGAATGACCACTGGGTCAATGAAGAAATTAAGAAGGAAACTAAAAATTTTCTGGAAACAAATGATAATGGAAACACAATATACCAAAACCTATGTGATACAGCAAAAGCATTACTAAGAGGGAAGTTTGTAGCGATATGCTTCTACATGAAAAAAGTAGAAAAACTTCAAATAACCTAATGGTTCATCTTAAAGAACTAGAAATGCAAGAGCAAGCCAAACCCAAAATTAGCAGAAGAAAAGAAATAATAAAGACCAGAGCAGAAATAAATTAATTTGAAATGAAGAAAACAATACAAAATTTCAATGAAACAAAAAGTTGGTTTTTTGAAAAGATAAAATTGACAAACCTTTTGCCAGGCTAATGAAGAAAAAAATAAAGAAGCCCCAAATGAATAGAATCAGAGATTTATTTTAAAGGAGACATTAATGCTGATACCACAGAAATTAAAAGGAACATTAGTGGCTACTATGAGCAACTATTGAGCCATTAAAAAGCATGAGATCTTGTAATTTGCAATAACGTGGATAGAGCTGGAGTTCATTATGTCAAGTAAACTAAGCCAGACACAGAAAGACAAACGTCTCATATTCTCACTTATTTGTGGGAGCTAAAAATCAAAGCAATTGAATTTAGGAACATAGAGAGTAGAAGGATGGTTACCAGAGGCTGGGAAGGGTAGTAGGGGGTGGAGGGAAGATGGGGATGGCTAATGGGAAAAAAAATAGGAAGAATGAATAATACCTAGTATTTGATAGCAAAACAGGGTGACCATAGTCACGATAACTTAATTGTACATTTAAAAAGAACTAAGGCCGGGCATGGTGGCTCACGCCTATAATCCCAGCACTTTGGGAGGCCATGGCAGGTGGATTACGAGGTCAGGAGATCGAGACCATCCTGGCCAACATGGTGAAACCCCATCCCTACTAAAAATACAAAAATTAGCTGGGAGTGGTGGCTGTACCTGTAACCCTAGCTACTCAGGAGGCTGAGGAAGGAGAATTGCTTGAACCTGGGAGGAAGAGGTTGCGGTGAGCCAAGATCATGCCACTGCACTCCAGCCTAGCGACAGAGTGAGATTTCATCTAAAAAAAAAAAAAAGAAGAGAGAACTAAAAGAGTATAATTGGATTGTTTGTAACAAAAAGGATAAATGCTTGAAGGGATGGATACCCCCTTTATCCTGATGTCATTATTATGCATAGCACACCTGTATCAAAACATATCATGTACCCCATAAATGTATACACCTACTATGTACTCACAAAAATTAAAAATACACTAAAAAAATAAATTCATTGAAACATAGATCTCTAATTATGGTAGATAAATGAACATAAGATCATCAGTGACAACTTGAATATCAAGACAAATAAAGCTCGTTGTTTAAAACAGAATGTAGAAACCATAAATGACAAAAAAGAATCAGTGCCATCAATCTCAAAAGACCTTGGAATGCCCATGACTCCCTCCACCCTCCAGTTTCCGCGAGCTTCCTTTGCGTTCCAACCTGCCTTTAATTAGTTCTTCTTTTCCTGAAACTTCAGAATTCAAGATAATGAGAAAAGCTTTCTCATTCAACTGTTTTTATGTGCTGTTTCATTACTAGTTCTGAAACATGCTGTTTTCTACTATTTTTCATTAGAAAGGTACAGAATTTCAATTATGTTAAGATCCTTTCCAACCCTGGAATTCAATAATTTTATATTGTAGAACAAATAGAACTTTTGATGGCTAACTTAAGAAGTTTACCAGAGTTGATAACATTGTTTTTTTCTCTATAGGGAAATCTTCCTTGAGGGCTGTATTCTAACTAACAGGTATAGAAATAAATATTTAGAATATAATTCTTTTGCAAGTAGGACCACCCAGATTATAAACTCTCTTTTGGTACTAGACTGTTTTACATATAGTCATCTCTTCCAAAATGCCTACTACAGTGTCTTACACAGAAGAGGTGTTGCATGGATATTAAACTATTGAAGAGGGAGATTCCTCATTCTCTATGGGCTATTCAGTTAAGTGGCTCACAACTTCTTTTGTCTTCCATAGTGCAGCTGAAATAAATTTCTACTTGCTTTGTTCTTTCTTAAGCTAGAAGCGGCAGATCATCATCCTTAGTTTAAACGTAACTTTTTTTTTTTTTTTTTTTTGAGACAGAGTCTCGCTCTGTAGCCCAGGCTGGAGTGCAGTGGCGCGATCTCACCTCACTGCAAGCTCCGCCTCCAGGGTTCATGCTATTCTCCTGCCTCAGCCTCCCAAGTAGCTGGGACTACAGGCGCCTGCCACCACGCCTGGCTATTTTTTTTTGTATTTTTTTAGTAGAGACGGGGTTTCACTGTGTTAGCCAGGCTGGTCTCGATCTCCTGACCTCGTGATCCACCCGTCTCGGCCTCCCAAAGTGCTGGGATTGCAGGAGTGAGCCACCATGCCCGGCCAAATGTAATTTTTTTTTTAAGTATGAAATGCCAATCATACAGAAAGGTCCAGAGAGTAATATACCATGTACCCACATTTTGGAATTAACAAATAACATTTTATAATATTAGCCTTAGATAGCTTTTTCCTTAAGAAAAAAAAAAAAGGTACATTTATAACTTCTCTACACTGACTCCCATCCTTGTCCCTTCTCCCTTCTCCCTCTTTCCTTCACCAGAGATAACCAGTGCCCTGAAGTTTGTTTTATTCCTGTCCATAATTTTATATTTTACTATATATGTATATATCCATAAACAAAAGTTGTAGTTTTGTGGATTAAAAGATATATTAATACTAAAATACTATATCTGTTATGGACTGAATTGTAATCCCCTCCTCCAGAATTCACGTGTTGAAGCTCTAATCCTCAATATGACTATATTTGGAGATAGAGCCTTTAAGGGAGGTTTTTTAAGGTAAAATGAGGTCATAGGGTGAGCCCTGATCCAATACTATTGATGTCCTTATGAGAAGAGAAGACAAGGGCACCCAGAGTGACACCATGGAAGCATGCACATAGAGAAAAAGCCACGCGAGGAGGTGGCCATCTGCAAGCCAAGGAGAGAGGCCTCGGGAGAACTCAAACCTGCTGACATCTTAATCTTGGATATCCAACCTCCAGAACCGTGAGAAAATAAATTTCTGTCATTCAAGTCACTGGGCCTGTGGAGCTTTGCTATGGCGGCCCTAGCAAACTAATATACCAGTTAAATTCAAATTTCAGATAAGGAACAAATTATTTGTTGTTTATCTGAAATGTAAATTTAATTGGTATCCTATGTTTGGTCTGGCAACCCCAGCTCTACTGAGTGTTAATACCCTGCACTTCCAGACAGTACCTGTGGGAACACTGACTGGGTCTTAGCATAGTACTTTACACATAAGAGAATTGCAGATCTGAAAGTTGGCAGGGATCTTAAAGGTCATCTAGAAGAACAGTTCTCGATGTCTTTCCACTTTCATGTTCCTGAGGCTTACAACACACTTCCACTCGCAATAATGTCTAATAATGATAATTAATGGTTTCTCAACTGGACATATGTAAGTATGAAATGAGAATCTGGTGGTGGCAGTGGCAGCAGTGGTGTGTGTGTGAGAGAGAGACAGAGAGGGAGACAGAGAGACAGAAGGAGATAAGGGCAGAGGCACATATATTTTGAAGAATTCTCCGGATAATTCTGATAGCTCTTCCAATGGTGTGAATAGCAATCCCTGATCATTTTGAGGATCATGAAAGACTACCCTAAGGAAGTGCTGTTTGAGCTAAAATTTGGGCCTTGATTAAAAATTAACTACATGAAGAGAAATAGGGTTGAGGACATCACTTCAGGCAACGAGAACAGCTTTTCCAAAGGTCCTTAAGTGGGAGGAAGCACAGTGTGTGTGTGAAAACTGAAAGACGATGAGAGGAGAGGGGTGGGGTATGTGGCTTCACAGGCTGGTGAAGTCTTTATTCTGTAAGGCTTAGTATATAATGTTAAGAATTTTGGACTTTATCCTAATCACAGTGGGATGATCTGAATTGGAGGAGAGACATGAATTGGTTCTTCTTTTTATAAGAATGAGATTTGGCTCTAGTGGAAAGAGCCATATTTGAGGAGATATTGTATAGATAGTGAACGTTCAGCTGGAACATGTTGTTAGATTGGATTAAGAAGTGGCCATGGGGATGCAGAGAGGTAGGTGGACTGAAAAGGTCCTCAGTAGTAAAATCTATGGGACTTAATGTTTTCGAAGTGAAGTAGGGGTATAAATAAAGGACACGTCTTAGGTCTCTGACTTACATGGTTGGATGGTTAGCGGTGCCAGTCATTGAGATAGAGAGCCTTGGAGCAGGATGGCCATAGGATTAGATTAGGTACAGTTATTATGAAGCAGTTTTAAGACATTTGAATTGAGGTGCTAGGCCATTGAATGTCTAAGCACAACCTTTAGAAGAGTGATTTGGGTTGGAGTTGGAGCTTAGTGGTCCCAGCTTCGGGTATGAATGAGGATGCCTAAACACAGAGGGTATGGTAAAGAGAGAGCAGACACCAGGAATTCCAAATAGTGACAAATTAATCTGATAAACTAATGTTTGAGTAAATCCTTTGAGAGGAGAGACTGTCCTTCTCTCTCCCAGGTAACATATTTCTTTTCTCTGGAGAATTTTCTTTTCTCTAGAGAAATGCTTTAACCCAAAGCAATGACGTTGATGGAAGTCATTTAAGTAGCAGGGTTTGGGGAGGGTGTATTTGAGCAGGCAGGGCCTGATGGTGTCTCAGAAGCCACTATGGGCTGGAAGCTGCCTTCTGCATTCTACAACTGTAAGATCTATTCTATCCCTTCGCATATAATGTGGCCTAGATAGAGAGTAAGCAGAGAGACACTTAAGACATTTAAATTCATGAATTTGAGACGAGCTAAGCAGCACATAGCTCTCTTTGTTCTCGTTTTATTTATTTTTTTTGAGACAGATGCAAATAAAAGAAAAATAAGCAGATAATTGAAGAATGTTTTTGGCAAAGAAACTTTCAGAGGGCCTCCTGGCATCAGTGTAGACTCAGCACTATCTCCTATACCTTCTCCATCTTCTGCATCCCCAACTGTGAGCCCTGAGGATACTCATGACACTGCCATTTATTGAGGGTCTTATGTGTCAGGCCTGTGTGACCTTTATGGAACATGTATGATATAGATGTTATTACCACCATGTGACAAATACAGAAGGAAGGCTCAGAGAGGTTAAGTAGTTTGGGTAAAATCACTTAGCTAGTAAGTGACAGATTGGGGATTTGAATGTCTGTCTCCCAAACAGTGCCACCTCCTATTCACTATATTACCTCTCTTTAGTGCTCAGAATGAAGAAGGCCCTAAAATCTAAGAGACTGAATCCTAAAACAAAGTTTCCATTCTGTCATCTAAAGTCCACTTTGGGATGTAGAAAAATGGACTCATGTTTTGAAAACTTTATGGGACAGAAAGGGTTGTTAGGAACTTGCCTTTCTTTAACTAGAAAATTCAATTATCTAGAACACTCCATTCCCCATGTGCTCCCATTAATTGCTGTTTTACGGTGACACAGAGAAAAAGTGGGGATTGCTATGGGAAAAGGATGAGCAATGCAAAGTCTGTGGATCCCAGGATTTTGAGGATAAATTTTCTAGTTAAGATTAAGGCTCTATGTGCTTGAAGTTATCGACTTTGATGCCTCACATGAGTTCTTTATATCAGAGTAGTGGTGTTGGGAATGATCACTGTGCCTCCCGTGATGTGGAAGATTTTCTTGGTCATATTGGGCCAATTTTCTCATCTATTTCCTTGATACCCTTTTGGGTCTTAAGTTAGATGGTTATTTGTCTTACATTACATTTAGACTGGAGAAATCTTTGTGTAATTATGACCTCATTGTCTGGATAGCCTTCTACTTAAAAAGGAAAACAAGAGGTTAAAAAAAGCCCAAACACTTCTGAGCCAACTCTTCAACTGCACATGTGTTTTGTACTTTAAAAAATTATTTTCAAATAGGGCTTATCATGGGAAAAACAGCAGGAATGAACACTCTGCAAGGACATGCCCAGCTGAGAAGCCCCGGGTCTTGGGTGTCACCAATCTGGAGATGCTCTAAGATGTAAGCTCTCTAGCAGAGGGAAAAAAAGATGCCTGTTGTTCTGCCAGGTCATATCTTCAGGCTTGAGGAGGAAAGAGTCTAAGTAATAAGACCACCTATAGCAACAACAGCCCACGTGCTGTGCAGCAGGCTCTAGACAAAGCGCATTTACATTTGCCCTTTTCCTTTCATCTTCAAAATAACCCTCTTGGATGTTGTACTATGTTGGACACTACAAATCTTCTGGGCCCCACATTTTGCTTCAGGTGCTATTGCTGTGACTTATTCTGAGCAGGCTTCAATCAGCTTTGCGTAGTTGCAGCCAGAGGGAGTCACTCCTTGGACTAAGCTTTCTACCTCTCCCTTCCTGCCCTGGGGCTTCTCTGATATCTGGGCTTGGGGTAGGAGCACTACCCAGAAGGGTGGGAGTTAATGCTCATGGAGCTGCTCTCGGACAATGGGGAAGAGAGTCAATGAATAAATGCTTTCCTCTTTCATTCCCCAAGCAGACTTTTCGGAGACCTATTTCATAAGCACCAGTCACTGTAATGCTGGCAACCTCGGTAACATCCTTCCCTTGTTCCCTTCCCTGTCTCTCACACCTGCTCCTTGGGCTCACTTCCAAAATGAATTATCTGCAGACTTTATCTCAGGCTCTGTGTGGAGCTGTGGGACAGTGGTGGGGATGGCAGGCTAGGAAGGGATGACGGTGGCCTTCCAGAACCAAGGGGGCCTCTTTTGCTGCTGCTACTGCAGTCCCCATTGGTGACTCCCTACTGTCCACTTCCCTACAGGGAGGACTCACAGTGGCTTTCCATCAGTACTGTCCTTTGCCAAAATGTTGCAGCAGCTAGTGTCATCAGGGGCCCGCAGAGCTGTGGGATTTGACCCCTTGGTCAGAGATTTATTTTAAATACCCTCCTTCAACTCTCCTGTACCAGTACCAGTCCAGATGTCTGACATCGCAGCTGTCTGTATTGGGGCCTCAAATGGAAACCCCTGAATGATTATCATAAAATCATGTTCTGTTCCTCTTTGCCCTGTACCTTATTCACTGGGAACTATGGGAGTTTTGAACAGACTCATAGATGGGGAGATTCGGAGAGGATGAACATGCAGGACCTGTGGTTTTAGCTACATGCTCCTCAAAGTGAGTCTCAGGCTTTATTTGCTCTTGGTTGCTCAGTATGTTATCATCACTACGTCATAGATACGGAAATTGAGGCTCGGAGAAGCTACGTAAGTAATTTGCTGAGTGTCAGACAGGTACTAAATGATAGAACTAGCAACCCTGGTCCCTGTAATAATCACTATGGAACACAGCCTTCGAAATGGCCCTCCCTTGGGGTGGGGGTGTTTTGTGAGCCCCACTTCCAGGAATGCAAGCTAAAGACATCTCACGTAAGATATCTCAGGAGGGAATCCGGCCCTGGAGACTAGGGATCCTTGCTGTGAGAACTTTGAGAAGCTCTGTATCCTCTCTGCCGGTTATGATTCTTGCCCCTTATCTGTTGCAGTGTAGAAATTAAGAGTGAAATCCTTGACATGAAAAGGGCTTGTACACTTGTCTTTGGGAGCAGGATGAAGAAGGTGTTTCCTTGTGTATGGACAGGATTGTAGGAGAAGATGGAGAGGAGAGTGGGTGTGGTGGCCACGAGGCAGAGGGCAGGAAGGTGGGGAGGATGTGGGCCCGTCGTGGTGCAGCTCTGGGCTTGAGCAGGAGCCCAGGCCATGGCAGGACAGTACAGTATGGACCTGGCTGGCTTCATGGGCTCCAACAGTTGCACAGGGCCCCCTGCTTAGCAGGACCCTGTGTTTGGTTTTATGCTCTGCTGCCACGATCTTGAAATTCTCAATAATTTTTGAACAAGGGAACCTGTGCTTTTAATTTGTAGCAGGCCCTGCAAATTATGTAGCAGGATTTCATAACATCTTTTTCTACCCTGCAGTGCCCATTGATGGCCTCCTACTGGTGGCATTTCAGAAGGATGGAAAAGGACTGCTTCACCAGTGATGGGAAGCAAAAGCAGTTCAGGATGAGAATGCGATTTCCCCAAGAAGAGAGTGTGGTAGTTTTCATTTCTGCCATATATATATATATATATATTTTTTTTTTTTCTAGAGACAGGGACTTGCTCTGTTGCCCAGGGTGGAGAGCAGTGGCACAATCATAGCTCAGTGTAGCCTCAAACTTTTGGGATCAAGCGATCCTCCTACCTTAGCCACTCAAAGTGCTGGGATTGCAGAAGTAAGCCACTGCACTCAGCCAATTTTGGCTAGATTTTAAAGGTCCAAATGTATGGTATGTCTTGGGAATAGGTTTTAATGGAGGTGGAGAGATTGCTAAACAATACCTGGAGCTTTAGGTGGGAATAGTGGGTTTGCTGGGCTGAGGGGCAAGGAGCACTAACCCAGGGAAACCATCTCGGGGAAGGACTGATGTGGAAGCTGCACCTATTGAAGACTTAGAGGAATTTCATAGCTTTTCCTCCTGCCTCAGCCTCCTAGTAGCTGGGACTACAGGCGCCCGCCACCACTCCCCACTAAGTTTTTTTGTTTTTTGTTTTTTTTTTTTGGTATTAGTAGAGATGGGATTTCTCCACATTGCCCAGGCTGCTGTCAAACTCCTGGCCTCAAGGGATCCACCCACCTTGGCCTCCCAAGGTACTGGGATTACATGCATGAGCCACTGCACCAATCGGTCTGTTTCCCAAGCTTCTTTATTCTGAGCCTTAGCCATCTCTTGTGTAATGGAGATAATAGAAAGCTCGAAGTGTTAAAGCAAGGATTACATGATCCAACACATAGGAAACACCAAGGGCATGCTGAGCACTGGCCAGGCCCTCGGCTGATGTCCATTTCCTTTCTGTCTTACAACACCAACGGTGCTTTGAGCTCCAGGTAGATGGAAAGCTGCATGTATTTATCTGGGTAATTTGGGTCAATGTCTACTATTTAGAAGCAGGTGGGGCTTGAGTATGAATTACCAGGTCTGGCACTTTTACGTGATGATGGCGGCACATCTAACAACTCTTTTATCATGTTAATGGCACCGCTTCCAATTACAACTTTGTTCCAGCCGAGCAAGAGATGTTCTAGGTGGGAACAGTTACTGGAGAGGCTCCATAAAATTCATGTGGAAGCTAGAGTGTGACTCTCAACAGATTCAACTACTTTAATTTAACCTACGTGAATATTGCCTCGGTGGGGATCCTGTTTTGGGGACCAATCTATGTTATGCTGGATATCGTATTGGGGCCTTTTGGAGGTTTGTGTGTGTGTGTGCACATGCATGCATGCACACTTGTGCACACGTGGGTCAATTTTGTTCTTTTATTATTATGTAGTATCATAATCTATTATTTGGATGTAGTCAAAGAAAAAATGAATATAATAGACTTCCTGTTCTTTCAAAAGCAAATTTTTTTAGAAGCCTGTTCTTCATTTTGTTCACTATTTATAATTTTCTCTGATAGTAATAATTTAATGTAATACATGTAGATTAAGAAAGAAAGTCCTCACCTGAATCAGCCTCAGTGTGTGGGTGAAAGGGATGTCTTTTTGACTAATAGTTTCTTCCTGTTTAAGTGTTAAAATTTGTCTAATTTCTCAGCTAACATTGGACTAGGATTAATAGGTTATGTGAATTTCAAATAAAAGCCAAGCCTACACAAAGCAAATCAAATTGTTCCATTTCTAAGTTCTTATTTTTACTTTAAACATTATGCAAGTAACTGTATTTATTGTTAGAATAGGAGAAGGTGTAACTTAGTAAAAAAGAAAAAAATAGGAGAGAAAAATCTTAGTAATTTCTTTCCTTTAGTTAACTCTACTTCACTCTTCATATTTTGATACATAGATATTTCCCTCCAAATTTGATTACACTATACACTCGGTTTTGGTATCTTCTTTTTAACACTTACCAATATATTATTGATATTATTTTTTGTCAACTAGTGTACAAGTTTTCTCATATTATAATTATTATGCTTATCTTAGCCCAATTCCATATAGTTGCTTATACTTTTAATAGCTATAGTTTATAGCACCAGCTGAAAGAGAAACTGGCTCAGCAGAAAACTGTCACCTATCTCTATGGTTGTTTATACTTTTTTTTTTTTTTTGAGACAGGGTCTTTCTCTGTTGCCCAGGCTGGTGTGCTGTAGTGTAATCTTGGCTCACTGCAGTCTTGACCTCCTAGGCTCAAGCTATCCTCCCATCTCAGCCTCCCAAGTAGCTGGTACTTTAGGCATGCACCAACACACCTGCCGATTTTTGTAGACACAGGGTCTTGCTGTGTTGCCCAGGCTGGTCTTGAACTCCTGAGCTCAAGCGATCAGCCTGCTGCAGCTCTCCAAAGTGTTGGGACTGCAGGCATGAACCATCATGCTCAACCCTGTTTATAATTTTAATAGCTATAGTTTATAGCACCAGTTGAAAGAGAAACTGGCTCAGCAGATAACTGTCACCACCGCCCCCCCGCCTCTCTCTCTCTCTTTTTTCCCCAGAGAACCTTGTCTTGGGCTATTGGTAGCCTGTAGATAAATTACCCTTTGATCAAGCGACCATCCCTGTACAATAAGAGTTGGCTGAGGAAGAGGATAGACTGTGAGCAGGAAAGATCCCCTAGAAAGGCGTGTAGGTATAAAAGGATCTTAAACTAAATATATTTCTACCATATATAGGATGGATTTTTTTCCCACTTGTCTTTAACTTTTTAATTTTGTTTGACTCTACCCTCTTTCTCTTCATTTTTTCAGCCCCAGTGACACAAATGTTAACTTTATTGACAGCATCACAGGCCCCTAAGGATCTCTTTGGTCACTCTTTTTCAGTTTATTTAATTTCTGTAGTTCAGATTGGGTTATTTCTATATTTCTATTTTCAAGTTTACTGATTCTTTCTTCTGTCCTCTCCATGCTGCTATTGAATTCATCCACAGAGTTTTTTATTTTGGTTATTGTACACTTCAGTTCTAAAGATTCCACTTGGTCTTTATATCTTTTTTTTTTTTTGAGACTTTCTAATTTTTGCATTTGTTTCAAGTATAGTTGTAATTGCTTATTGAAGCATTTTTATGATGATTGTTTTAAAATCTCTGATAGTTGTGTTATCTTGGTGTTGGCATCTGTATTCATTTCCTAGGTCTATTGCCTAGGGCAAAAAATCACAACACATTTGGCAGCTTAAAACAACAGAAATGTGTTCTCTCACCATTCTGGAGCCCAGAATTCTGAAATCAAGTTGTTGGCAGGGCTGTGCTCCCTCCAAAGGCTCTAGGAGAGAATCTTCCCTTGCCTCTTACAATTTCTAGTGACTCCAGGCTTGTGGCTGCATAACTCCAGTCTCTGCCTCTGTCTTCACATGACCTTCTCCTCTGTGTTCATGTGCTCTCTCCTGTCTCTTATGAGGAATGAGGATGCTTGCAATTGGATTTTTGGCCCATCTGGGTAATCCTGGATGATCTAATCTCAAGATGCTTAATTATATCTGCAAAGACCTATTGTTCAAATAAAGTGACACTCAAAAGAGTCCATGAACTTACCTCTTTTTAGGAGCCATCATTCAACCTACAACAGCATCTGTTGATTATCTTTTGTCTTTCAAGTAGAGCTCTTCCTGATTCTTGGTATGATAAATGCTTTTCAATGGAAATCTGGATACTTTGGATATTATGTTGTGAGGCTCTGGATCCTATTTAAAATTTCTGTTGTAGAAGGTTTTTTATTTTGACACAGCTTTGGCAGGGGAAGAGGGGGCACTGTCTCATTATTGCCATGTGTGGTTCTAGCCCAGGTTCCCCTCTGGCTTTCCTTGCAAGAGAGGATCCTTGTTACTTACTGCTGGGTGGGGTGGAAGTTCAGGGTCCCCACAAGACCTCTGCTCGTTCCACTCTGGCTTGGAAGGGCAGAGGTTCCCTGTCATTGCCCCCTACATGGCTTCCAATGACATTGTGGTGGGACAACTCATTACAGCTGGGTTTGCTCTCCATTAGGCCACCTCTGACACAACCACAGCAGGGAGGGGAAGGGAAACCTTGTTTCTATCAGGTCAAAGTGGAAGTCCAGGCTCTCCACTTAGCCTTGGCTAGCAGGGGTAAGGCCACAGTTTTTCTGTGGTGTTTGAATACAGTAGAGTGGTTATTGCCTGTATTAGTCCATTTTCACACTACTATAAAGAACTACCTGAGACTGGGTATATTAGTCAGGGTTCTCTAGAGGGACAGAACTAATGGAATACATATATAAAGAAAGTTTATTAAGTGTTAACTCACATGATCACAACATCCCACAATAGACCATCTGGAGGCTAAGGAGCAAGGAGAGCCAGTCTGAATCTCAAAACTGAAGAACTTGGAGTCCAATCTTTGAGGGCAGGAAGCGTCCCAGCACAGGAGAAAGATGTAGGCTGGGAGGCTAGGCCAATCTTTTTTCACATTTTTCTGCCTACTTATATTGTAGCCACGCTGGCAGCTGATTAGGTTGTGCCCACCCAGATTAAGGATGGGTCTGCCTTTCCCAACCCACTGACACAAATGTTATTCTTCTTTGGCAACACCTTCACAGACACACCCAGGATCAATACTTTGTATTCCTCAATCCAGTCAAGTTGACACTCAGTATTAACCATCACATTGGGTAATTTATTAAAAAAAAAAAGGTTTAATTGACTCACAGTTCTGAATTGCTGGGGGGGCCTCAGGAAACTTACAATCATGGCAGAAGGTGAAGGGGAAGCAAGGCATGTCTTACATTGTGGTAGGAGAGAGCGAGAGTGAAGGGGGAAGTCCCACTTTTAAAACGTCAGCTCTCGTGAGAATTCACTATCATGAGACCAGCATAAGGGAAACTGCCCCCATGATCCAATAATCTCCCACCAGGTCCCTCCCTCAACATGCAGGGATTACAATTCAAGATGAGATTTGGGTGGGGACACAGAGCCCAATCATATCATTGCCTAAAAGTTTTTGTCCTTCTCGGCTGCCCATTCCACAGTCTTTGGGCTAGAGAGAGCAGGCTTTTCTTGGGCTTTTCTGTCTGCACCTGATGGCATTTCTGGGTTGCTGGCTTCTCCACCACCCAGGCTGGGGTTCATGAGACAAAAAGAAAATCAGAGAACTCACCTCAGGTCCCAAAGTCCTTAGCCCCCCTGCCTTCTTTTTTGTTTTCTTTTTTGAGAAGGAGTCTCACTCTGCTGACCAGCCTGGAGTGCAATGGCATGATCTCGGTTCACTGCAACCTCTGCCTCCCAGGTTCAAGTGATTCTCCTGTCTCAGCCTCTTGAGTAGCTGAGATTACAGGCACCTGCCACCATGCCTGGTTAATTTTTGTATTTTTAGTAGAGATGGGGTTTCACCATGTTGGCCAGTCTGGTCTCAAACTCCTGACCTCAAGTGATCCACACTCCTGGGCCTCCCAAAGTGCTGGGATTACAGATGTGAGCTTCCACGCATGGCCTAGCCTGCCTTCTTCTCTCCATCCTTCAGGGTTTCCTCATGTTTATATATATATATATACAGTCCAGAGTTTTTAGCTATACTAAATGGAAGGAACGGGGAAATTGGTGTTTACATGATATAAAGAGTATTCACTTTTTTTGGAGTCAAATCTTTTTTTTTTTTTTGCTTTCAGTGTCATGCTTCCCCTCCTAAGAACCACATAAATATTTATCTATTTTTAATGCTTTTGTAGTTTCATCTTTTATATTTAAGTCTTTAAGCAAGTGTTTATCACAGTCTGGCTTATAGACTGTAGTTTCTTGGTCCATCTAAGAACTATTGAATCAGAATCTCTGGGAGTCTCTCTTTTTACAAACTCTCCAGGTCATTAAATATCAACCAACATTTGAGATCCACTTCTTCATCCATTCAAAAAAAATTTTTGGTGTAAGTTGTAAGGCAGGCCTCTCACCTATTTTTTTTTCCCTAAGTGGTTAGTCAATTGCCTTAAAACCATTTATTAAATTATTCTATTTCCTTCACTGACTTAAAATGCTACCATGATAAAATATTAAGTTTATATATATAAATATAAATATTTGGATCTGTTTCCAGATGTTCCATTTTGCATCATTGATCTGTCTGACCATTCTGGCGCCGGTAACTTACTCTCTTTAATTGCTGTAACTCTAGTCTGTGTGGATTTCTGAATGTTGCCCTGCACCAGCCTCTAAAAGCCTCATAAGAAACCATTTGCCAGGAGAGAATTAGATGACTCATATGTGAAGATGCTTTGTAAATTGCAAAGCGCTCTGGCCTTTCAGCCTACCCTTGACACTAGCACTTCCTAAAACACTGATCTCATCCCTTCGCTTCCTGACTCTTAAGCCTTACTCAGAAGATGAAGCTCATTATCCCAGCATTCAAGGTGTTTCCTTCACCACCTGGTCCCCATGTCCCCCCTTTTCAAAATGACCTTCCACTTGTCTTCAATACAATCCTTTTTAATCAGGTTTGCCTGTGATCTGTTTTTCAAGACTTGCCTGACACATTTCTTGCATTCGGTCTTATTGTTTTCTCTACCATGAAGTACATTCTTTAAAATTACTTACCGTCCTCCAAGGCCAATCTCCTTCCAGAAAGCTTTTCATCTGAATTTTCCAGCTTTCCTCGTAGCATCCACTTTACACTTAGCATACATTGACCTATGATAGCTCTCCTCTGATGCAATTACTTTTGTTATTTGTGTTTTCTGGAGTGTGTATATCATTTCACTCAACAGTAGTGTAATATTCTTACCCACAGAGGCTTTGCCTTCTCCTTCTCTGTGTGTACCTGCATTTCCCCTAGTAAAGTGTGACACACACAGCAGACATTCACTCAATGTATGTTTACTGGCTAAATAAAGGAAGGATAATATTAGATCTCAATGAAAGTCTGTGATTGTTTTGTATTGCTCAAACCCAGACAGAGGATTGGTCATCTTGCTTCATCTATTTCCAGGTATGTGTTCAGTTCAGAGAAAAATCATAGGTAAATGTTGTGTTCTGAGATAATCACTGCTTTATGCTTATCAGCTAGACAATGATCTCGTGGGATCAACGGTCCTGTGCAGAGATGTAGAAACCCAGGAATTTCTTCTTTACATCCTTGCAAAAATTGCCCTGCAGCTCAGAATGCTCTCTATAAGACAGGATAGAGATTGTTTTAGGATGCTATTGTCTTCCCTGCCCACAGTCCCCTCAGAGGGAATTTACTCACCGAAAGCCCTTGTTGTCTCAGCTGCTGTTCTTTTTATCACTTGATTCAGTTTCTCCCTGGCCACAGCTGATTGGACTTAACCATACCAGCTGATTGGACTTACCATACCAGCACAGAGATGAGCTGAGCCAATCAGGGTCTTGCTTGGGTGACTAGAAATGAAGAAACACAAAAGAAAGCTGCCAGTTGGATATGGGTATTGTAGCTGAAAGGTCTTGCGAGCTGAGTCAGGGTCAGGGAGGCTGTGATGGCAATGAGAAGTCAACACACTGAGGATGAGGAGAAAGAAGATGAGTCTGGGAGAGAAAGAGAATGATTCTTCTGGCCGAGGGAAAGCAAGAATATCTGTTCCTGTAACTGCACTGATTCTAGAAACGCTCTCTATTCGAACTCCCTTGAGGTAACTTCTTGTTCCTTAATTCTGGGTCTCCTCTACTCCTGTTCTTGACTCCTCATGAGATCATTTGAGCTTAATAATAAACCCCGCTTATCTTGACCAGGCTTGAGGGAATGGGTGTGTGTGTGGGGGTCTCTGCTTCTTTCAACAAAATTATCCTCTATAAAATAGGCGGCACTGGGGGAATGGTTATCAGCTGGGTTTTTTTTTTTTCTTTTGGTGTGGGGGTTCCTGAAGAATGTATATTTAATTGTAGTATTAGTCACCTGAGTTAGAATAGCTGGATGATGAATGTTTAAAAAAAATACTGCTTTCGGCTGGGCGCGGTGGCTCATGCCTGTAATCCCAGCACTTTGGGAGGCCCAGGCGGGTGGATCACGAGGTCAGGAGATTGAGACCATCCTGGCTAACAAAGTGAAACCCCATCTCTACTAAAAATACAAAAAATTAGCTGGGCGTGGTGGCGGGCGCCTGTAATCCCAGCTACTCCAGAGGCTGAAGCAAGAGAATGGCGTGAACCCGGGAGGCGGAGCTTGCAGTGAGCCGAGTTCAGCGCCACTGCACTCCAGCCTGGGTGACAGAGCGAGACTCCATCTCAAAAAAAAAAAAAAGCACACACAAGAAAACAAAACAAAACAAAACAAATATTGCTTTCAATACACTTTTAAGCTTTTAATACTTTTTTCATGAGAAATTTCAAATGTTGAGACCAGTAGAAAGAATAGTAGAGTAAGTATCCATCAATCTACCACCTAGATTTTACACTTATTAACATTTTTCCATATTTGCTTTATCTCTGTATTTATTTTCTGTTGTTGGATTATTTTAATAATAATATTATAACATATTTCCCCTAAGTACTTCAGCATGCATCTCCAAAAGAGGTGTGTTCCTACATGACCACAATACCGTTGTCACATAAAACACAAATGGCAGTATTTTCTTAGTGTCACTAATAACCTATTAAGAAAATAGTGCCAATTGTGTTTTATGTGACAAGCATAAAAAGAAGAAAAATTGGGACTCATTTAAATAGTCCCAATTTTCCTCAAAATATCTCTTATAGATGCTTCTTTCCACACCATTATATAAAGATGGCACGGCACTGGATTGTTAAATTTTGTTCTTCAAGTCTCTCCTAATCTGGAACA